>NC_041382.1:223583195-223659437 GCF_002162155.2 Triticum dicoccoides
CACTCCGCCAAAGCCGCCCTCCCCGCCGCACCGATACGTCGGCGCCGCTGTTCGGCGATCCTCTCGCTCCCACAGTACGCTCTCGTAGACTGCCATCCTCTAGCCGCACCGCCACCTCTGGCTACATTCTTGTGGAGGCGCACGACGGTCAGTGCCGCCACCGCTGGTGACGTCGTGTGGAGATGCACGGCGGTCAGCTTCTCCCACGATACGCGCATTCTAGACTGAGGCCCCGTTCATGTCGGTGTAGCGCTGAATGTTAGCTGATAGACGCTGTTAATCTCACTGTTTGCCGAAGTAGTTTACTGTCAATATGCTCTGCTTAAGAAGCTTCCTTGCCCTATTCTGCACTCAATCTGCTTAGCTGAGATGGCATGCCAAGGCCGATTAGTTGCTAAAATATCCTACCATATATTTATTGTGACGTAGATTGCCATGGTCTAGTAGCCAATCTGTTAGCTGAAATAGCTCTACACCGTTTTATACTCGATCTTTGTTGCTGCGATGGCCTTCGATAGTTTGATGGCTGTGTGCTCAGCCTCATTGACTGCTGAAACAGCCTGCCATAATTTGGCACTCAAATCTGTTTGCTGAATTAGCTTTACATATATTTCGTTACTTAGATTTGCTCGTCCAAATATCTTGCCATAGCTTTAGACATCGACCTAGGTATTTTTTTCTGGACTTCATAAAAAAGCATATATGTTTTTCCTGTAATATCTAGTAGAAGAACTAATTTGTATGTCTAACAGATGGACATGACTTGGATAACTTCTGCTCAAAGATTCTCCGCTGCATATGTCGAGGGGGTTGAAAACTTCATGAACTTTATCAGAGCTGAGTACGGTGGTCCGAAATCAGATGTGCTCTGCTCGTGTAGCAGTTGTATGAATTCAATGACAAGACCCCAGTCAACTGTGCAAAGTCATCTACACTTGTATGGGATGTCGTTCACATATACTAGGTGGGTTCATCATGGTGAAGGTGTGAACGTCAATGTTATTGACTACGTGGAAGCAGCAGATCACCATCTTGATCTGCCTGATGCTCAGGTGGAAGAGGAGGAGGAGGTGGTGGTGGCGGAGCCAGTGAGTTTGACCAACATTGAAACAATGCTATGAAATGCTCGTGCATTCCATGAACTTTCACCTGCAGAAGAAAAATGGTGGGCCCGCATGTTGGAACAATGCAACGTTGCTGTCACCCCAGGAAATAAGCTGCCAGTATTCTCAGCTATGGTCACCTTTCTTCATGTGAATCATCTGAGCGGATGACCAACAAATCATTCAATGCGATGTTGGCTGCTTTCCACGAATCTTTCCCAGATGCATCTGAGCTGCCACACACCTACAGTAAAATGAAGAATTTCCTTCGTGCATTTGGAATTGGATATGATATGATCCATGTTTGTAAGAATAATTGTGTTCAATTCCGGAAGGATTATGCCAACTTAAGTGAATGCCTGAAATGCAAATCATCAAGATGGAAAGATGGCGATGTTGTGAAGAGGATTCCTCATAATGTTCTGAGACATTTTCCAATTACACCAAGATTGCAGAGGTTGTTTCATGATGCTGAAACAAGAGAGGATGTACTGTGGCATTCTAGGAACCAGGAGTACAGAGATCAGAATGTAATGAGCCATACATCTCATGGTAGTGAGTGGAAAAGCTTCAATGATAAACACAAAGAGTTTGCTGCTGACCCGAGAAACATTAGACTTGGCTTAGCTTCAGATGGATTTAACCCATTTGGCCACCAGAGCGCCACATATAGCATGTGGCCAGTGCTTGTTATCCCTTACAACATGCCTCCAAATGTCTGCACCAAAGAATCAAACTACATGATGGCCTTGCTCATCCCAGGTCCAAAAAGTCCTGGAAAGGATTTTGATTTGTTCATGGGGCCTCTTGTGGAGGAACTTCAACAGCTATGGAAGGGTGTTCTCACTCGAGACCTATATAGCAGCCCACCAGCTGATTTCTTTCTGTGTGCTGTTCTAATTTGGTGCATCCATGATTATCCGGCTTTGGGCACTATGTCAGGGCGAATGACACATGGTTACAATGCATGTGTTCGCTGTGACAGGAATCCGCTGTCATACGCAATACTTAGCAAGATCTGTTACATTGGACACCGCCGTTTCCTTGCCAAGGACAAGCCGCATCCTAGAAAATACCGAAGACATGTGTTCAATGCAAAGCATGAAAACTGTGATGTGCCAAAGAGGCTCACCGCCGATGAGTTGAAGTGGAATTAGAGAAGGTCAGACATATTACACCAGGAAACCATCCTGGTAATGGTAGCCGGAAAAGGAAGCGTGGCAGGGTAGAAGAGAGATTATTGTTTACTCGCAGGTCCACTTTGTGGGACTTGTTGTATTGGAAAGATTTGGATCTGAGGCATAATCTTGATGTGATGCACATCGAGAAAAATATATGTGACAGCATTATGGACACACTTCTTAATATTGAAGGCAAGAAGAAAGATATCTTAAAACCTAGGATTGATTTGACACACCTGGGTATCAGAAAGGATTTGCAGGTGCAAGATGAAGGTAAACCACGGGATATGGCACCAGCTGTGTACGTCTTGGACAAGGTAAAAATAAAAGAATTCTGTGAGGTCCTGTCACGTGTGAGATTCCCACATGGATTTGCTTCCAACCCTGAAAGGAGAGTCAGTGCAGATGGAAACATGGTACAAGGGTTGAAAACTCATGACTGCCACGTCCTACTTCAAAGGGTTTTACCTGTTATCCTTAGAGGATTGGGCCGCCCTGACTTATACAGAGCAGTTGCAGAGTTGGGACAATTCTTCAGGGAACTCTGCAGTAGGAATATCAGGATAGATGCTTTGGAGCATCTTAGAGACAAGATACCAACTATCCTATGCGACCTTGAGAAGATATATCCTCCAGCCTTCTTTGATGTGATGGTGCATTTGGCTGTTCATCTACCTGATGAGGCACTACTTAGAGGTCCAGTATAGTATGGCTGGATGTACCCTATTGAAAGGCGGCTAGGCACTTTCAAGGGCTATGTTAGGAACAGAGCTAGAACCGAGGGTTCCATTATAGAGGCCTACATTGCTACAGAAGCGTTGACATTCTGCTCAAAATACATTGAAACAGCTGATTAGCTTAGCAAAGAGGTGGGTGAAGACAATCTCGGGCTCAATGTTTTCGATTATTCTGTTCGAGTTACAGGGAAGAGTCGACAAGAGGACAAACCTAAAGATTTGGACAAAATGGTTTGGTATGTGTTGAATAACTGTCCTGAGATACTACCTTATATCAAGTAAGTGCAGTACTGCAGCTTATACATCGTAATCTACTAAACTTGCATCACATTCTTATATATTTAGATGTTTGACGCGATCACTATGTTGTGCAGCATCTACAAAGAGGAGTTACTGCCGCAAAATCCAAGAAACATTGACAAACTGGTTATGGCAGGATTTGCGAAATGGTTCAAGAACCATGTAAGCTTTTGAAGTGCACTGTCAGTTTTTTTAATATATTGAGTACATAAGATGATCAGCTTGTCTATTTTCTAGCCATAGGTTAAGAAGATGCAGGAGGATGGGCAATGTCGGAGTAAATAACCATGGGTAGCCTAGCCTGCTCCCCCTGGCCCTTCTAAAAAAATTACGAGCTAATTCGGCCCTCAAGAATCCAAAACACAGGGCCGCCTTCCCCTTGCCGGCTGTCTCCAGGCCGGCTATCGAAAGGCGGCTCGACTTCAGCCCTCATGAAGAAAAGCCGCGGGAGAGCCGGCTCCGAGAAGCCGGCCGCGAGAAGGCCGACTCCAAGAAGCCGGCTCCCATAAAGCGGTCGAGATCGTACCCTCGAAGTCTGCATCCACATAACGGCGATGTGACGGGGCGTGGCTACAGTGAAGCCTGCCACCCGCGAATCCCGGAGCACGCCTGGCATAGTGCGCCATACGGGTGGCCATGACCCGTCCGGCGCAGCACTGTTGCCACGTTGACCCTGATGTCATCCACGACGGGCTACCAGTATGGCCCATGGGCGGTGGGCCCCTTCGGGCAGAGAGACGCCTGAAGGCGGCCAGACCTCCCCCAGTCGGTCCAAGATAGAGCCGGCTCCCCACAGCCGGCTTGCCACCTCCCTCGAAGAAGATGCCCCATTAAGGAGACAAGACGCGGTGGGGCTACAGTGATCGCCCACCGGGCGGCGCCACTGTAGCCACGCCCACTTCGGCGAAGCCCTCGCCACCAAGATTGAGCAACAGTAACCAGCCGCCGACAAGGCCCTGACAGTGGGGCCTGCCTGTCGACCAAGGAGCCGGCAGCCGGCGGGACCCACTAGCCGGCGGGCCCCAGCAGCCGGCATAGAAGCCGGAGAGCGTAGACACAGACGGCTGGGCCCCACGCCCAGCCGGATTACCATTGTACCCCCGGGGGTAGGCCTATATAAACCCCCCGGGGCATCCATGCAAAGAGAGATCAATCCCTGCTAGTCTCAGACACCACATAGGGAGGAGAAGAGAGCAAGCCGTGCCCTTCTTCCTCCTCTCGCCAAACAGCTCAAGGAGCACCGTGTAGCTACTTGTTCATCTAGTGACCATGCGGAGACCCCGCAGAGCAGCAGTAGGGGTGTTATCTCCACGGAGAGCCCCAAAGCTGGGTAAGATTCGCCGGCATGCATGTCTTCGCCTCATCCCGTTTCTAGGCACCGGCGACGTCTTACTGGCTCCCACAATGATAAGCCACCCGTTGGCATATGTCGCACCTACCACCCGACATTTGGCGCCCACCATGGGGCCAGGTGCACCGCCGTCCGGAGACCTGTTCTGGACGGGAACCCTCTTCCTCCCCCGCGAGCGTAGCCAGCCTGGCATGCCCGATGGCGCTTGCCACGACGCGCTACAAGGCGTCACCAACATCTGTGCGGCGAGCAGCCTCGCCGATCTCCTTGACAAGACTCTCATCTCTGACCAGCTCGCCTCCGACGCGGGCACCAACCACCTCGTCAACCTCCTCGGCCAGCTCCACGTCTCCGACGAGCCTGCCGTGGACTTGGAGTCGGTTGGCTCCACCGATCCGATGCCTGTCGACTCCGACACGGCCTCACTCGACACGTTCCCCACCAACATCGCGGTCTACAACGACCCGCTTCCCCGGGCCGATGGCTGCGACGCTGTCACCACCGAGGTGATGGTCATCGGCCACGGCGGCGCTTCTGACGAGAGCGCCCACGACGCCCCGCACGCGGCGGTCCATGACTTGTCCATCCCCCTCCTGGCCGATGTCGACGCTGAAGCACTGGAAGCTCGCCGCCTTGCCCTCCTCGCGGAGGCCGGAAGTTGGTTTCCATGAGACGCCTCGCTGAGGCCCACCGACGCGAGGCCGACCGCACCGCCTTTGGCACGCCGCCCCCAGGCGGGCCTAGCCGGGCCGGCGTTGTCAGACAGCGCGGCGTTGTCATTGCCGATACGCTAGGAGTCGACCGCCCAGTCTACGCTACTCCACTCGAGAACATGCGCGCCGCCCAGGCGGCCGTAGACGAACTAGATGGACTAGGGGCCGAAGAACTCCCCCACATGACCCAACGCATCCAGCAGCTGATCGATGCAGCCGCGCAGCGGCACGAAGCCGACGCCCGCGCGGAAAGCCCTCCCCCGCGCCGAGATCACGGCGCGACGTCCCGGACGCCGACTATGGGTAAAACCCGCGTGCGGCGCGAGAAAGAACCGGCTGCCAGCCGAAGCCGAACCCGAATCTCCATCGAGCGAGACGCAGAAGGCCACCCCCGGGCCGTGGAGTGGCGGGGCAACCCGCCTCCGCCCCGGCCCCGTGGAGAGAGATATCCCACCCCGCCGCCTGTTGCGCATCCGACTCTCAGCGGTCGGCTAGGTCGCCGCGAAGGAGTCGGCGAGAACGACGCCCGCCATCGGATCGACCGCCTGGCGCGATCCCTGGCGCTAGAAGAAGAAGACGATGTCGGCCCGCCTTGCTTCGGCCCCCGCATCCATGACGAGCCATTCCCCAAAGGGTTCTCGCTCCCAAGAGACACGCCCAAGTACAACGGCTCCGTGAAGCCGGAAGATTGGTTGATCGACTACTCCACGGCGGTTAGCATAGCCAACGGCAACAGGCGCGTTGCCGTGAAGTACATGCCCCTCATGCTGCAGGGCGTGGCGCGGACCTGGCTCAACAGCCTCAAGCCGTACAGCATCAACAGCTGGCTAGACTTCACAGAATCCTTCGTCCGCAACTTCACCAGCACCTACAAGCGGGCTCCGAAGCCCAGACAACTCTCCTTGTGCGTACAAGGCCCCGCCGAGTCCACTCGCGACTACCTCACGCGTTGGGCCGAGCTCTGCAACTCTTGGGAAGGGGTGCACGAGGTGCAAGCCATAGAATACTTCACTGCCGAGTGCCAAGAAGGCACCCTCCTCAAGCACAAGCTCCTCTACGACGAGCCGACTACCCTTAACGAGCTTCTGATCATAGTGGACAAGTACGCCACCGCCGACTCCTCGATGAAGACCGAACTCCGGGTAGACGCGTCTAGAAAGGTACTCAACCCGGCGCCCAAGACGCCAGCTGGGGACTCCGGCCGACGCCCACACCAGAACGACCACAAGTGCAAGGGCCCGGTGCCGCCCTCCACCAGTCGGGAGGTGGCCACAGTCGAAGATGAGCAGCCCGAAGCACGGCCCGCACCCAAGAAGCAGAGGGGTGGCAAGCCGGCTTGGCAGCCGGCCTTCTCCTACGAGCAGACTCTCGACGCCCCGTGCAAGTTCCACAGCGGCGCGAAGCCGTCCAACCACACACCCGGAAGTGCCACTGGCTCACCCGAATCTCTAAAGGCGAAGGGCTCGCACCGCCTCCGCCTGCCGGTACGCCGCCTCCGGCTCCGCAGCTGCCGGCCGCTCGGCCCACAGTCGGAGCCGTGCACGATGAGTTCCCCGACGAGCATGCCGCCTATATCATCTTTACAAGTCAGCCCAAAGACCGGCGCAGCAAACGCCGAGAGCACCAAGAAGTCAGCATGGTTGCTGCCAACCCCGCCGAGCACATGCACTGGTCAGAAAAACCTATCAGCTGGAGCCGGACCGACCACCCAGAGGTGATGCCGTTTCCCGGCTCTTATGCGTTGGTTTTGGATGCCACCCTTGCAACGGATAGACGCGCTGCCCGATTCTCCCGCGTGCTGATAGACGGCGGGAGCAGCATCAACATCCTGTACCGTGACACCATGGAGAAGCTGAATGTCAAGACGAAGCAACTCATGCCTACTCCGACTGTGTTCCATGGCATCGTACCCGGCCTGTCCTGCGCCCCCATTGGCAAGATCAAGATTGATGTACTTTTTGGGGACAAGGAGCATTTCCGCCGGGAAGCGATCTGGTTTGAAGTGGTGGACCTGGAGAGCCTTACCATGCATTGCTTGGCTGACCTGCCTTGGCCAAGTTCATGGCAGTTCCCCACTATGCATACCTCAAGATGAAGATACCGAGCACCAAAGGCGTCATCACCGTAGCCGGCGATTACAAGAAGTCCTCTGAGTGCGCAGCAGCCAGCAGCCGACTAGCCAAGTCCCTTGTGATTGCCGAAGAAAAGAAGATGTTGGACCGAGTCGTGGCCATGGCCGGCGAGCAGTCGTCCTTGTCCCCCGATCCCAAGGAGCATGATGCTCAAGGATCTTTCTAGCCTGCCAAGGAGACGAAGAAGATACCTCTTGACCCCGAGCACCCAGAGAGGTTTGCCGTCATCGGGGCAAACCTAAACAGCAAATAGGAAGGCGAGCTTGCCGATTTCCTCCATGAGAATCGGGACATCTTTGCATGGTCCCCCAAGGACATGTCGGGCGTTCCGAAGGAATTCGCCGAGCACAAACTACACGTCCGAGAAGACGCAAAGCCAGTCAAACAACCCCTCCGCCGACTGTCGAAGGAGAAACGCGGGATTGTGGGAGAGGAGATAGCCCGGCTTCTGGCAGCCGGCTTCATTATGGAAGTTTTCTTTCCAGAGTGGCTCGCCAACCCGGTCCTCGTGCTAAAGAAGAACAACAAGTGGCGCATGTGTATAGACTACACGAGCCTCAACAAGGCCTGCCCCAAAGATCCCTTTGCCCTGCCAAGGATTGACCAAGTGATAGACTCCACGGCCGGATGCGAGCTGTTGAGTTTCTTGGATGCTTACTCAGGGTATCACCAGATAAAGTTAGATCCGGCAGACCACCTGAAGACCGCCTTCATCACGCCATTCGGAGCCTTCTACTACCTGACTATGACATTCGGCTTGAGAAATGCCGGTGCCACTTTTCAGCGTTGCATGCAGAAGTGCCTCCTCAAGCAACTCGGCAGAAATGCCCACGTCTACGTAGACGACATTGTGGTGAAGACGGAGAAGCGCGGCACCTTGCTGGAAGACCTCAAGGAAACATTTGAGAACCTACGCTGGATTAAACTCAAGCTTAACCCCGAGAAATGCGTGTTCGGAGTGCCAACCGGCCAGCTCCTAGGCTTCCTGGTCTCCGAACGCGGCATCGAATGCAACCCAGTAAAGATCAAGGCCATTGAGAGAATGGCGATTCCCGCCAAACTTCGAGACGTCCAGAAGTTTACCGGATGCTTGGCCTCCCTGAACCGCTTCATCAGCCGGCTCGGAGAGAAAGCTCTTCCCCTCTACCGCCTCATGAAGAAGACCAACCACTTCGAGTGGAATGACCAAGCCGATCAAGCTTTTCACGAGCTGAAGAAGATGCTGGCCACGCCGCCTGTCCTGGCAGCGCCGACTGAGAAAGAGCCCATGCTCCTATACATTGCCGCAACCAGCCGGGTGGTCAGCACCGTCATCGTAGTCCAACGCCCAAAAGAAGGCCGAGCCCAGCCGGTCCAGAGGCCGGTGTACTATTTGAGCGAGGTGTTGTCTACCTCGAAGCAGAACTACCCGCACTACCAGAAGATGTGCTACGGTGTGTACTTTGCCGCCAAGAAGCTGAAGCCCTACTTCCAAGAGCATCCCATCACGGTTGTATGCACCGCCCCGCTGGCCGAGATCATAGGCAGCCGGGATGCATCCGGCCGGGTGGCGAAATGGGCCATCGAGCTGGCCCCCTATACGATCTTCTACCAGCCTCGCACCGCCATCAAGTCCCAAGCATTGGCCGACTTCCTCGTCGACTGGGCCAAGACCCAGTACCTACCGCCGGCTCCCGACTCCACTCATTGGCGCATGCACTTCGATGGGTCCAAGATGCGCACCGGCTTGGGAGCCGGCGTCATCCTCACCTCTCCCAAAGGCGACAAGCTCAGATACACGCTGCAAATTCACTTTGCCACCTCCAACAACGTGGCCGAGTACGAGGCGCTCATACACGGGCTCCGACTTGCCAAAGAACTCGGCATTCGCCGGATCCTATGTTATGGCGACTCGGACTTGGTGGTCCATCAATCATCCGGCGACTGGGATGCCAAGGACGCAAATATGGCAAGCTGCCGCTTCCTCGTTCAGCAGATCAGTGGGTATTTTGAATGATGCGAGTTCCTTCACGTACCACGAGCCGACAACGAGCCAGCTGATGCCCTGGCTCGAATAGGCTCCACTCGGCAAGCAATACCAACCGGTGTCTCTCTACAATGCCTCCTCAAGTCGTCTATCAAGCCGTCTCCAGAGTCCGATTCCATCTTCGTGCCGCCTGACCCCGACGCAGTCGGCTCGAAGAACCAAGCAGGTGACCTGGGGACTTCGATAGTCGGCCAGGGGGTATCAGCAGGCGGCTCGAGGACTTCCGTAGTTACGCCCGACCCGGGGACTGCCTCACCCGGCTCGGGGACTGCGGTAGTCGGCCCGGAGACTACACCAACACAACAGGCGGCGGCCGACTCCAGCATTTCACCGCCCAGCCCGCCCGCCCTGGTCACAGTAGCCGTTTTGGCAATAGAAGAAGTCGCAGCTCCGTCATGGGCGCAATCCATCCTCAACTTCCTAATAAACCAAGATCTGCCGGCTGACGAAGTAGAGGCAAGACAAGTCCAACGCCGAGCCGGAGCATACACAATCGTCAACAGAGAACTCGTCAAGTGCAGTGTCACTGGAGTCCTCCAGTGATGCGTCGAGCAAGAGAAGGGCATTGCAATCCTCAGAGACATCCACCAAGGAGAACGCGGCCACCATGCGGCCTCAAGATCACTCGTCACCAAATCCTTCCGCCATGGTTTCTTTTGGCCGACTGCTTTGGATGATGCCAAGGAGTTATTTAAACATTGCAAAGGGTGCCAACTCTTCAGCTCCAAGCAACACATGCCGGCTTCAGCACTCAAGACCATTCCCCTCACTTGGCCCTTCGCCGTTTGGGGACTGGACATGGTGGGCCCATTCAAGACGGCGCGCGGCGGCATGACACATCTGCTTGTCGCCGTGGACAAATTCACCAAATGGATTGAGGCAAAGCCGATCAAGAAGTTGAATGGGCCGACTGCCGTGACATTTATCGCAGATATAACAACTCGGTACGGCGTGCCACACAGCATCATCACCGACAATGGCACGAATTTTGCCAAGGGAGCCTTGGCACGTTTCTGCGTGACACAAGGCATCCGGTTGGACCTAGCGTCCGTCGCCCACCCGCAGTCAAACGGCCAGGTCGAGCGAGCCAACGGCCTCCTCCTTTCCGGCATCAAGCCCCGACTGATCGTACCACTGGAGCGTTCAGCCGGCTGTTGGCTCGATGAGCTACCGGCTGTCCTCTGGAGTCTGCGCACTACACCAAACAAGTCAACCGGCTTCACTCCTTTCTTCCTCGTATATGGTGCCGAGGCGGTTATCCCAACTGACACCGAGTTCGACTCGCCTCGGGTAACCATGTACACGGAAGCCGAGGCCAAGGAAGCACGAGAAGACGGTATCGACCTGCTGGAAGAAGGCCGGCTGTTAGCCCTCGGCCGGTCCGCCATCTATCAGCAGGGCCTGCGCCGCTACCACAGCCGAAAGGTCAAGCCAAGATCCTTCCAAGAGGGCGATCTTGTGCTCCGGCTGATCCAGCGAACAGCCGGCCAGCACAAGCTCTCAGCCCCTTGGGAGGGCCCCTTCGTCATCAGCAGAGCCTTAGGCAACGACTCCTACTACCTGATCGACGCGCAGAAGTTGAAGGCACGAAAGAGAGACGACTCCGGCAAGGAGTCGGAACGACCATGGAACGCCAACCTCCTCTGAAGGTTTTATAGTTGAAATGCAGTATGTATCACGCTAACTTTTGTACTAAGTACGAGACAATAGGCCCCCCGAGGAGAGCTCGGGGACTGCCATCTTTTGTCTATGAATGAAAAGTATCATGCTTATGGCCTTGCCATTGCATTCACTTTTTTCCGTCTGGCACCGGGTTTGACTAGTCGGCCTGGGGACTGGCCGCCTGGAGTTATATTAGAAGTCCTACCCGCAGTCAGACAAGTAGTGTGCCGGCTCCCAAGCCTTCTCTTGCCAAAAGTCGCAGTTCGAAGAACCGGCTGTCCGACTGGCAAGAGTTAAGGGCAGGAACGGGTGCCCACACGAAAAACGGCTAGGGACTAACGGACTAATATAACAAAAGCCGGTTTCTCTCCCACCGCCGACCGGCTACCAGAGTAGCCGGCCAGCCGACTTCCATTCACCTCGCTCCAATCTAAGAAAGCTCGAGTACTTGCCTTCCCAGAAGGGGAAGGCGGCAAAGGAAACAGCCTAAGGATAAAAAGCATACATGAATGGAAACCAAACACGCAATAATATTTACATAAAAGACCTTCAAAAGGCCAGCATTCAACATAGATCGAATACACCCCCAGTGGGTGGAACTGCGCAAGTTTAATAAAGTTGTTCAAAAGGCAACAAGCAGGAAAAAACAAGGACGGCAGACTAAGCCAAGGGAGCGACTGGCGAGTCGGGCAGGTCGGTGGAGACGGCAGTGCCGGCTGGAGGAGTGGTCGGCTGGCGAACCTCGGCATGATCATCGCCTCTCGCAAAGGGCGCGCTAGCACGCGCCTTGTTGCCGGAGGCACGATCAGGCTGAGGTTGGTTGCCTGCTTCACCAGTCGGCTCAACGTCTTCGCCGTCCTCTCCTTCGTCGTCTTCGCCTTCATCACTGGAGGCGATCTCCTCTGCCGAGTCTTCACCCACTGTCGGGTCCAGCCCGAACCACTCCTCCGGCTGGGCAACGCCGTCGTCATTGATCTCAGGAGCGAAGACGCTGATGTCAGTACACTCGGCGATTGTCGAAGCGCGCTGAGCGATAGCCGGCCGCACCTCCTCCAACTCTTCGTCGGCCTCCAGCCGCCAGGAGCGCAGCTGGTCCAGGTTCAGCCCCGGATACTAGGCTCGGACGAACTCCAGCACCCGCCCAGCTCCAAGTCGGGCTGCCGACACCTTCCAGGCCTCGAAGCGGCCAACCGCCACCTCTAGCCAGTCGGCAGTCCGACTCGGGGTGCGGGGAATCGTCTCGCTTGGCCAGAGGGAGGCCAACACCTGCGCCCCGGCACGCTGGAGGCGGCGGAGCATACGGTGAGCCGGCTGCAGCCGGGCTTGGACCGCCAAGAGCTGCTCCTCAAGCGTCCGGCTCGCGTCCGGCGCGATTTCAGCCCCCGCCTGCCGGCGTACCTCGCGATGGGCCTCGATGGATTGGGTGGCGAAGACGGAGTAGCCGGGAAAGTAGTCTACACAGAGAACAAAAAGCAGCACAAGTCAGAACACAAATCAGGGATCAAAGGGCAAGCAGGGAGTGAAGAAGGCGGCTTACCATCGATCAGATCCTCGATACGGCTGAAGCCCTCGCTCAGCGCTTGCTTCGCTTCAGCCCAGCCCGCCGCTTTAGTCTCGAACTCGGCCTTCAGGGCGTCCTCGTTGTCCTGCGCCTTCTTCAGGGCCGCCTTGTGGCTCTCCTCCTGGTCGGCCAACTTCTTGACCAGGCGGTCACGCTCCAGGACCAAGGCGCTGTACTCGGCTTCCTTGGCGCGAAGGGCGGCCTGGGCCTTGCTGAGCTGCTCCCTCAAGTCGGCATTGGCTCCTGCAAGCATGAAGACAAAGGAAAAATTAATAAGGGGAAGTCGTCAAGGAAGATCCGACCCGGCTGCTGAGCAGTCGGCCCGAATCTCGGGGACTACACCCAGTGGGTGCGCTGACGCGCCCCCACAGGAGATGAATGAGACAAACACGCACTCCGGCTGCTGTCAGGTCCTCAGTTCTCCGGCCCACCTCCTGAGCCTGGGAGTTGAAGGCGGCTGCGCGAAGGTTATGATACTCCTGGAAGATTATACAGGAGGCAAGGATAAGTTAAGTTGTCAGAACATAGTAAGTTCCAAGCTGCCTGCGCAGCAGCCGGCTTGGAACTCGGGGACTACACCCAGTGGGTGCGCTGACGCGCCCCCACAGAAGAAATCAAAAGAGCAAAATAACCAAGGACAGAAGACTCACCCGGATGACGGCCCGCGTCGAGAGAAACTCTTGAGTATATCGCTGCAGCGAGGCAGCCTGAGCTTGAAGCCGGTTCCGGACCTCCTGGGCCGCCGCGTTCAGCTCACCCGTCCCCCGCTGGGAGTCCACTCGGACGTGCTGACGCTGGCCGCCTCCAGGGCCTCTGCCGTCTGGTTGGCGCCCGCTGCTCGGTGCGGTTCCGGCACGGAGGCGCCACCCCCTGCGCGCCGGCGCAATGCCGGCTGCACCTCGAGGCCGGCCCCTGCCGCCGGCTCGCCCCTGGATGGCTGCTCTGGCGCCGCAGCTGATTGGCCGCTTTGGCCCGCTCCAGTTGGCGCCGTCTGCGACGCCCCCTCCACGAAGATCACGGGGTCCTCCCGCCTCTCCATCACCGGCGGGCCTTGGTCGACCTCCTCCGACGGGGGCACGGGAACGTTGGGGGCCACGATGCGGAGGGGAACAACGAGCAGCGGAGGCCGGTTGTGCGAGGCCTCCGCCTCCGTCTCCGCGGCTGCCGCCTTCGCCCGGGCATTGGCCGCCGCGTCGGCCTGCTCCTTCGTCGCCTGGGCGGTCCTTCGCTCCGCCGCCTCCCGCTCCTCCCGCGCCTCCCGCGCGTTCTGCTCCGTGGCCTCCTTAAGGTCGGCGCGGGGATCCACGCGGCGGGAGCTTGAGGACCCTCCAGTCGGCCCGACTATGGAGCCGCCAGGACCTCGCTCGAGAGAAAGCGGCACCCTGTACGGCAAGAAAAGAAAGGTTTAGAAGAGTTTCGGACGAAGAAGACAAAAAATATATACGCAAGACATTCGACGACTTACGCAGAGATCGCCTGCGGCTGCTTCACCGCCTTGCGGAAGCGGGCCGCCTTCACGGCCGCCTCATCCCGCTTGGTCGCCGCCATGGAGGCCTTGGATTTTTTCGGCCGGCTGCCGAAGAAGGTCAACGCGGCCCGGCGCTTCTGCGCGCCGCCACGGGCAGCCGGCACGGCAGACGAGCCCGCGCCTTGATGATCGGGCGCCGGCTGGCGGTGCGGGGCGACTTCGACCTCGTCGTCATCCGGCCAGTCCTCGAAGCTGGCCCCGAGTCCCGCGCCTCCGGCCTCGTCGCCTTCCCCCACGTTGGTGTCTTCCATGGTGGCCGCTCCCAGGTCCGGATCGTCGGCGTCGTCCACCGTGCGGTCGGGGAGGAGCTGGCGCTCTACCCCCGCGGCCCCGGCTGTCGGCGGGAGAAGAGGGTTCTGCAAAAGGCAAACCAATTGATCAAGAGTCGGCTATCATGAGGCCGGCTACAAAAAAGGAAGAAAAGAATAAAGAACTTACGGCAGGCGGAGGGTTGGCGTGGGAATACGGCTCCTTGCCGTATCGCCAATCCTCGGCGAGCTTGCAGTTGGAGATATAATTCACCATGTAAGACACCTCTGCGTGAGGCATCTCCCTGGTGCTCAGCCGGCACGGGTCCAAGCGGCCGCTCATTTGGCAGATCATGTGAGGCCGGCCTTGGAGCGGAAGAACCCGGCGCTCCACGAAGGCGGCCACCAAGTCGGCTCCGGTCAGGCCCTCCAACTGGATCATCACCCGAAGCTGGGAGACGGCTGCGTTCCCGGCCTGAGACAGCGACCTGGCCCGGTAGCTCCACGAAGGCTGCCTCCCAGCCGGCGGGCCGGCTATGTAAGCCAGCAGGTTGACGTAGTCGCCTTGCTGGGCGACGTTCTTCACGTAGAAATAAGACTTCTGCCAAAGCTTCACCGACTGGATCAGCGGAATGGACGGGAACGGATTGTTCTCGCTCGCCCACCTCATGGCAATGAAGGCTCCGCAGGGGGCGGGCACGCCCGCGACGACGGTGCCGAGCTTGCTTTGGAAGAACTCCCTCCAGAGCTCGAGCGTGGGGAGAACTCCAAGAAAACCCTCGCACGGGGTGACGAAGGCCGACAGCAGCATCACCGCATTGGGCGTGAGGTGATGCGGCTGGAGGTGGTAGAACTCGAGGAAAGCTCGAAGGAATCCGCTCGCCGGGAGGCCGAAGCCGCGCAGGCAGTGCGAGCGGAAGATCACCCGCTCGCCCTCCTTCGGTGCCGGCGAAATCTCCCTCGCCGGCGCTTGACGAACCCGCACAAGGTTCTCGCTGGGCAGACGCCGCGTCCGGCGGAGGAACTCGACGTGGTCCTCGTGGACGTTGGAGCCATCCCACGAGTTCGACAGCGCCATGGGATTGCTGCGGCGGGGAGCAAGATGAAGCGACGGCGGAACGGCACGGCAAAGAGTTGTTGCGGCGAAGAGAAGAAGAAGGAGGGCGAGAAGGGGCGAAGGGAGGGACAGCGCGCGAGCCTCTGCCGCTCCCCCTCCTCCTACTACTTATAGACCGCGCGGCGGAGCCGAGGAGGCGCGGCGTGGGGGAACGTGGGGATCAACTGCGCCCACTCCCCCACATCCCGTGATTATTGTGCCTTGATGGCAGAATAAAACCGCCGCTGGAAGGCGATGGTCCATGTGGGCCGCAGAAGATCTCCGCTCGGACCGAGGCCTGCGAGTGGCGGGCCCGGGCCTGCGGCGGCGTCCCGTCGCGCACGTGCGTTGGCAGGATTTCCTCGCCACGTGGCCCGCGTTCCCGCCTTCGAGAAACGGAGCTTTTCCGAAGATGGCGCGCACGAGCAAAGCCGGCCCCTTGGGATAGGAAGCTGACCTAGCTTCTCGTCCCTTTGTCAGCCTCGAAGCTCGATCAGCTTCGGGGACTACTGTCGGAGTAAATAACCATGGGTAGCCTAACTGGCTCCCCCTGGCCCTTCTGAAAAAAATTACGAGCCGATTCGGCCCTCAAGAATCCAAAACACAGGGCCGCCTTCCCCTTGTCGGCTATCTCTAGGCCGGCTATCGGAAGGCGGCCCGACTTCAGCCCTCATGAAGAAAAGCCGCGGGAGGGCCGGCTCCGAGAAGCCGGCCGCGAGAAGGCTGACTCCAAGAAGTCGGCTCCCATAAAGCGGTCGAGATCGTACCCTCGAAGTCTGCATCCACATAACAGCGGTGTGACGGGGCGTGGCTACAGTGAAGCCTGCCACCCCCGAATCCCGGAGCACGCCTGGCACAGTGCGCCGTACGGGTGGCCATGACCCGTCCGGCGCAGCACTGTTGCCACGTTGACCCTGATGTCATCCACGACGGGCTACCAGTACGGCCCACGGGCGGTGGGCCCCTTCGGGTAGAGAGACACCCGAAGGCGGCCAGACCTCCCCCAGTCGGCCCAAGATAGAGCCGACTCCCCACAGCCAGCTTGCCACCTCCCTCGAAGAAGACACCCCATTAAGGAGACAAGACGCGGTGGGGCTACAGTGATCGCCCACCGGGCGGCGGCACTGTAGCCACGCCCACTTCGGCGAAGCCCTCGCCACCAAGATTGAGCAACAGTAACCAGCCGCCGACAAGGCCCTGATAGTGGGGCCTGCCTGTCGACCAAGGAGCCGGCAGCCGGCGGGACCCACTAGCCGGCGGGCCCCAGCAGCCGGCGCAGAAGCCGGAGAGCGTAGACACAGACGGCTGGGCCCCGCACCCAGCCGGATTACCATTGTACCCCCGGGGGTAGGCCTATATAAACCCCCCGGGGCATCTATGCAAAGAGAGATCAATCCCTGCTAGTCTCAGACACCACATAGGGAGGAGAAGAGAGCAAGACGTGCCCTTCTTCCTCCTCTCGCCAAATAGCTCAAGGAGCACCGTGTAGCTACTTGTTCATCTAGTGACCATGCGGAGACCCTGCAGAGCAGCAGAAGGGGTGTTATCTCCATGGAGAGCCCCGAAGCTGGGTAAGATTCGCCGGCGTGCATGTCTTCGCCTCATCCCGTTTCCAGGCACCGGCGACGTCTTACTGGCTCCCACAATGATAAGCCACCCGTTGGCATATGTCGCACCTACCACCCGACAGGCAGGCAGTTGATGATGCCCTTTACTCACTAGCAATGGGTCCTGATACTCGGGTAAGACATTATGAATCTTGCGTTGTTGGAGATGTGCGCTACAACACCCTTGCACGAGACGAAGGCAGGAAGACACAAAACAGTGCCATCATGAGCACGGATACGTATGACAAAGAGACAACAGAAATGTATGCTAACATAACAGACATTATTCAGTTGTAGTATATCTCCAGTTTCAAGGATCATCGGTGTGTGGTTCTGTTGTGCTGTCGTTGGTATAACCTGTTTTCTAGGATCGCAAAACCCAGAGCTAATGATTATTTCAAATCCATCAATGTCAAGGCGGCGTACCAGACCAACGAGCCTTTTATTTTGGCAAATCAAGCAACACAGATATTTTTCTTGGAAGACACATTTGCACGTAGCGATGACTGGAGAATATTGTAAAGGTTTGAGCAGAGGAATTCATTTAATGAAGTTGCACAACAAGATGATGCTTACACTGCTCCTGATGTACAAGATAACACAGATGTTCCTAATATCTTTGAGAACCATCACGTCAATGACGCCGGCGAAAAGATTGCTTGTCGTGTTGTGGACATACAAGAGTTAATCAAGAAGAAGCCAACGTTCGAGGACATTGAGGATGAAGAAGAAGATGACACCGTGGGGAATTACGATTCAGACTGATACACATGGCGAAGATGTTGACGCTGCTACTGCGGATGATGATTACATTGCTTTTGTCGTATTTGCCTGTCAGAAGACGTTTTTTTATCTACTATGTGAAATTGTGTTTCCTATGACAACTGAAACCTGATGAACATGTTGTTTAGTATTTTGCTGTGAGAACATCACTTGTTATGTATGCTGATTTGTGTTTGGTGATTGTATGACAACTAAAACATGATGACATTGTTGTTTAGTTGTACTCATATTTGGCTGTGAAACTTGAATTTGATGACATAGTTTGTTGTTGGACTGCAATTTGCTCGACGTCTTCGAATGAGAACAAAGCTGACCCGACAGGGCCTCTGCTATTTATTTATTTATATGAGAAAAAGGGGATACCCCCTGATTTCCGTTAATAGAAATCATTAGATGTTCACAACACTACGCCAGCCTGCTACACAGGTTTCATTCATTACTAGTTTCAGCAAAGTGCTCATGTCGTAGCCACTAAATACATCACGAGTGCTACATACACTGCAAATGAAGAGACAATCATCCTAGAGAGCACATCGATTTTGCCCATTATCTTCACAAGCTCTTTCATCTCCTCATTGCTGTCAAGGCCATTCAGCAGTTGTTGCTTGGCCATGATCAAAGAAACTTCATCTTTAAGCTTCTGCTCTGCATCTTCCTCTTCTGTCGTTCCTTAAGTTACTTGTCCAACACCCCAACCTGTTGGTATTGGGATTCCTCAGCTAACCAAATAATCAACGTAGTTGCATTCCCCCACATCAGCAACTTCCCAGAAATACAAATCACACGAATCTTCCCTCTTTTGCACGAATCAAATTGGTAGATCATCAACCAAACTATTGAAAAAATCAGCAACTGAAAGCAGCAGAACAACACTTAAACATATTATTACCCCATGATTCGGGCATTTGTAGAAGAGTCGGACAGGGTTGCGGATTGTGGTTGAGACGCGACAGATGACTCTGCGTGATTTGCAGCAGTGGCACCACACCAGTGGCAGCGGGTTGCGATGAGCAATCGGCTGCGGTGCGCGTGCCGGCGAGGGTGTGATGAGACCCACAAGCGATGGTACGGGTTGCGACTTGGAGCATATCTGGTTGTTGCCTACTGAAGAGCAAGTGGACGAGCAGCCAGCGGACATGGTTGCTGCGGCCAGAGCTTCTGATGCTAGGCAGAGTAAGTAGAGAAGAGGAGAAGCGAACGTTGGATATGTCAGTTTCATTACTTGTAGAGTAGCATAGCACCATATATAGTCATAGTCTAGGTTTGGATTCGAACCAGCTACAGGAGCACGTCTTTCTTTTTTCTAAAACTCGGCAACGTCTTATTACTGGTACACTAGCTTGTTCTGTACACCTTCCCAAGTCTTTGATTTTCTTTCCCTTTTTTGCGAGGAAGGAAGGAGGACAAAATTGAGAGTTCCTGGGACTCGAACCCAAGACCTCTCGGTTGAAAACCAAGGGTGCTAGTCACTTATGTGGCGAACGTTCCCTGTGAGGAGGACGGCAGACGAATGCATTTTCCTTGCGGTTTTCTTCCTATATATAAAAAAGTATGCTACTTGGTGTCCGCTTAGTCAACAAACGATTGTGCCAACCTTGACCATTGGATTGACATTCAACGTCTGCCGCGTTTCTTCAGTCTCTTCTTCCTCGAGCCGCCAAAGCCAAACCAGCGCCGGCGGGACCGCCTGCTCCCGGCTCCCACGGCTGGCTGTGATCTGCCCCGGCTCCTGTTCGTTCCCGTCCGAGGCCTCACCATCGTCCTCCGCCTTGGTTCGCTCGCCGCGGAGCCGCCCTCCGGTGTTGTCAACATGGTCAACAACCGAGAGGAATAAGGAGATGACTGTACATGGTGAGGATGACAGTAGGGACCCAGTAGCGCGCGCAGTAATTTTGTTTTTTCAGGGCGGAGAAGGGTATCAACTGGGTTGTGCGGGACCCGTGGCCCGTCTAGCCCAGACTTTTATTTCATATGTTTAGCACATGACCAACCCAGTTTGTTTTTTTTCCTTTCTGAAAATTGCTAGCCAGCTATTTTGTTTTTTGCAGAATAACCAACATAGGCCTACTTGCTTTTCTACGCCCTACTAGTCCGGAAATCTTTCAAGACGAGGAGGGATGCATTTTGCCCAGAAAATGGGTTGTAAGTAATAAGAAATGGGCTATAAGTAATAATAAATGGGCTGTAAAATGAAAAAATACAACAAACAGACAATTAGTTCCAAAATACTGTTTTCTTTCGGATTTTTATATTTTAAATTTCATTGTTTTTGTGCGGGTAAAATTTCATTGAATTTAAATTAAGGTATATTTAGATCTAAAATTAATTTGAATCTGGCTAGAAATTTTGGGTTGTATGCTATTTGGGACGGATTTGGAGGCTGACTTGTGGGTCTACTAGGTTGACGTGTACTTTGGCTTTGTCAACTTAGTCCACAAACGATTCTAGCAGCAATGACCATTAGATGTTAATCCAACGGCCGTGCTGCTTCTTCAATATCCGATCTTCTTGCTCCAGCCGCCCAAACCAGCTCCAGTAGGACTGCCTGCTCCCGCCTCCCGTGGCCGGCTGTGCTGCCGCACAAGTCGCACCACCCCACCCTACTTCATTGCTGGCCAGGCCATTCCTCTACTCACCCACACCTCCTGTTATTTTCTGGCAACAGCAGCCGAACCAGTAAACCCTCGTACTCCCCACCGCGTGGGCAACCATTGTCGAGTCTTCCCCGGCTCCGTGCCATTCCCTTCCTAGGCCTCGCCGTTGTCCACCGCCATGGTGCTCTCGGCGTGGCTTGGTCAGCTTGGTCAACGAACGACATCCATCGGTCGTGGACTGTACGTGCAAAATAATGATTCATCCACCTGACAGCTGGGACCCACTGGAAGGGCCTCTGTATTTCGCAAAAAAAAACGTTCCCCCTGCTGACATGTCGGACCTACCAGCTATATCTTCGCACGCAAGGAAGTGCCTCCTTATTACGCACAAAAAAATGAATACCCCCCTGCTAGCTAGGACCCACCATAATGGGAGGATGACTTGTGGGCCAACAAAGTTGACGGGGACGGAGGGCTTTGTTAACTTAGTCAATATGAACGATTCTAGCTCCATTGACCGTACGATGTCCATCCAACGGCCGTAGTGCTTCTTCAACCTCTGGTCTTCTTACTCTAGCCGCCCAAAGCAGCGCCGGTCGTGCCGCATGCTCCTGCCTCCCGTGGCCAGCTGTGCTGCCGCGGAGGCCTCATCGCCCCTACTATTCCCACCGCTGGCCAGGCCCTCCAGCGATGGTAGCCTCACACCGCAGCCGAAATAGTGAACCCTCGTACTCCTCTCCGCGCAGGCTTCCACTGCCGCGTCTTCCCCGGCTCTGTGATGTCCCCTTCCTAGGCCTCGCCATCGTCCACCGCCGTGGTGCTCTCCGCGCGGCATGGTCAACGTGGTCAAGGAACGACTTCCATCGGAAGAGTATTGTACGTGGAGAGGCTGACAGCTGGGTCCACGGCCACAACCCAGTTTTTTTGTGATTTGCCAAGTAAGTCGCTTTGCCAGGCCTATTGGGCTGCAAATCTTTCAAGACGAGGAGAGCTTTCATTCGGCTGGCCGAGAAAATGGCCCATCAGTAATGATAAATGGGTTGTACATTTTTAAAACACATCAAACTGGCAATTAGTTTCAAATATCTTTTTTTCATTTCAAGATTTTAAATTACATTAATTTTTATGCGGGGAGAATTTGTTGGATTTTATATTGATATACATTTATTTTTAAAATCAGTTTGAATGTGAGTCGAAATTTTGGGATTAAAAACAATTCGGACCGCACCGAAATATGCAAAATTTCGTATAATTTTTTAACCGTGGCCACAATTTGGGCTGTAATGCTAACAAAAGAATATGGGCTCCAAAAAAACCTTAAGAATTAGCAAATGGGCTGAAAATTATTAGAAATAATGGCAGATGGGTTGTATGCTGTTTTCCACGGATTTGAGGCTTTCCTAAAAAAAGGTTGACGCACAAGCAGTGACTGTTGGATGTCCATCCAACGGCCGTCGTGCTTCTTCAATCTCTGCTCTTCCTGCTCCATCCTCTCAAACAAGTGCCGGCGGGACTGCCTGCTCCCTCCTCCCCGCGGTCAGCTGTGCTGCCGCACAGGCCTCACCGCCCCACTGTACTCCCATCACTAGCCTAGCCATCCCTCTACTCACCCACACCTGTTGTTATTCTCCGGCGACGGCAGACGAACCAGTAAACCCTCGTACAGTCGTACTCCCCTCCGCGTGGGAAACAACTGCCGAGTCTTCCCTGCCTCCGTGTCGTTCCCTTCCTAGGCCTCGCCGTCGTCCACCGCCCTGGTGCTCCCGGCGCGGCCTGGTCAACATGGTCAACAACCGACATGCATCTGAGTGGACTGTATGTGGAGAGGCCGACAGCTGGGTCCACGGCCGCACGCAAGGAAATGCCTCCTTATTACGCGCAAAGTAATGATTCCTCCACCTGACATCAGGGACCCACCGAAAGGGCCTCTGTATTACACAAAAAAACGTTACCGCCGCTGACAGCTCGGACCCACCAGCTATATCTTCGCACGCAAGGAAGTGCCTCCTTATTACGCACAAAAAAATGAATACTCCCCCTATTAGCTGGGACCCAGTATAGTGACAAGCTGACTTGTGGGCCTACTAAGTTGACGGGGACGGAGGGCTTTGTCAACTTAGTCAATATGCACGATTCTAGCTCCAGTGACCGTATGATGTCCATCCAACGGCCGTAGTGCTTCTTCAACCTCTGGTCTTCTTGCTCCAGCCGCCCAAACCAGCGCCGGTCGTGCCTCGTGCTCCTGCCTCCCGTGGCCGGCTGCGATGCGGCGAAGGCCTCACCGCACCCTACTACTCCCACCGCTAGCCAGGCCATCCCTCTACTCACCCACACCCCCTGTTACTCTGCGGCGACGGCAGCCTCACACCGCAGCAAACCAGTGCCCTCGTACTCCTCTACGCGTGGGCATCCACTGCCGCGTCTTCCCCGGCTCCACGTCGTCCCCTTCCTAGGCCTCGCCGTCGTCCACCGCCTTGGTGCTCTCGGCGCGGCGTGGTCAACATGGTCAAGGAACGGCTTCCATCAGACGTGGACTGTACGTGGAGAGGCTGACAGCTGGGTCCACGGCCGCAGCAAGGAAGTGCCTCCTTATTACGTGCAAAATAATTATTCCTCCACCTGATAGCGGGGACCCACCGGACGGGCCACCATATTTCACCCCCCTGACTACTGGGACCCACCAGCTACATCTTCGCACGCAAGGAAGTGCCTGACAGTCGGGACCCACCTGGTCGAAGCGTACGTAGCATTGTCATTCTGGTCGTGAATGTGTATGTACATATATACTGGTGGATGTAGAGGCGTGCACGTGTCGTAGTAGAGGCGGCCAGGGTGCAAGAAAGAAAATACGGCCACGTATGTGTACATACGGGCGGGGTCTCGAACGCCTACTCGCGCAAACGTACGACGAGGGCTCGTTGACATGGCTGGGTCGGAACGGAGAAACAGCGTCATCGTCGTGTTCATGGGGAGGCAACGGAATGCGTCGTGTTCATGGGGAGGCAACAGAATGCGTCGTGTTCATGGGGAGGCAACGGAATGCATCGTGTTCATCGGGAGGCAACGGAACGTGTGGGAGCCAACCGGCTGGGTCGGGACGGAATGCGTGGTCGTGTTCATCGGGAGGGCTTGGACGGAACAGGCGATGGAAACGAGGCCTCGCGTACCGCACAACGGAGGAAACGGACCTCCTACGTTCGGAACGGGGTCCTGTTGATCGGGAGGGGTCTGGCGTACTGCAAAATGGAGGAAACGGACCTCCTACGGTCGAAACAGGGGTCCTGTTGATCGAGATGGGTGTGGCATACCGCAAAACGGAGGAAACGGACTTGTGTTGGAGCGCTATGGTCGAAACGGGGGTCCTGTTCATCGGGAGGGGTGTGGCGTGTACCGCAAAACGGGACTCCACGGGATACTGCTCATCTCCACCATCGACCCCCTCCAGCCTCCACGAGCTACTGTTCATCCACCATCGACCCCCTCCAGCCTCCACCTGCGACTGTTCATCCACGGGCTCCTGTTCATCCAGCCTCCACCGTGCGCTACTCCACCGGCTACTGTTCAACCAGCCCTCTCCACGGGCTCCTGTTCAACCACCCCTCCACGGGCTACTGTTCATCCTGCCCTCCACCCTCTATTGTTCATCCAGCCCTCCACGGGGTGGTCCTGTTCATCCAGCCCTCCACGGGGTCCTGTTCATCCAGCCCCAACCGGCTCGATCAATCGGGATCCTGTTCATCCAGAGGCAACACCACGGGGTCCTGTTCATCCACCCCCACCAGGAACTATTCATCCAAACCCCCCGCAACACTCACTATTCATCCAGAGGCAGCATCGATCGGCTTCAGTTAGCAGTAGTAGCGAAGGAATCGCTCGATCGGGTTCAGTTAACAGCCATCGATCGATCGCTCGGGTTCAGTAACGCGTAGCCTGCAGCGCAATCGCTCGGGTTCAGTTAGAGCCCAACGCCTCGCTCGGGTTCAGTTAGAGCCAACGCCTCGCACACACACGCGTACGTGTATGAGATAAACGCACATCGCTCGGCCCCCGATCTCCCACCGTAACCGGGAACTCCCCGAAATTTTCCTCGCCCTTGCTTCTACCACGGTTTTTCCGTCATGGACAGCCCAAAGAATGTCATGCAGCTGCGTCTCCGGCCTACCTAGGACGAAAAGCCCATTTTCTGTCATGATTTTTTGTCATAGAAGTAGGAGCCCACCACATCTATGATGATACCGGGTTTTGTCACAATTATCGTCATAGAAGTGTCATATGTATGACAGAAAAAAAATTCGTTCGGCCCAAAATGTCACGGATGTGTCTTTTTTTGTAGTGAATCCTCAGTGTAGCTTGAATCAGATAGCCCAATTGATCTTGTTTTGACTTAAGGAAAACTTGAGATGCTTCTTCTGCACTTGGCATCCTTGCAGCTTTCTCAGCCTTTGCTTTGGCTCTCTTCTCTTGTGCTTGAGCTGATGATGGTTCCTCCTCATTCATCACAACAGTGTTGTCTTCAAAATTAGGATGTAAGGGTAGATGCTCCTTATCCAACAGATATGTTCCTGTGCCCATCTTGGAGTTGATGAGCTCCCGAATGTGTGGAGCATACCCATAGCTTCTCTTCTGATCAGCAGTTGTCCTCTTGATTGTTTCTACTATCAAACTCATAACCTTGAACTTCTGAGGGACATCAAAGATTTGCAGCATGTTGATGGAGTGTCCTCGGATCATCTTGTGATCTCCTGACTTGGGTAGCAATGTGTGCCTTAAGATACAGTTAATAGTAGGCATACCAAACAACAAGAAATGTACTGATCCAAGCTTGGGAGTCTCCAAGGCTTCATCAGGAATCTCTTTGTACATGTTTGCCATGGAGTTGTGGTCTTTCTTTTTCTTGGCATACACATCCAAGTCATCGTCATGTTCTTCTGGGGCATTGATCAGCTTGGCCCATTCTCTTCAACAGTGGATTGGTATCTAGTACCTTCAGACATCCAAACTATCCTTCCATCTAGATAGAAGTGGGCAGTGGAGTAGAACTGCATGATCAGCTCATCATTCCATTTGGTGAGCTTCTGTCCAACAAATTCATCTACTCCACATGCTTTGAAGCTGTCATATACTCCTGGGAAGTGATATTCATTCTCCTTGATGTATTCCCCATCCACCCATTTCATGTCACGTTCAATGGGCTTCTTGTCAAGCAAAATAGTCTCATAGAAGTCTTGTTATTCCTTTGTGTGAAACATGTAATCAACTGTAGTCCTTCTCCTTACAGCATAAGGATCAGACTGTCTCCAAAATCTCAGTCCTGAATCTTTCTTGATGTGCATGTCCTCAGCGACTGGATGAGCATCATTATGGTCAGGAATTTTGGGCTTCAACTTCCTCAAAACAAGTGAATCATCTTCCTCTTCTTCAGCTTGAGGCACTGGGGCCTTGTTCTTCTCTGTTGCAGGAATACTTCTAGTGTTTCTCTTCGGCTTAGGGGGTTTCTGAGCTTGAGCTTTGGGAGCAGACTTGGGCTTTGATGGAGTAGCCCCTGATTTGATAGCATCCCCCATGAGCTTCTGAGACTTGGGAGCTGAAGCAGCATCCTCTTCCTCTTCATCTTCTTCTGGATCTCTCATAATGGAGGATCTACCAAGCACTCTGGCAGTGGTCTTCTTGACCCTTTCCTTCCTCTTCTTTCCTTCTCCAATAGCCTCTTCAGTTGGCTTGGAGGTTTCAACAGTTGAGGCTCTAACCTTTAAGGTTGGCACCCTCTTGGCAGGGGCCTTCTTGTGCAAGCCTAGCTTAGTTGATGCAGCTGTGCCATATTCCTTCTTCAGCACCTTCTTCTTGGAGCTGACTTTCTCCTCAACAGCCACATAGTCCTCATCTTCAGAACCTGAGGTTTTGTTCTTCCTTGACCTGGTGGCTGCTTTGGGCAAGTTGCTTGGTGTGCTCCTGCTGCCCTCATCAGAAGTGCTAGAGGGACTAATGCCCTCACTCAATTGCACTTGTTCTTCAGACATGTTCTAGTTGTCGCTCTAGTCAGACATCTCTGCAAACTTACTAACAATAGACCATGTGAATAGATATATATGAGGTAGAGTGGATGAGCATCACAAAGTGCAGAGTTTTTGCGAAACAGATGACTTAAAAACTTAGTTTTAGTTCTTCACAGAAAGCATTTTGGAGCTACCGATTTGTAAACTCGGTGATACCGAAGCAGCTTTTGGAACCTAAACTAGTGAACTCAGTCAGACCAAGTCACAGTTCGGTGGCACCGAGACTGCTAGGGTTTCACAAAGAATCGAACTCGGTCACACCGGTTTGCAGTTTTTGGTTAGACAGAAAATGCATGTGCTATGGCCTAGGCCAAATCGGTGAGACCGATTTCTACAATTCGGTCGGTCCGAGATGAGTCCGGCGGAGACCTAACCCTAAATTTTCAAATCCCATCAAATCTAAAGGAAGTTTTAAGTGGATGGATTGTTTGCATACGTGGTGATGATCATGGCAGAGCAATGTGCTACGAATCAGAGTTAAAAGAATAGCACAAAGGATCGAACTCGTACCCTAGTTCGGCGGAGTTCGCTACGGCAGCAACGGAGGGGCAGAATTCCATTGACTGCGATGGAAACCAGTGGCGGGAGGTCGCTGGCGGTGAGAAGACAATCCAGAGACCCGAGGCGGCAGAGCAGGATACGCGTGGGCTGAGAGGTTTCGAAGAAATTTCCAAAATCTCACTCATGGGTTTATATATCCAGACCCTGTCGGTGTGACCAAGTGGAACAACTCGGTGGCACCGAGATGCAGAATTGCAAGCGGTTACTGCAACTCGGTGTGACCAAAAAGTTCAAATCAGTTGCGCCGAGATTGAAACCCTAGATCAACTTAGTGATCTCGATGTGACCGAAATGGATGACTCGGTCATACCGCAAAGAGGTTTTGGAAGTTTAAGTCTATGACAAATCAGGGACTCCGAGTGCTCCTCACACAGAGTGGTTCGAATCTAACTCGATCAAACTTTGTGATGTAGCATGAATAGAGTTTGAGACGAGAAAAGCATAGATAGCTAGAGGGAGTTCTTAGGCATTCTTGTCCATCCATTTGGCAGAAGAGAAAAAGCTAAACAATCAAAGCAACAAATGGATGTCCTCGAATGAGTAAAATATGCATCCAACATGCTCACACAATAAACTGACAAATCAAATATGTGACAAAGCATGCACAATCACTCTAGCATCTATCAAGCAATTTGGCGATGACTAGGTCATCTATATATGAGTATATTGACTTAGGAGTCAAATGAGAACATTTGATCATAGGTCATACTCATCGTTTAAGCACAAGTGGGGTTGCCACTTTTACATTAAGCATTGTTGTGCTCACATCATTAGAGTTGCTTTAGCTCAATTGATTAGAGTAAAGCTCCCCCTAGATGTGATATCCCCCCTAAGAGGGATGAACTAACCTTGGTTTTTGTCGATGATGACTTCATGTAGGTGTTGAAGATGTAGATGCTCAATGTTGATGTAGATCATTTGGAGCAATCCTTTGGAGTGAGTTGCACTTTCAATACCTACATGGGTTAGTCCCACAAGGAACAAACAAGGATATCCATAGACATAGAGTGATGTTCACATGAGATGATGTCCATGAAAGCATTAGTTTACCTTGTCCCTTGTCTTACCAACAAGAGGGTTTGTGACTCCTTGAACTAGTGCAAGATGTGGAAGTTGTTTGCACTTGTCCTTGCCAAAATGATATGAGTGAAGTATGTTGGCGGAGTCATCCTCAAGAACTCTCTAGTTCTTCTTCTTAGGGATCCACACCATCTTGATGGGAATCCTTGGAGTTGTAGTCGTACTTGATGAAGTGGAACTTGATGTAGTCTTGGGAACCCACTTGACCAAGGCCTTAGGTGCTTCTTCAAATGCATCAATCTCCTCTTGAAGCTTGTCCTTCCCTTTTAGCTTATGGTCTTGTGGTGGAAGATCATCTTGAACTTGTGTTCCTGGAAAGAAGTAGGATCATACTTCTCTTGTTGAGGAACAAACTTCGTCTTGGGGTATTGATATTCTTCCCAGTCAACTCCATTGGCATTGAACTTTCATTCAAAACCAACACCTTGATTCTTCCGGTGTCTTCCTTGCTTGCGTACAGTTTCCCAAATTGCTTACTTCCGGCAAGACTCTTGTAAACACCTTTCTCTATAATTCCCTTCAATAAGCTATTTTTTGCTCAAGTGTGGCTTGGCTAAGAGAATAATTAGTGGAATCAAGAGAACTATTAGAAGCAACAACATTGGATTTAGCATGATTGTTGTTACTACTAGAGGAAGAATCTTTCTTGTTCTTGTTGCTAGATTTAACTTGTGGCATGTAAGTAGACAAGAGTAAACGCTTGGCAATGTAAGAAGAACTTTTCTAGCGAAGATCATCATTGTTACCTTTAAGAAATCATGCTCTTGCTCAAGGTTGAGCTTTTCAAAGTGTAGCTTTTCATGAGTCTTTAAAAGTTCTTGATGACCCTCCAAGGTAGTTTCATGAGCTAGCTTAAGAGTGTTTAGTTCTTTAGTTAGGCGCTAAATCTCCTTATCATAGTCATTCGTTTTATCTTGATTAGCATGATTAATAGAAAGTTCATCATAGTTTTCATAACTAGAGTTGTCAACAAGTAAATCATCATCACCTAGCAAATCATCTTCATCACTATTGAAATCAACATACTCGGGGTGTGATACCTTTGGGCCTTTAGCCATGAAGCATCTTCCAATTCCTTCATTTGGTGACTCAAATATGCCGTAGGAGTTGGTTGACACAAGTGCTAGACCGACAACACCTTCATCTTGAGTATATTTGGAGTCGGAGTGATAACTTCTTTCGAAGTGATTGTCGGAGTCGAAGCCGGATACCCATTCACCAACATGAGCTTGATGTCTTTGTTTTGTGTAGCTCTTTGAATATTTGTCCTTCCTCTTCGAATCTTTGCTTCTCCGTGATGTTCTTCGTTCATAACGGTCATCTCTACTCCTTCTCTCTCTTGGTGGTGATTCTTCTCTCCTACTTCTTATTTTGGGAGAATCTTTTCTTCTTTTGTAGGGAGTTGTACACTCATTGGAATAGTGTCCGGGTCTTCCACAATTGTAGCAATTACGCTCACGACTAGAAGATCTTTTGTCATTGTAGGACCTTGACTTGGAACTTCTTTCCTTGCTTCTACTCTTGTAAAACTTGTTGAAGTTCTTCACCATTAGGCTCAATTCTTCGTTGAAGGTTTGTTTCTTACTTGATGATGTGGGAGCATCACATGAGGCTTTGTAAGCACCACTTGACTTGTTGTGAAGCTCTTCCTTATCCTTGAGTGACATCTCATGAGCAACAATTCTTCCAATGACTTCCGTTGGCTTGAGATCTTTGTAATTCGGCATCATTTGGATCAATGTGCACACTGTATCATATTTTCCATCCAAGGCTCTTAGGATCTTCTTGATGATGAATCTATCGGTCATCTCTTCACTTCCTAAGCCGGCAATCTCATTTGTGATGAGAGCAAGCCTAGAGTACATTTCAGCAACACCTTCACCATCCTTCATTTTGAACTTGTCAAGTTGACCTTGAAGCACATCCAATTTGGAATCCTTGACAGAGTTGGTACCTTCGTGCATATCAATCAAAGTATCCCAAATTTCCTTTGCATTCTCAAGACGACTGATTTTGTTGAATTCTTCGGGGCACAATCCGTTGAAGAGAATATCACAAGCTTCAACATTGTATTGCAGCATCTTCAACTCTTCCGCCGTAGCTTCACGGTTCGGTTCTCTCCCATCGAAGAATTCACCTTGCAAGCCAATACATACAATAGCCCAAATGGCGGGGTTATGTCCAAGAATATGCATTTTCATCTTATGCTTCCAACTAGCAAAATTAGTACCATCAAAGTAAGGACCTCTACGGTGGTAATTTCCCTCACTAGATGCCATACTCTCCTAGGTTGTGAAACCAAGGCTATAATCACCAAAAGCTATGGAAATCAAAGCAAATGGAGACCAAAGCTCTGATACCACCTGTAGGATCGAAAGTATGTATAGAGGGGGGTGATTAGACTACTTGGCCAAATAAAAATCTAGCCTTTTCCCAATTTTAAGTCTTGGTAGATTTTAGCAACTTAGCACAATTCAAGTAATCAACCTACACATGCAATTCTAAGACTATTGCAGCGGAATGTAAAACAATTGCATATGAAGGTAAAGGGAGGAGTTTGGAGGGAGCAAACGCAATATGGACACTGAGATTTTTGGCATGGTTCCGATAGGTGGTGCTATCGTACATCCACGTTGATGGAGACTTCAACCCACGAAGGGTAACGGTTGCGCGAGTCCACAGTGGGCTCCACCAACGAAGGGTCCACGAAGAAGCAACCTTGTCTATCCCACCATGGTCATCGCCCACGAAGGAGTTGCCTCACTAGGGTAGATCTTCACGAAGTAGGCGATCTCCTTGCCCGTACAAACTCCTTGGTTCAACTCCACAATCTTGACGGAGGCTCCCAAGTGACACCTAACCAATCTTGGAGACACCACTCTCCAAAAGGTAATAGATGGTGTGTTGATGATGAAATCCTTGCTCTTGTGCTTCAAATGATAGTGTGCCCAACACTCAACTCTCTCTCATAGGATTGGATTTGGTAGAAAGATGATTTGAGTGGAAAGCAACCTGGGGAAGGCTAGAGATCAAGATTCATGTGGTTGGAATAGAATATCTTAACCTAAACACAAGTGTAGGTGGTTATCTCTCAGAAAATGTATGTTGGAAGTGTAGGCATGTTCTGATGGCTCTCTCCACGAATGAAGAGTGGGTGGAGGGGTATATATAGCCTCCACACAAAATCTAACCATTACACACAAATCACCAAACTCGGTGGGACCGAATTATAAAACTCGGTCAGACCGATTTAGTTCAAAATGTGAAAGTTAGGATTTTCGGTGGGACCGACATGTCAACTCGGTGGGACCGATTCCATTAGGGTTAGGGCATAACGTAATCTCGGTGAGACCGATTACACAAACTCAGTGGGACTGATTTTGGTAATAGACAAACAGAGAGTTGGTCAGGCAAACTCGGTGGGACCGATTCGCTCATCTAGGTTAGACGGAAACATTACGAAGGGGAAACAGAGAGTTTGCATTGCAATCTTGGTGGGACCGATCGCTCATCTCAGTTGGACCGACACATTACGAAGGGAAACAGAGAGTTTGCAATCCCATCTCGGTGAGACCGAAGTGACTAGGGTTTGTGGCAGTGGCTATGTCAAGTGAACTCGGTGGCGCCGGATAGAAGATTTCGGTGGGTCCGAGTTTGACTTTTGGTTTGGGACATATGTGGATATGAGAAAGTAGTTGAGGGTTTTTGGAGCATATCACTAAGCATTTTGAGCAAGTAACTCATTAAGCAACACCTCACCCCCTTTTAATAGTATTGGCTTTTCCTATGGACTCAATGTGATCTTGGATCACTAAAAGTAAAATGTGGAGTCTTGTGCTTTGAGCTTGAGCCAATCTTTTGTCCTTAGCATTTTGAGGGGTCCACTTTCTAATCCATGCCATGCCAATCATTGAGCTTTCCTAAAATATTTATCTTAAAATAGCATTAGCTCAATGAGCTATATGTTGTTAGGAATTACCAAAACCACCCAGGGATAGTTGCACTTTCACCCTGTCTCCACCCCTCCGGGTAGTGCGTCCAACGGATCTCGGCTCGCACCAGAGTGGGCGTCGACGTTGTGTTGGTTGGGCATGCCGGTGGGATGAGCAGGAGGAAGCCGAGCATCTCTATGACCCATACCGGCATGAGCTTGTTGAGCGACATGCTGGAGGGGTTGGGTCGCGTCCGTGGCCCCTCCCCAACCGCAGTGGGAGCGTTAGTGGCACCGCTCACCTCGTTGGCCCTGTCCGCCGCAGCCGCAACGCTCGTGGCATCCGCAGCTATGGAGAACGCGGCCTTCGAGGAGGAAGGATGCACTCCGGGTCTGCTCTTCTTCTTGGGAGTCATGAATGACGAAGGTAGGCGAAGATCGCTGGGTCGGTCACTGCTTCAGGTTCACACAAGTGACGCCCCCTACCTGGCGCGCCAAAGATGTCAGCGTGGAAGCACGATCACCTATGGGGTAGGGGTGCCCCTTTGTGGTTCGTTATGGGGACGGTTGCGTTGCACAAAGAGCAGAAACAGTGGGGGACAGCACGACGATGGACTCCCTCTCTTTTACCCAGGTTCGGGCCACTTTGCAGCGTAAAACCCTGCACCTGCTTTGGTGGATTGATCTAGAGGTAGATGAAGACTCAAAGCGCTCTAGCCCGGTAAGAGTGCCTCGGTAAGAGCGGCGTGAGCTTACAAATGTAGGGGGGTCGAAGTGTTCAAACCCTTTGCTAGGTTGCCTCGGGCCTCCTTTTATAGGTTAAGGGGTGGCCACAGTGGCAAAACAGTCATTTGGGTGTGATTAGATAGCTGACAGTGCTATCATACCTAACTCTGGCAATTAGGACAAAATGCATTAAATGCACCACTAGGTGTCGTGCCGAGGGTGAATCCGGCAAGCCTGTCACGTCGCTTATCTACCTCTTCTTACCAGCTTGACACGCATCTTGGACGGGTGTCAATAAAGCCAATCTCTTCTCCTTGGCGCTACCACGTGCTTGATAGAATCCACCTGGAGGCTTAACACCGTGACATCGCACTGATTAGTGACTTGGGTGCGGTGAGGTGGAGCGGTGGATACTCGGTGAAGGCTCCTTGTTGAAGTAATTTGGCAGGGTTTGATCTTGGCGGCCCCAGCAGGCCTGTCGGGGCAAGTCTGGGCTCGTCCTTGGATGTGACCTCGACCCCACCAGGCTCTCTTGCCCAGCAAGGGAGGCTTTCCCAGGGCGGCCCACAGTTATCTTGTTCTTCTTAATGCTCTCCTTGATCTTGTTGGAAATATTCCCTAGAGGCAATAATAAAATGGTTATTATTGTATTTCCTTGTTCATGATAATTGTCTATTGTTCATGCTATAATTGTATTAACCGGAAACCATAATACATGTGTGAATACATAGACCACAACATGTCCCTAGTAAGCCTCTAGTTGACTAGCTCGTTGATCAATAGATGGTCATGGTTTCCTGACCATGGACATTGGATGTCATTGATAACGGGATCACATCATTAGGAGAATGATGTGATGGACAAGACCCAATCCTAAGCCTAGCACAAGATCGTATAGTTCGTCTGCTAAAGCTTTTCTAATGTCAAGTATCATTTCCTTAGACCATGAGATTGTGCAACTCCCGGATACCGTAGGAATGCTTTGGGTGTACCAAACGCCACAATGTAACTGGGTGGCTATAAAGGTGCACTACGGGTATCTCCGAAAGTGTCTGTTGGGTTGGCGCGAATCGAGACTGGGATTTGTCACTCCGTGTAAACGGAGAGGTATCTCTGGGGCCACTCGATAGGACATCATCATAATGTGCACAATGTGACCAAGGAGTTGATCACGGGATGATGTGTTACGGAACGAGTAAAGAGACTTGCCGGTAACGAGATTGAACAAGGTATCGGGATACCGACGATCGAATCTCGGGCAAGTACTATATCAGTAGACAAAGGGAATTGTATACGGGATTGACTGAATCCTTGACATCGTGGTTCATCCGATGAGATCATCGTGGAACATGTGGGAGCCAACATGGGTATCCAGATCCCGATGTTGGTTATTGACCAGAGAGATGTCTCGGTCATGTCTGCATTATTCCCGAGCCCGTAGGGTTTACACACTTAAGGTTCGATGACGCTAGGGTTATAGGGAAAGTATGTACGTGGTTACCGAATGTTGTTCAGAGTCCCGGATGAGATCCCGGGCGTCACGAGGAGTTCTGAAATGGTCCGGAGGTGAAGATTGATATATTGGACGAAGGGTTTTGGAGTCCGGAAGTGTTCCGGAGGTACCGAGTGATGACCAGCATGACCGAAAGGTGTTTCGGGAGCCCCGGCAAGTGTTGGGGGCTTCATGGGCCAAGGGAAGGGGGCAAACCAGCCCACTAAGGGGCTGTGCGCCCCCTCACCTATTCCCACGTGACCAGGGGTTTGGGGCGCCCCATCTAGGGTTCCCACCTCCTGGCTTGGGGGCCAAGTCACCCAAGGGGGAGATCCCATCTGCCCTGGCCGCCTCCCCCCTAGGGGAAACCCTAGGGCGCCTCCCCTTGCCCCTATATATAGTGGAGGTTTTGGGGCTGCACAACACACGAATCTCTCTCTCCCAAGGCGCAGCCCTACCTCTCTCCCTCCTCATCTCTCGTAGTGCTTGGTGAAGCCCTGCTGGAGTACCGCGCTCCTCCACCACCACCACGTCGTCGTGCTGCTGCTGGACGGAGTCTTCCCCAACCCCTCCCTCTCTCCTTGCTGGATCAAGGCATGGGAGACGTCATCGGGCTGCACGTGTGTTGAACGCGGAGGCGCCGTTGTTCGGCACTTAGATTGGAATCGACCGTGATTTGAATCGCTGCGAGTACGACTACCTCATCCACGTTCTAGTAACGCTTCCTCTTAGCGATCTACAAGGGTATGTAGATGCACTCCCCTTCCCCTTGTTGCTAGATTACTCCATAGATTGATCTTGGTGATGAGTAGAAAATTTTAAATTTCTGCTACGATCCCCACCAGTGGTATCAGAGCTAGGTCTATGCGTAGATTCTATGCACGAGTAGAACACAAAGTAGTTGTGGGCGATGATTTGTTCAATTTGCTTGCCGTTACTAGTCTTATCTTGATTCGGCGGCATTGTGGGATGAAGCGGCCCGGACCGACCTTACACGTACACTTACATGAGACAGGTTCCACCGACTGACATGCACTTAATGCATAAGGTGGCTGGCGGGTGTCTGTCTCTCCCACTTTAGTCGGATAGGATTCGATGAAAAGGGTCCTTATGAAGGGTAAATAGCAATTGGCATACCACCGTTGTGGTTCTGCGTAGGTAAGAAACGTTCTTGCTAGAAACCCATAGCAGCCACGTAAAACATGCAACAACAATTAGAGGACGTCTAACTTGTTTTTGCAGGGTATGTTATGTAATGTGATATGGCCAAAAGGATGTGATGTATGAGATTGATCATGTTCTTGTAATAGGAATCACGACTTGCATGTCGATGAGTATGACAACCGGCAGGAGCCATAGGAGTTGTCTTAATTTATTTATGACCTGTGTGTCAATGAAAACGCCATGTAATTACTTTACTTTATTGCTAACCGTTAGCCATAGTAGTAGAAGTAATAGTTGGCGAGGCAACTTCATGAAGACACGATGATGGAGATCATGGTGTCGTGCCAGTGACGATGGTGTTCATGTCGCGCCTCGAAGATGGAGATCAAAGGCGCAAGATGATATTGGCCATATCATGTCACTTTATGATTTGCATGTGATGTTTGTCATGTTTACATCTTATTTGCTTAGAACGACGGTAGCATAAATAAGATGATCCCTCGCAATAATTTTCAAGAAAGTGTTCCCCCTAACTGTGCACCATTGCTAAGGTCCGTTGTTCCGAAGCACCACATGATGATTGGGTGTGATAGGTTCTAACGTTCGCATACAACGGGTGTAAGCCAGATTTACACATGCAATACACTTAGGTTAACTTGACGAGCCTAGCATGTATAGACATGGCCTCGGAACACGGAAGACCGAAAGGTCAAACATGAGTCGTATAGTGGATACGATCAACATGAAGATGTTCACCGATGATGACTAGTCCGTCTCACATGATGATCGGACACGGCCTAGTTGACTCAGATCATGTATCACTTAGGTGACTAGAGGGATGTCGGATCATGTATCACTGAGAGTTGACAGTAGAAATTATGCGGACTGGGTCAATGAACTGAGGATTGTCCTCATTGCTGCACAGAAGGGTTATGTCCTTAATGCACCGCTCAGTGTGTTGAACCTCGAGCATCGTCTGTAGATGTTGGGAAACATCTGACATACACGTTTTGATGACTATGTGATAGTTCAGTACGTAATACTAACGGTTTAAAATTGTGGCACCAAAGACATTTTTGAAACATCGCAGAACATATGAGATGTTCCAAAGACTAAAATTGGAATTTCAGACTAGTGCCCACGTCAAGAGGTATGAGACCTCTGACAAGTTTCTTAAGCCTGCAAACTAAGGGAGAAAAACTCAATCGTTGAGCATGTGCTCAGATTGTCTGAGTACTACAATCGCTTGAATCGAGTGGGAGTTAATCTTCCAGATGAGATAGTGATGGTTCTCCATAGTCACTGCCACCAAGCTATTGGAGCTTCGTGATGAACTATAACATATCAGGGATAGACATGATGATCCTTGAGCAACTCGCGATGTTTGACACTGCGAAAGTAGAAATCAAGTAGGAGCATCAATTGTTGATGGTTAAACCACTAGTTTCAAGAAGTGCAAGGGAAAGAAGGGATACTTCACGAGATGGCAAATCAGTGGCTGCTCTAGTGAAGAAACCCAAGGTTGAACCAAACCCGAGACTAAGTGCTTCTATAATGAGGGGAACGGTCACTGAAGCAGAACTACCCTAAATACTTGGTAGATGAGAAGGCTGGCAAGGTCGACAAAAGTATTTTGGATATACGTCATATTATTGTGTACTTTACAAGTACTCCTAGTAGCACCAGGGTAATAAATACCGGTTCGGTTGCTAAGTGTTAGTAACTCGAAATAAAAGGCTGCGGAGACTAGCTAATGGTGAGATGGAGATATGTGTTGGAAGTGTTTCCAAGGTTGATGTGATCAAACATCGCACGCTCCCTCTACCATCGGGATTGGTGTTAAACCAAAATAATTGTTATTTGGTGTTTGCGTTGAGCATAGACATGATTGGATTATGTTTATCGCCACATGGTTATTCATTTAAGGAGAATAATGGTTACTCTGTTTATTTGAATAATACCTTCAATGGTCTTGCACCTAAAATGAATGGTTTATTGAATCTCGATCGTAGTGATACACATGTTCATGCCAAAAGATATAAGATAGTAATGATAGTACCACGTACTTGTGGCACTACCATTTGAGTCATGTTGGTATAAAACGCATGAAGAAGCTCCATGTTGATGGATCTTTGGACTCACTCGTTTTTGAAAAGATTGAGACATGCGAACCATGTCTATTGATAGATATGCATGAAGAAACTCCATGCAGATGGATCGTTTGGACTCGCTTGATTTTGAATCACTTGAGACATGCAAATCATACCACATGGGCAAGATGACTGAAAGGCCTCGTTTTCAGTAAGATGGAACAAGAAAGCAACTTGTTGGAAGTAATACATTTTGATGTGTGCAGTCCAATGAGTGCTGAGGCACGCAGTGGATCGTTATGTTCTTACTTCACAGATGATTTGAGTAGATGCTGAGTATATTTACTTGATGAAACACAAGTCTGAATTATTGAAAGGTTTAAGTAATTTCAGAGTGAAGTTGAAGATCGTCGTGACAAGATGATAAAATGTCTATGATATGATCATATAGATGAATATCTGAGTTACGAGTTTGGCGCACAATTAAGACATTGTGGAAATTGTTTCACAACTAATACCGCTTGGACCACCATAGTGTGATGGTGTGTCCGAACATCACAACTGCACCCTATTGGATATGGTGCATACCATGATGTCTCTTATCGAATTACCACTATCGTTTATGGGTTAGGCATTAGAGACAACCGCACTCACTTTAAATAGGGCACCAAACAATTCCGTTGAGACGACACCGTATGAACTATGGTTTAGAGAAACCTAAGCCATCGTTTCTTAAAAGTTTGGGGATGCGATGCTTATGTGAAAAAGTTTCAGGCTGATAAGCTCGAACCCAAAGCGGGTAAATGCATCTTCATAGAATACCCAAAAATAATTGGGTATACCTCCTATTTCAGATCCGGAAGCAAAAGTGATTGTTTCTAGAAACGGGTCCTTTCTCGAGGAAAAGTTTCTCTCGAAAGAATTGAGTGGGAGGATGGTGGAGACTTGATGAGGTTATTGAACCGTCACATCAACTAGTGTGTAGCAGGGCACATGAAGTTGTTCCCGTGGCACCTACACCAATTGAAGTGGAAGCTTATGATAGTGATCATGAAACTTCGGATCAAGTCACTACCAAACCTCATAGGTCGACAAGGATGCATACTACTTCAGAGTGGTACGTAATACTGTCTTGGAAGTCATGTTGCTAGACAACAATGAACCTACGAGCTATGGAGAAGTAATGGTGGGCCCAGATTTCAAAGAATGGCTTGAGGCCATAAAATCCGAGAGAGGATCCATGTATAAAAGAAAGTATAGACTTTGAAAGAACCACTTGATGGTCATAAGGCTGTTGGGTGCAGATGGATTTTAAAAGGAAGACAGACAATGATGGTAAGTGTCACCATTAAGAAATCTCGACTTGTCGTTAAGATATTTCTCGACAAGTTCAAGGAGTTGACTACAATGAGACTTTCTCACTCGTAGCGATGCTAAGAGTTTGTTGGAATTATGTTAGTAGTTACTGCATTATTTATGAAATCTTGCAGATAGGATGTAAAAACATTGTTTCCTCGACACTTTTCTTGAGGAAAGGTTGTATGTGATACAACCAGAAGGTTTTGTCAATCCTGAAAGATGCTGATAAGTATGCAAAGCTCTAGCAATCCTTCTAAGGACTGGAGTAAGCATCTCGGAGTTGGAATGTATGCTTTGATGAGATGATCAAAGATTTTGGGTTTATACAAAGTTTATGAGAAACTTGTATTTCCAAAGAAGTGAGTGGGAGCACTATAGAATTTTTGATGAGTATATGTTGCTAACATATTGTTGATCAAAAATGATGTAGAATTTCTGGAAAGCATGCAGGGTTAATTGAAAAATGTTTTTCAATGGAAAATCTGGATTAAGCTACTTGAACATTGAGCATCAAGATCTATAAGGATAGATCAAAAACGCTTAATAGTACTTTCGAATGAATACATACCGTGACAAGATTTTGAAGGAGTTCAAAATAGATCAGCAAAGAAGGAGTTCTTAGCTGTGTTACAAGGTGTGAATATTGAGTAAGACTCAAGACCTGACCACGGCAGAAGAGAGAGAAAGGACGAAGGCCGTCCCCTATGCTTTAGACGTAGGCTCTACAGTATGCTATGTTGTGTACCGCACCTGAAGTGTGCCTTGCCATGAGTCAGTCAAGGGGTACAAGAGTGATCCAGGAATGGATCACACGATAGCGGTCGAACTTATCCTTAGTAACTAGTGGACTGAGGAATTTTCTCGATTATGGCAGTGGTAAAAGAGTTCATCGTAAAGGGTTACGTCGATGCAAACTTTGACACTAATCCGGATGACTCTGAGTAGTAAACCGGATTCGTATAGTAGAACAATTATTTGGAATAGCTCCAAGTAGCGCGTGGTAGCTACATCTACAAGATGACATAGAGTTTTGTAAAGCACACATGGATCTGAAAGGTTCAGACTCATTGACTAATAAACCTCTCTCACAAGCAAGATATGAACAAACCCCATGGGTGTTGGATTCATTGCAATCACATAGTGATGTGAACTAGATTATTGACTCTAGTGCAAGTGGGAGACTGTTGGAAATATGCCCTAGAGGCAATAATAAAATGGTTATTATTGTATTTACTTGTTCATGATAATTGTCTATTGTTCATGCTATAATTGTATTAACTGGAAATCGTAATACATGTGTGAATACATAGACCACAACATGTCCCTAGTAAGCCTCTAGTTGACTAGCTCGTTGATCAATAGATGGTCATGGTTTCCTGACCATGGACATTGGATGTCATTGATAACGGGATCACATCATTAGGAGAATGGTGTGATGGACAAGACCCAATCCTAAGCCTAGCACAAGATCGTATATTTCGTCTGCTAAAGCTTTTCGTCAAGTATCATTTCCTTAGACCATGAGATCGTGCAACTCCCGGATACCGTAGGAATGCTTTGGGTGTACCAAACGCCACAACGTAACTGGGTGGCTATAAAGGTGCACTACGGGTATCTCCGAAAATGTCTGTTGGGTTGGCACGAATCGAGACTGGGATTTGTCACTCCATGTAAACGGAGAGGTATCTCTGGGCCCACTCGGTAGGACATCATCATAATGTGCACAATGTGACCAAGGAGTTGATCACGGGATGATGTGTTACGGAACGAGTAAAGAGACTTGCCGGTAATGAGATTGAACAAGGTATCAGGATACCGACGATCGAATCTCGGGCAAGTACTATACCGGTAGACAAAGGGAATTGTATACGGGATTGACTGAATCCTTGACATCGTGGTTCATCCGATGAGATCATCGTGGAACATGTGGGAGCCAACATGGGTATCCAGATCCTGCTGTTGGTTATTGACCAGAGAGATGTCTCGGTCATGTCTGCATTATTCCCGAGCCCGTAGGATCTACACACTTAAGGTTCGATGACGCTAGGGTTATAGGGAAAGTATGTACGCGGTTACCGAATGTTGTTCGGAGTCCCCGATGAGATCCTGGACATCACGAGGAGTTCCGGAATGGTCAGAAGGTGAAGATTGATATATTGGACGAAGGGTTTTGGAGTCCGGAAGTGTTCCGGAGGTACCAGGTGATGACCAGCATGACCGAAAGGTGTTTTGGGAGCCCCGGCAAGTGTTGGGGGGCTTCATGGGCCAAGGGAAGGGGGCAAACCAGCCCACTAAGGGGTTGTGTGCCCCCTCACCTATTCCCACGTGACCAGGGGGTTTGGGGCACCCCATCTAGGGTTCCCACCTCCTGGCTTGGGGGCCAAGTCACCCAAGAGGGAGATCCCATCTGCCCTGGCCGCCGCCCCCCCTAGGGGAAACCCTAGGGCGCCTCCCCTTGCCCTTGCCCCTATATATAGTGGAGGTTTTGGGGCTGCATAACACACGAATCTCTCTCTCCCAAGGCGCAACCCTACCTCTCTCCCTCCTCGTCTCTTGTAGTGCTTGGCGAAGCCCTGCTGGAGTACCGCGCTCCTCCACCACCACCACGTCGTCGTGTTGCTGCTGGAAAGAGTCTTCCCCAACCTCTCCCTCTCTCCTTGCTGGATCAAGGCATGGGAGACGTCACCGGGCTGCACGTGTGTTGAACGCGGAGGCACCGTTGTTCGGCGCTTAGATCGGAATCGACCGCGATCTGAATCGCTGCGAGTACGACTACCTCATCCGCGTTCTAGTAACGCTTACGCTTAGCGATCTACAAGGGTATGTAGATGCACCCCCTTCCCCTCGTTGATAGATTACTCCATAGATTGATCTTGGTGATGCGTAGAAAATTTTAAATTTCTGCTACGATCCCCAACAGATCTTATGAAGAGTGGCTTTTCTTGCTTGACTTGATGCCATACCTTGGTGTTTGAATACGCGATCATCGCCCTGCCTATGCATGGGTTCGGTCAGCAAACGCGGATGTTTGTTGCACCGACGGGTACCTTACTAGTGCTCATAGTAGCACCTGGGTATGTGATATTGGTTCGGTTGCTAACATTTGTAACTCGAAATAGGAGTTACAGAATAAACAAAAACTAGCTAAGGACGAGGTGATGATGCGCATTGGAAATGGCTCCAAGGTTGATGTGATCATCGTCGACACACTCCCTCTACGTGTGCCTCTATGTAATATTAAACCTCAGTAATTGTTATTTGGTGCTTGCGTTGAGCATGTACATCATATCCGTATCCTGTTTATTGCGAGATGGTAATTCAATTAAGTTAGAGAATAGTGATTGCTCTATTTATATGAGTAATATCTTCTATAGACATGCGCCCGGTGTGAATGGTTTACTCTTGTTGAATCTCGATCGTAGTGATACACATGTTCATAATATTGATGCCAAAAGATGCAAAGTTGTTGGGGAACGCAGTATTTCAAAAAATTTCCTACGATCATGCAAGATCTATCTAGGAGATGCATAGCAACGAGAGGGGATAGTGTGTCCACGTACCCTCGTAGACCGAAAGCGGGAGCGTTTGACAACGCGGTTGATGTAGTCGAACTTCTTCACGTTCCGACCGATCAAGCACCGAACGTATGACACCTCTGAGTTCTGCACACGTTCAACCCGATGACGTCCCTCAAACTCTTGATCTAGTAGAGCATCGAGGAAGTAGATGAGTTCCATTAGCACGACAGCGTAGCGATAGTGATGATGAAGTTATCCGCATAGGGCTTCGCCTAAGCACTGCGAGAATATGACCAGAGGTGTAAACTGTGGATGGGGGCACCGCACACGGCTAAGAAACAATGTTGTCTGTTCTAGCGGTGCCCCCCCCACATATATATATAGGTGGGAGGGGAGGAAGCAGCAGAAGGCGCGCCCCAAGTAGGAGGAATCCTACTTGGGGCCTAATCCTATTCGGCCTCCCCACTTTCCATGTTTTTCGGAGGGAGAAGGAAATAGGAGGGGGAGAGAAGGAAAGCGGAGGCCGAATTGCCCCTTCCTTTCTCTCCTCCCCCTTTCCCCCCCCCCCCCCCTATTCGGCCATGTATGGGGTGCACCAGCCCACTAGGGGATGGTCTGTCCCGCCCTAGGCCCAATAAGGCTCATATCTTGGCCGCGGTTGCCCGGAACCCCTTTCCGGTGACCCGATACGTACCCGGTACCCCCGGAACACTTCTGGTGTCCAAATACTATCGTCCTATATATGAATCTTTACCTCTCAACCATTTCGAGACTCCTCGTCATGTCCGTGATCTCATCCGGGACTCCGAACAACATTTGGTCATCAAATCACATAACTCATATAATATAAAATCGACATCGAACGTTAAGCGTGCGGACCCTACGGGTTCGAGAACTATGTAGACATGACCGAGACACCTCTCCGGCCAATAACCAATAGCGGAACCTGGATGCTCATATTGGCTCCCACATATTCTACGGATATCTTTATCGATCAAATTGTAATGACAACATACGTTGTTCCCTTTGTCATTGGTATGTTACTTGCCCGAGATTCGATAGTCGGTATCTTCATACCTAATTCAATATCATTACTGGCAAGTCTCTTTACTTGTTCCGTAATGCATCATCCCGCAACTTACTCATTAGTCACTTTGCTTGCAAGGCTTCTTATGATGTGCATTACCGAGAGGGCCCAGAGATACATCTCCGAGGAGTGACAAATCCTAATCTTGATCTATGCCAACCCAATAGACACCTTCGGAGATACCTGTAGAGCATCTTTATAATCACCTAGTTACGTTGTGATGTTTGATAGCACACAAGGCATTCCTCCGATATTCGGAGTTGCATAATCTCATAGTCGGAGGAACATGTATTTGACATGAATAAAGCAGTAGCAATAAAACTGAACGATCAATATGCTAAGCTAGCGAATGGGTCATGTCCATCACATCATTCTCCTAATGATGTGATACAATTTATCAAATGACAACACATGTCTATGGCTAGGAAACTTTAACCATCTTTGATTAATGAGCTAGTCTAGTAGAGGCTTACTAGGGACACATTGTTTTGTCTATGTATCCACACATGTATCAAGTTTTCCAGTTAATACAATTCTAGCATGAATAATAAACATTTATCATTATATAAGGAAATAAAATAATAACTTTATTATTGCCTCTATGGCATATTTCCTTCAAAAGTATATGATGATAGTACCACATACTTGTGGCATTGCCACTTAGGTTATATTGGTGTAAAGTGCATGAAGAAACTCCATACTAATGGACTTTTGTGATCAGTTGACTTTGAGTCATTTGATACATGTGAATCGTGCCTCGTGGACTGTAGCGACCCGATCCCAATGGACTTTAGTCTCTGTGCTTAAGTGTCATCCCTGGATCGGTATTGCTGACACACACAATACTCGAGGATTTATTGCAGAGTTCAATCACACACTTATTACATCGAGTGTCTCATAAAGAGTACTTATTACAATAATATGGCTGAAGGCCATCTAAACAAGATAACTATGGAAGCTTCGAAGATAACTGAGTCCATCCAACTCCACGGCAAAACTGAGTGCATGACAACGACCTATCACACCTTACTCTTTGTCTAAAAACTCTGCAACATGATACGTTGCAGCTGTGTAGGTCAGCACATGGAATATGCTGGCAAGATAACACTATAGAGCAATGAATAAATAACAACTATCACTACATGCATATTTGGCTAGTGGAGGCTCCATGGTTATCATTTGCATAAAGCTAAATTTTCCGTACAACAAAGGAATATATTTTATTTAACTACGAAGTTTGATGACATATTGATAAGGTACCCCCAACTCAATCCCAAATTAACATTAATAACCCAACAAATTTATTAAGTAAAGTGATGAGATCAAAACAATAATTCAAACACCAGATACTCAAGATGTCCATAACCGGGGACACGGCTAACCATGATTAGTTTGTACACTCTGCAGAGGTTTGCGCACTTCTCCCCACAAGACTTGATCTCCTCTGTTGTATTTCTCGCACTGCATGATGTTTGAGAAACAGATGACTGAGACACAGTCTTTCCGAAGAGGTCACCTTAACCGATAGATAGGCCGGTACACCTACAATTCCCCTACATCTGCTAGCCCATCATGGAAAGGATTCCCACAACTTACTCAACTATGCCAGAGCCCATAATGGCTTGTGGCTGCACACGAAAGTTTCTAGCATGAATAGTCTTATGATCCTGGGTGGCATTCCATAGGAGGATCACACGGGTACCCCGGGATCTCCTAGGACAACACTGGATTCCCCAGGTGCCCATAACCAATCCACCTAGATGTGTATTAAAGTAGCCACCTTAAGTTTTCCTTAGTTATAAATAACTCTCACATCTTTCATGAATCTCACAAACCAATCCACGTCTACGAGCATAGCAAAGTAGTGCAAGCATAATGCAATAATACCCAGGGTTTAATAAAAGACAATAGGTTCCTACCTCGTCAACTACTTCCCACACCCACATATTATCAAATCCTACTCATGCAATGTTTGAGGGTTGAAACCAATGCATAAAAACAGGGTAATAAAAGGGTATGATCAAAGTGTTACTTGCCTTGCTGATGATCGGAAAACCCTAGAGATTCGTAGTAGCAAGCCTCGCACTCCAGAAACTCTATCGTGAACAAACAATATCATACATAAGCACTCAAGCATAATATGCAAAGGTAAAACCAAAAGAAAAGATCTAAACAGAAATTTCAAGTGAAGAGCTTCGATTTGCAAAAAGAATCACTCGAATCGGAGTTACAAAACTCAAACTATGATCAAAAGAAGTTCAAATTCAAATCTACTTGAAACCAAATTTTAAATTTACAAAATCATGTTCAAGTTGTTTATCTGGACCGAGGGGAACAAGACGAAGATTTTGGCATTGGTTTCACTGGATTTGGATAAATGAGCAAAAAGTAGTGAGGGTTTGAAGATCAGGGACTAATTCGTAAGAGAAAATATTTGTGGATAGGTCCCTGGCCAAAAATTAAACTAAGAAGAAAAATCTGATGAACGAATGTTCGCTAACAGAAACTAACGAATGAACTCGTTCGTTAACAGAACTAATCGGGTGAACGCTCGCTATTTAATCGTTAAATAAATAAACCGGTCTATCCTAACTAAACCGAAAAAATAACTGCCGAACCGGGACGGGTTTTACCAGCTAAACGGGTTCGGCCGGCGGCGGTCAACGGCGAGGCGAGATGGCGGCTCCGGCGGCATGCGGTGAGGCGGCGACGGCAGCGGCAGTGGTGCGGCTCGCGAGCGGCGATGACGGCTTGGTGGGGAGGAGAGAGGGCAAGGTGGAGAGTATATAAAGGGGGTCGGGGGAGGCGGATCCGACTTGGGGGAGGGGCAAACGGCGGCGAGGTGGAGTCGGACTCCAAGTGGAGTCCGGCGGCGGAGCGGGTCCGCTCGGGACTCCTCCCAAGTCGGCGGCGAAGGCGACGCAAGCTGGGCCTCGGCCTGGCTTCGGCTGGGCCGGCCCAGTCGGCGCGCCGATTTTTTTAAATAATTTCGCCGCAGAGGAAAAATCCAAAATAAAATAAAAAATCCTAAAATTCCAAAAATAATTTTCATGGTCCTCTCCTAATATTTAGGACCACGCGAACATTTTTCTGGGCTAAAATGAAATTAAAAAAATGCAATTTTCCCTAATTTAACCGAGTAAAATCTCAAATAAATATATATATTTTTATTGAAAAAATAAATTTCCATTATTTCCTCTGTTTTGAAGAAGTCATATTATCTTCTCTCATTATTTTATTTATTTTGAAATAATTGGGAGAATAATTTCAAATAAAAATCACCTTGATCCAATTTACTAGTTTTTGAAGATTCGAAAATGGAATTTTATGAAAACCTCCAATTCTCTCACATGGTCCTTGAGTTGCTTAAGGTCTCTTGGATCAAAGTGTCCAAATAAACCAAATTCAAAATGCTCAAAATATGGATGCATATGATGACCTAATGATTAACATCCAAATTGAAAATTGGGATGTTACATGGACAAGATGACTAAAACCCCGTTCTCCGTACAATGGAGCAGTCAGGTAACTTGTTGGAAACAATACATATCGATGTATGCGGTCCAATGAGTGTTGAAGCATGAGTGGTGGATATCATTATTTCCTAACCTTCACAGATGATTTAAGTAGATATGGATATATTTACTTAATGAAACACAAGTCTGAAACATTTGAAAAGATCAAGGAGTTTTAGAGTGAAGTAGAGAATCATCGTAACAAGAAGATCAGATTTCTATGATCTGATTGTGCAGGTGAATATCCGATTACAAGTTTGGTATGCATTTAAGACAACATGGAATTGTTTCACAACTCACGCCACCTGGGACTCCACGGCGTAATGGTGTGTCCGAACGTCGCAATCGTACACTATTAGATATGGTGCATTCTATGACGTTTCTTACTGATTTGCCACTATTGTGTTGGGGTTATGCATTAGAGAAAAGCACATTCACTTTAAACTGGGCACCATCTAAATCCATTGAGACGACACCATATGAGTTATGGTTTGGCAAGAAACCTAAGTTGTCATTGCTTAAAGTTTGTGGATGCGATGCTTATGTCAAGAGGCTTCAGCCTAATAAGATCGAACCCAAAGCAAGGAAGTGTGTCTTCATAGGACACCCTAAAGAGACCATTGGGTATACCTTCTATCACAGATCCGAGGGCAAGATCTTTGTTGCCAAGAATGGATCCTTTATAGAGAAGGAGTTTCTCTCGAAAGAAGTGAGTGGGAGGAAAGTAGAGCTTGATGAGGTAATCGTACCTTCTCTCAAAATGGAAAGTAGCACATCATAGAAAGAAGTTCCCGTGATGCCTACTCCATCGAGAGAGGTGGCCAGTGATGATGATCATGAAACTTCGCATCAAGCTACTACCGAACTTTGTAGGTCAACCAGATTAGTACCACCCCTGAATGGTATGGTAATCCTGTCATGTAAGTCATGTTGTTGGGCAACAGTGTACCTACGAACTATGAATATGCAATGATGAGCATGGATTCCTACAAATGGCTTGAGGCCATGAAATGCAAGATAGGTTCCATGTATGAAAACCAAGTATGGACTTTGATAGACTTACCTAATGATCGAAAGGCCATTGATAACAAATGGATCTTTAAGAAGAAGACACATGTTGATGGTAATGTCACCATCTATAAAGCTCAACTTGTCGCAAAGGGTTTTCGAAAAATTCAAGGGGTTGACTACGATGAGACTTTCTCACCCGTAGCGATGTTGAAGTGTGTTAGGATTATGTTAGCAATTGCTTCATTTTTCGATTATAAAATCTGGCAGATGGACTTCAAAACAGCATTCCCTAATGGTTTCCTTAAGGAAGAGTTGTATATGATGCAACTAGTAGGTTTTGTCGATCCCAAGGATGCTAATAAGGTATGCAAGCTCCAACGATCCATCTATGGACCGGTGCAAGCATCTCAGAGTTGGAATGTTCATTTTGATGAGGTGGTCAAAGCTTTTGGTTTTATACAAACTTATGGAGAAGCTTATATTTACAAGAAAGTGAGTGGGAGCTCTGTAACATTTTTAATAGTGTATGTGGATGACATATTATTGGTTGGGAAATGATTTAGACTTTTTGGAGAGCATAAAGGGTTATTTTAACAAGATTTTTTCAATGAAAGACGACCTAGGTGATGATGCTTACATATTGGGCATCAAGATCTATAGAGAAAGATCAAGACGCCTGATAGGACTTTCATAGAGCACATACCTTGACAAGATTCTGAAGAAGTTCAAAATGGACCAGTCGAATAAGGGGGTTCTTGTCTATTTGCAAGGTGTGAAGTTGAGTAAGACGCAAAGCCCAACCACGATAGAAGAAAGAGAAAGGATGGAAGTCTTCCCCTATGCCTCATCCATAAGCTCTATGATGTATGGCATGTTGTGTACCAGAATCGATGTGCACCTTTCATAAGTCTGGCAGGTAGGTAGCAGAGTGATACAGGAGTAGATCACTAAACAACGATAAAAAATATCCTTAAGTACCTAAAGAGGACCAAGGAAATGTTTCTTGTTTATGGAGGAGACTAAGAGCTTGTCGTAAAGGGTTACATCGATGCAAGCGTTGACATTGATACGGATGACTCAAAGTCTCAAACAGGATACATATTTTTTGAATGGTGGAGTGATGCGTCTCCAACGTATCTATAATTTTTGATTGTTCCATGCTATTATATTATCTGTTTTGGATGTTTTATATGCATTAATATGCTATTTTATATTATTTTTGGGACTAACCTATTAACCTAGAGCCCAGTGCCAGTTTCTGTTTTTTCCTTCTTTTAGAGTTTTGTAGAAAAGGAATACCAAACGGAATAAAACTTTCGCGATGATTTTTCTTGGACCAGAAGACATCCAGACGACTTGGAGTGCAAGTCAGAGAAACCACGAGGCAGCCACAAGGACAGAGGGCGCACCCAGGGGGTAGGGCGCGCCCCCACCCTTGTGGTCCCCTCGTGACTCCACCGACCTATTTCTTCCGCTTATATATTCCCATATATCCCAAAAACAACCATGGGAGCCACGAAAACACTTTTCCACCACCGCAACCTTCTGTACGTGTGAGATCCCATCTAGGGGCCTTTTCCGGCGTCCTAACGGAGGGGGATTCGATCATGGAGGGCTTATACATCAACACCATTGCCCTTCCGATGAAGCGTGGGTAGTTTACCACAAACCTACGGGTCCATAGCTAGTAGCTAGATGGCTTCTTCTCTCTCTTTGATTCTCAATACCATGTTCTCCTCGATGTTCTTGGAGATCTATTCGATGTAATACTTTTTTGCGCTGTGTTTTCCGAGATCCGATGAATTGTGGATTTATGATCAGCTAATCTATGAATATTATTTGAATCTTCTATGAATTCTTATATGCATGATTTGATATATTTGCAAGTCTCTTCAAACTATCGATTTGGTTTGGCCAACTAGATTTGTTTTTCTTGCAATGGGAGAAGTGCTTAGCTTTGGGTTCAATCTTGCGGTGTCCTTTCCCAGTGACAGCAGGGGCAGCAAGGCATGTATTGTATTGTTGCCATCGAGGATAAAAAGATGGGGTTTTCATCATATTACTTGAGTTAATTCCTCTACATCATGTCATCTTGCTTAAAGCGTTACTCCATTCTCTATGAACTTAATACTCTAGATGCAAGCTGGATAGCGGTCGATGTGTGGAGTAATAGTAGTAGATGCAGGCAGGAGTCGGTCTACTTGACACGGACGTGATGCCTATATTCATGATCATTGCCTTAGATATCGTCATAACTTTGTGCTTTTATATCAATTGCTCGGCAGTAATTTGTTCACCCACCATAATATTTTCTATCTTGAGAGAAGCCTCTAGTGAAATCTATGGCCCCCGGGTCTATTTTCCATCATATAAGTTTTCGATCTATAATTTTAGTTTCTGATTTACTTCCTTTGCAATCTTTTAATTTCCGATCTATAAACCAAAAATACCAAAAATATTTACTTTACCGTTTATCTATCTTTATTATATCTCACTTTTGCAAGTAACCGTGAAGGGATTGACAACCCCTTTATTGCGTTGGGTGCAAGTTGTTTGATTGTTTGTGCAGGTATTCGGTGACTTGTTCATTGTCTCCTACTGGATTGATACCTTGGTTCTCAAACTAAGGGGAATACTAACTCTACTTTGCTGCATCACCCTTTCGTCTTCAAGGGAAAAACCAACGCAAGCTCAAGAAGTGGCATGGAGCAGTCAGTTGGAGTAGCTCCAAGCAGAGTGTGGTAGCAGCATCTACATGTGAAGCGGAATGCATAACTGCTTCGGAAGCGGCATAGGAAGAAGTCTGGATGAAGGAATTTATATCTGATCTAGGAATGGTACCTAGTGCATCGGATCCAATGACTATCTTTTGTTACAACACTCGTGCCATTGCCATTGCCAGGGAACCAAGGTTTCACAAGAAAACAAAGCACATCAAACGCCGCTTCAACTCCATCCATGATTGCAAAGTACATACGGATTTGAATGTTGCAGGCCCATTGACTAAACCTCTTCCACGCGCAAAACGTGATCAGTACCAGAACTTTATGGGTGTTAGATTCATTATGATGTAAACTGGATTATTAACTCTAGTGCAAGTGAGAGACTGTTGGAAATATGCCCTAGAGGTAAAGATGTTATTATCATATTTTCCCATTCATGATAAATGTTTATTATCCATGCTAGAATTGTATTGATCGGAAACTCGGATACATGTGTGGATGCATAAACAACACCACGTCGCTAGTGTGCCTCCACTAGACTATCTTGTTGATCAAATATTGTTAAGGTTTCCTAACCATAGACATGAGTTGTCATTTGATAACGGGATCACATCATTAGGAGAATGATGTGATGGACATGCCCAACCGTAAGTTTAGCATTAGATCGTGTCACCTAGTTTATTTGCTACAACTTTCTTCATGTCAGGTATTTGTTCCTTAGACCATGAGATCATGCCACTCCCGAATACCAGAAGAGTACTTTGTGGGTTATCAAACATCACTTCATAACTAGGTGATCATAAAGGTGCTTTACAAATATTTCAGAAAGTGTTTGTTGGGTTGCATGGATCGAGACTAGGATTTGTCTCTCCATGTGACAGATACATATATATCTCCGGGCCCTCTCGGTAATACAATATCACAAGAAGCTTGCAAGTATGTGACTAATGAGTTTAGTCACGAGGGTCTTTTATTATGGGACGAGTAAAGGGACTTGCCGATAATGAGATTGAACTAGGTACAGAGATACTGGCAATCGAATCTCGAACAAAGGGAATTCTATATAGGATTAGCCGAATCCTCGACATCGTGGTTCAACCGATAAAGATCTTTGTTTAATACGTGGGAATAAATATGTGCATCCAGGTTTCACTATAGATTATTGATAGGGGAGGAGTCTCGATCATGTCTAGATGTTCTTAAACCCGTAGGGCCACACACTTAACGTTGGGTAATGCTAGGTAGTATTGGGATATTATGGTGAATTCCAAAAGAAGTTTGGAGTCCTGGATGGGATCGACGACATCATGAGGAGCTCCGAAATGGTCTGTAGGTAAAGATTTATATATGGAAAGTCTTATTCAGGGTTCCGGAGAAGTTCGGGAATTTTTGGTAGAGTATCGGGAAGGTTCCAGAAGGTTCTGGGGGTTCCGCCGTGGGGCCCAACGACCAGGGAAGGGCCCACATAGACCAAGGGGTGGGGCTACAGTCCACATGGGCTAGCCGCACCAGCCCCAAGGCCCATTTTGTTTAAATCTAGAGATAAGGTCTTATCTCTAAATATAAAGGGTTGGATCTAGAGATAAGGTGTTATCTCCAACTTTAACGGGATTTCTCCCTTGTGGCCGGCCCTAGGAGGGTTTGGACGCCCTCCCCTGCCCCCTATAAAGAGAGAGAGGCGCATGGGGGCAGCCACCCTTCCACCCTTGGCCATCGTCTCAACCATCTCCCTCCATCTCCTTGTTCGGTTGCGCTTGGCGAAACCCTACCAGAGTTCTGTTGCCGCCACCGCCACCACCCCAACGTGTTGGTTCCAATTCCATCTACCTATTCACCCTCCCTTGCTGGATCAAGAAGGCGGGGACGTCATCGAGCTACACATGTGTTAATCTCGGAGGTACCGTTCGTTCGGTACCCGGGTCGGATTGGATAGCGAAGGAGTACGACTACGCCAACCATGATCTCTAGATCGTTAACGCTTCCGGTCTACAAGGGTATGTAGACACACTTCCCTCTTGTTGCTAGCATCTACACAAATTAGATCTATGGTGTTTCGTATGATTTTTCTGTTTTCCATGCAATGTTACCCATCAGTCGCGGCATGCAACTGGCCACATCCGGTAGCTCATCATCCCGGGTTAAAATCCCATTAACCCTAACATCCAATGCACTTCACATTTTAGAGGTGAGATGGATTTACATGGTTCTTGCCCTGATACACGACCGACGTAATCTTCACCGCAACTCACCGTCCTCCTCCATCTTTGCCTCGCCATCGACCATCCTCGGTATGCCGGTGCCACCCATCTACAAACACAACGGTGAGAGATGGGTGAGAGAGAGATGAGAGAAGGGTCCAAGTGGCTGTACGAGAGGGGGGAGAGATAGATAGAGAGAAAGAGTGATCGTGTGAGCTAACCTCGTGTCAACGGATCATCGTTGTTCTACACCTAAGCCGCCATACTCAATGCACGAGACCGCCGCCACCCTGCTCTGGAATTGGGAAACAAGTGTTAGGGATTTGGAGGCCCTGATTTTGAGATCAAGTGGTTATGAGCCACGGTAGGGGATTTTTGTGAGAAAATAAATCCAAGGGTTCTTTCGAAACATATCATGCCACATGCCCCCTCCTTCGTCGTCTGGTCGCTGACAGTGGGACCCGTGCCACGCTGCCTAGCCTAGTCAGAGTCAAATTCGTATCCAAATGAGAAAAGCATTGTATGTCCACACAAGAGCCAAAATTTTCCACCACTTCGATGTATACCGTAATTTGTAGCACCAAAGTGGCCGTTTGTGTCAAATTCTGGCATCACCAATGTAATTGACTCTTAAAAAAACTTGTTAAACATCTAGTGCTTTCATTAGGATTTAAATGTATGGTTGAATTATATTGATCGATAATCCAAAGCAAGGCTGCATGGCAAAATTTGGTTTAGTTTTTTTTTTCTTTTTGAAAAAGTACAGCGTCGCGTTTCTATCCGCTGTATGTGGACATGTTATCCACGGACTTTGATGCGTTCGATTGATGCACCGCGTTGGAGGAGTTGGCAGAAGTAATAACCGTTTTAATCTATTTTTCTGTTTTGATGAGAAGCCAACAAACCGTGTTAACAAAAGCGTGTTATTTTTTTCAAAAAAACAAAACAAAACCGTGTTATATGTGGATCCATTATTAAAGTCCAAAAGCAAACGGCACTATACGGCACTGCCCCATTTCTTCTCCTTTTCCTTTTCTCCGTACCAACTTTTCTTTATTTTTCTTCCCGAGATTTCAATTCTTGCCCGTGTGTATTAGTCGCTCTCACGATTGGGGGCGACGCTAATCGCGGTGCCACCACTTCCAATCCACTCTCGCGGTCGCCGTGCCGAGCTGTTCCTGCTCTGTCTTCAACCACTCCAAGATTTGTTCTTTAGACGCCTGCAGCTTCGGTGCGCAGGGACGGAGGAGAGCTCGGGACTTGGTTCAGAGCTTAGGATCTTTGTCGGTACGCGTCTCCGCCATGTTCTAGGTTCGATGTGCTTGCTGACGTCTCTGTTCGTGGATTGGGTCGCTCTTCCATCTTATGGAAGATTAGGTATAGGTATCATTCCGTGTTTTGGGTTCGTTTTAGGTAGGAGATCGAGAATTTGATCTGACTGGAAAGCTTGTCCCATCTTTGGATCTGACAGTGGCGCAACAGCTTGATGCAAGCTATGGTAGCTCATTCCCAGGAGCTCTCTACTTCTGCACTTGTATTTATCAATCTTTTCAACTTTCGTGTCGTGCATATGTTCTTGGATTCAGTAGATTTCTGGTGCTGGTGTTTTACAGATTGGTGGAAACGATCCTGTGTGCTGTAGTTTTCTTCTTTTTCCCTGGGTGCCGCGTTGGCGACGTTGCTTTCTGTCGGCCCTTTCTTTTGTCTTACCCAATTTGCGTGTATCCTTATCTCCTCTGATTGTTGCTTCCGGTGTCACCAAAGCGACCGGCCATCTATCTTGTCCTGCAATTCTTGCATTCCTTGCACCGGATTGGGAGTAGAAAGAGGTCAACCTGTGTCAAAGGCAACTGCTTCTTCTTCTCTTATTTTCCCCTTCTGCTGTTCTTGTTTGAGTTCTGCTTCTAGATCCAGTTTCGGCTCTCTTTTCTTTTTGTTCCAGTCTCTTGAATGAATTATTACTTTGTGGATTCAACGATGAGACGTGGATGAGTTCGTGTATGATCCAGTATTCCAGTATAATAATTGTTTTCCTTGATTTTTTTTGAGAGGGCTTTTCTTGGGTTGCTTACAGATTCAGGTTTCGATTGGTTTCGTCTGCTCGGCTGACTGGGTTGTAAATTTGGAACTGGAAGGAAGAATTTGAGCACAGATGGGCCAGTGTTGCAGCAGAGCTACGTCCCCGGATTCTGTCCAAGGAGGAGCCAATGGCTATGGCTATTCTCACCAGCCAAAACAAGCACAAACACCTCCTAGTTACAACAATGCTCAGCCACCACCACAAGCTGAGGTGAGGTACACACCGCCAGCGATGAACCCTCCTGTAGTCCCACCTGTGGTTGCCCCCTCAAAGCCCATGCCGGACACGATTCTCGGCAAGCAGTACGAGGATGTGCGCTCTGTCTACTCGCTTGGCAAGGAACTTGGTAGGGGGCAGTTCGGGGTGACGTACCTTTGCACTGAGATCAGCACTGGCAGGCAGTATGCTTGCAAGTCCATATCCAAGCGCAAGCTCGTGAGTAAGGCCGATAAGGAGGATATCCGCAGGGAGATCCAGATCATGCAGCACCTATCTGGGCAGCCAAACATAGTGGAGTTCTGTGGAGCATACGAGGACAAGGGCAGCGTGCATGTTGTAATGGAGCTCTGTGCAGGCGGGGAGCTGTTTGATCGGATTATTGCCAAGGGGCACTACTCAGAGCGCGCAGCTGCTACAATCTGCAGAGGAGTTGTGAATGTTGTGAATGTTTGCCATTTCATGGGAGTGATGCACCGCGATCTGAAGCCGGAAAACTTCTTGCTCGCGACCAAGGATGAGAATGCAGTGCTCAAGGCCACTGATTTCGGGCTTTCGGTCTTCATTGAAGAAGGTAACACAAATGATATATAAGCTGCATATGCTTGCCAACTGCATTTTGTTGTTGGACACCTCTCATAGCAACTGGATATATCTATCTATCAAGTCCATAGGGCATAGGCTGCTCGTAACTATTGTATTGCTGTTGGACTACCTAATAGGGTTGGAGTTCCCTAGATGGTCTAGTTTTGGATTTGACGAGTTTCAATGCTGTTCATTCCGAGTCGTGGAGAAATCGAGCAGTCAAGCCATTTTGGTGATGCTATGGGCAGTTTTTTTTGTGTTGACATAAACATACCATGTCAATATGCTTTCAGTAAATAAAGTAGAGAAGGAAAGTTTTCTATACCGATGGTCCAATCTTGGGTTCACAGTGAACCATCTATTTTTTAACCATGCTAAGTTTGGGTTAGCATTGAAAATTAACATCTGATTCCATGTTAGTTACTATGAGCGCATAGGGAAGGCGTCGGCAGCTGCTTAATGGTTGCTCCTCGGTCTTTTGGGTTGTCCTCATGGTTTAGCCTATCCACCGTGGTTTTGGTGGAGTCGATTGTCTACATCCAAGGTGTTCTCATTGGGATTCCTTCGTGATGTAGATGTGTGAGGGCTTGGGACAGTTGCATGTTGGGAATGCCTATGGGGTTGGCGGTGTGGTCATGGGGTCCCAGAATTTGGGAGAAGTCCGCATGTGGTCTATTTGTATTGGTTTTCGTCCGGTTCTCCATTAATTATCTGGGCAACTCTCTTCTTCTTAATTAATTGATGAGGCAAATCTTTTGCCTCCGTTTTGAAAAAAAAAACTATCAGCGCATGATAGAACTAATCATGTAAAGGGAGTTTTCTAGAGGCATTGCGACTTTGATATTGAGGTAGTCATGCTTCAATGGAGGCAACCACCGTCCTGTAGAATTGTAGCTCATGGAATTATGCAGAAAGTCTTTGTGTTGCAAAGATTAAGACTGAATGGCTATTCATTTGTGCTGTTTGAACTCTAGTTATTGTATACAAAATGGACTTTTGTTCATGTGTACTAACTACTAAGCGTCTTCCAAATATATCAGGAAAAATGTATAGGGACATCGTTGGAAGTGCTTATTATGTTGCTCCTGAAGTCCTTAGGAGAAACTATGGTAAAGAGATAGATGTTTGGAGTGCAGGTGTTATTCTGTACATTCTTCTCAGCGGTGTTCCTCCATTCTGGGCTGGTAAGTTTGCCTCTAAAGTCCTGATGTACTTCCACCTTCTGAATTCAGGTATACAATTATTGCAGCAGCATGTTGTTATTCATCTTCTGTTTTACTTTGCAGAAACTGAGAAGGGAATATTTGATGCTATTCTTCAAGGGGAGATTGACTTTGAAAGTCAGCCATGGCCATCAATTTCTGAGAGCGCTAAAGACCTTGTGAGGAAGATGTTGGCGCAGGATCCAAAGAAAAGAATTAGTTCAGCCCAAGTTCTTCGTAAGCTTCTTGACAGTACATTATTAACCTTCAAATCTTAGTTCTTTTCGCCAAAATCTGATATTTTTTGTGTATGCTGGATCAGAACATCCATGGCTCAGGGAAGGAGAAGCATCAGATAAACCTATTGACAGTGCTGTTCTTTCTAGGATGAAGCAATTCAGAGCAATGAATAAACTGAAAAAGATGGCTCTAAAGGTTATTATTATCTTCATGCTCATAACTGAATGCCTTTTTCTCTGGTGCTTATAAGCAAGTGTGTATGCAGGTTATAGCTTCAAATCTTAACGAGGAAGAGATCAAGGGCCTGAAGCAAATGTTTATGAACATGGACACAGACAACAGTGGGACAATCACATATGAGGAACTCAAAGCAGGACTAGCCAAACTTGGATCGAAGCTCTCAGAAGCTGAAGTAAAGCAGTTGATGGATGCGGTACACAACTCTTCTGAACTACTCCCTCCGTCCCATAATATATGACGTTTTTGCAGTTCAAAAACGTCTTACATTATGGGACAGAGTAGTATTACAGTATTTTTTTCCAACCATGATATTTTTGACATTGTATACCTACCTCTTGATCCATTCCAGGCTGATGTGGATGGCAATGGATCAATTGACTACGTTGAGTTCATAACAGCAACCATGCATAGACACAAGCTCGAAAGAGACGAGCATTTGTTCAAGGCGTTCCAGTACTTTGACAAAGACAACAGTGGGTGAGTATTCTAATCTGAACTGTCAATTCCTACAACTGATAGTGTTGTTTTTTTCATCAAACCTTACCAGTGAGACATGATATTCACAGGTTCACACTTCATTAATGTTAGTGTGGACCAAACGATAGTTATATAATGCACCTGCACAAAAGAGATGAACCACATGGCTTGATTTGACAAAGGATTACCTTGCTTTAATGCAGCTTCATTACAAGAGATGAACTGGAGACTGCTTTGATTGAGCATGAAATGGGCGACGCGGATACCATAAAGGACATCATATCAGAAGTCGACACAGATAATGTAAGTCTGCGTATTGGCAGTATTTTCTGACTACAACCTGTTTGTTCCTTCCATTTTCTTGATGGCGCTCTTGTGGCAATTTACAGGATGGGAGGATTAACTACGAGGAATTCTGCGCTATGATGAGAGGAGGGATGCAGCAGCCAATAAGGCTCAAGTAGTCTTTCCTTGTAGAAATGGTGTACCATTAGCAACTGTTCTTGGTTCCTTTTTTTTCGCTGCTGCACGGATGAGAAGTTCTCTTTGGCGTTGTTGAGATGATTGTGTATATCTTGTGGCCTTTTGCTCGTGCATGTTGTTCCTCAAGTGTTTTGGACCTACTTTCTTCTGTAAGTTGGTTTTTGCAAGTACATCTAATAAAAGAGTATTTTTGCACGTCAAATGTGCATATTTAAATCCCAGTGTTGCCAGGCAAATGGCATTAGGAACATAATTTGCAGGAAAGAAGCCTAATTTCCAAGAAATTTCTGTCACATTCTGTAAATGATTTTCTTTTAGAAAAGACGGCAAAAGGTATCTTATACTAGTATTTGATAATTATCAAGGAAAATGATAGTTGGGAGGACAAGAAGACACAACAGCAACAACAAAGACAAAAACAAGGCCTTTCAATCCCAAACATGTTGGTCTAGGCTAGAATTGAAACCGATAAGATAAGATACTGAACCTAAGTCATGGATTTGGTACGTGGATAGCTAATTTACACACACCTCTGTCCATGATTAGTTCTTTGGTAATATTTTTGTCCTACGAATCTCTTTTAACGGACTTCTTCCATGCTAAAGATTGGTCTACCCTGACCCCTTTTTACATTATCAGTGCTTCTTTCATGTCAAAGTTTGGTCTACCCTGCTCCTCTTTGATATTATGAGCACGTTTCATTCATCCACTATGCACGAGAGCTTTTGGAGGTCTGAGTTGTATATGCTCAAAACATCTTAGATGATGTTGGACAACCTTCACTTTGATCGGTGCCACCCCAACTCTCTAATGTATATTATCATTTGACCTAATCCTTTCATGTTAGCCACATATCGTCTTAACATGTGCATCTCTGCTACACCTAACTGTTGGTATGTCGCCTCTTGGTTGGCCAACATTCCGCGACATACAACAACACAGGTCGGACTGTTGTCCTATAGAACACGCCTCTTTTAGCTTTTGTGACACTTGTCACGCAGGACGCAAGCTAGTGCCACTTCACTCATCCAGCTTTGATTCGATGGATCACATCTTCATCGATGTCAGCATCCTTCTCCAGGATTGACCCCAAATATTGAAAGATGTCCTTCTAAGGTACCACCTGCCCATCCAGGCTAACCTCCTCATTGTGCCTAGTAGTACTAAAACCACATCTCATGTACTTAGTTTTAGTTCTACCAAGTCTAAAACTTTTTGATTACGAAGTCCGCCTCCACATCTCTAACTTTCTATTAACCCCCGTTCGGCCATCATCGACTAGCACCACATCATCCGCAAAGAGCATGCACCATGGAATATCTTCTTGTCTATCCCTTATGACCTCATTCATCACCAAGTAAGAAAAGATAAGGACTCAAAGCTGACCTATGGTGTAGTCTTATTTTATTGGAAAATTTTCGGTGTCGCCATCACTTATTTGAACACTTCCACAACTTTATCATACATATCCTTGACGAGGGACAATCTACTTTGTTGGGACTTTGTGTTTCTCCAAGGCCCACCACATATATTTCGTGCTATTTTATCATTGGCTTTCTTCAAGTCAATAAACACCATATGCAAGTCTTTCTTTTGCTCCTTGTGTCTCTCCATTAGTTGTCATACCAAGAAAATAGCTTCCATGGTCGTCCTCCCAGGCATGAAACTTCTTATTGAGCGGCCCTCAATGACTCTATCACATAGCTTCATTGTATCGCTTACCAGCTTAATTCCATGGTAATTAGTACAACTTTGAACACCCCCCTTTTTCTTGAAGATTGATACTAATATACTCCGCCTCCATTCTTCGGGCATCTTGTTTGACTGAAAGATGAGGTTGAAAAGCTTAGTTATCCATACTATCACTATGTCTCCAATGTCTCTCCACACCTCAATGGGGATATCATCATGGCCCATCGCCTTGCCTCTTTTCATCCTTTTTAATGCCTCCCTGACCTTAGACTACTAAATATGTCGCACAGAGTGTCGGTTGGTATCATCAAAGGAGTCTTCTAGCTCAATCGTATAGCTCTCATTCTCTCTATTAAACAGTTTGTGGAAGTACTCTCGCCATCTATGCTTGATCTCCTTGTCCTTCACCAGAAGTTGATCTGCTCCATCCTTGATGCATTTGACTTTGTTGACATCCCTCGTCTTCCTCTCCTGGATCTTGACCACCTTATATATGTCCCTTTCGACTTCCTTCGTGTTTAAACGTTGGTAGAGGTCCTCATACGCCCGACCCCTTACTTAACTCACAACTCACTTTGCGGCCTTCTTTGCCACCTTGTACTTATCTATGTTGGTTGCACTCCTATCGAGATGAAGGCATTTGAAACAATTGTTCTTCTTAATAGCCTTCTAGACATCATCATTCCACCCCAAGTATCTTTAGCTTTGCTTCCCATGGTCACCCTAAACCCCTCTGGAGCCACCTTCTGAATGAAAGTCGTCATCTCTATCAATATATTGTTTGCATCGCTGCCCTCCTCCCAAGATCCCTCCTTAATAACCTTCTCCTTGAAAGCCTGAGTTGTCCCCCTCCCTTGAGATTCCACCACTTCGTTCTAACAAGTTTGGCACGCTTATCCCACTGGACACGAATCCGATAGCGGAAGTCAGGCACCACAAGATTATGTTGAGGGACAACACTCTCTCCATGTATCACCTTACAATATAGTCAAGCATGCATGTCTTCCCTTCTAGAGAGAACAAAATCAACCTGCTAGAGTGTTGACCACTGTTAAGTCACTAGGTCGGATTCTACCTAAAATCATGTCATAGGCTAAAGCGAAGCTTAAGACGTCATCTCCTTATTGATTCCTATGACCATATCCAAATCCCCAATGCACCCCTTCAAAACCAGTGTTAGATGTACACACATGGTCATTGAGATCCCTCCTATGAAGAGCTTCTCACCAATAGGTACACTCCTAACCAAGTCCTCCAGTCTTTCCCTAAACCCCTTTTGGTGCTCTCATTGTGGCCTACTTTTGGGGCATACACGCTGATAACATTGGGAACTAAGTCCACCAATGACCAACTTGACTAGGATAATTTGGTACCCTTGCCTCTTGACATCTATGACCCCATACTTGAGGTTCTTTTTTATCAAGATGCCTACTCTATTACTGTTTGTAGTTGCCCCCATATACCACAACTTAAAGTCAATATCCTCCACCTCCTTTGCCTTTTGTCCGCTCCATTTGGTCTCTTGGATGCATACGATATCAACATGCCTCCTCACCACTGTATCAACTAACTCATGTACTTACCCGTCAGGGATCCTATATTCCAGCTATCTAAGCAGATTCTACTTGGACCGACTAGCTTCCTCACTCTTCGCACTCATCGAGTCAAATGCCAAGACCCTTGCTCATTTTTTCACTACACACGGGTGTCAATGTAGCTCATCACTAAGGATGCAATGAGTTGATTGTTGCTCACTTATCACTGTATCCAGATTAAGATACGAGGTTCCACCAAGGGGGTGACTGCCCGACCCTTTCCCATTTAACACCACACTTGGGTTATGATATGGCGCGTTCAACAATGTTCTATGAGGTTTCATATCCATAAGAGTGTGATACGTCTTCAATGTATCTATAATTTATGAAGTTTTCATGCTATATTTACATCATTTATCTATGTTTTTGGCACAATATTTATTTGTACTAACCTATTAATCCTGTGCCAATGGCCAGTTACTATTTTCTATTGTTTTAGGGGTTTTTAGGTGAAAAATTCATGGAGACGGAATGAACTAATTTATTTTTGTGGATTTTTCTAGAACATATCTGATTTTTGGCAGAAGAATCAACACAAGGCGGTGCCTGAGGGCCCCACGAGAATAGGTGGCGCGGCCACCCTCAAGTCGCACCATGTGTCCTTGTGGAGAGACTATAGGTCGGTTGGAGCTCTTCTTTGACCACAAGAAAGCTAATATTAGGGGTAGATCATGTACAAATTTCACCCTATCAGAGTTACGGATCTTCGGCTATTTAAGAAACGGTGCTCGGCCTCAGAAATGGTAGACAAAAATAGAGGACAAAAGAGATATCCAATCTAGGGGAGAGCTCCCTCTCTCCCGAGAGGGCCAAGGAAGAAGGAGGGGGCACCTTCCCTCTCTTCTCCGGTGGCGTCGGGGCGCCGCCGGGGACATCTTCATGGCGACCATCACCAACAACTTCTCCCCCATTCTCATGGTGATGCATGACTAGTTTTTGATGGATTCGATCTTGATGTATCATGAGCTTTATTAATATAGTTGGATCTTATGAACTCCATCTCCCTCTATCCTTTTTGTGGTCAATTGAGTCTTGCTCTTTGAAGTTTATTTATGTTGGATTGAATACTTTGGATTTGATATTACATGATGCATGTCTAGTAATTAACTTGTAGATACCTGAGGTGACATTGGGGGTACTCGAAGCATAAAAGTTGAACGATAAGTATCATATGTGTTGTTGACTTGTCGTAGTACGATTTCTGGGACTACCCGTGGCACTTTGTGGGTGGCTCAGTGATGTGAACTAGGGACCCAATCTTTCGATGAGAGGGAGATAACTACGATTTTTATGGGACTTGACCCTCACGATCCGGCTACCAACCATACAGGGAGAACCGTACACGACTGATATCCACGGCAATCGTTGAACCAACGCCACGGTGTTATCGACCGAGCCAACGACGCGATCGACCTATCAACGAAGGATTTTTCCTGCAAGCAAATCGAAAAACATGCAAAAAATAATAGCCAAGCAATCTCAAAATTGCGGATATGCTAGATGAATAAATCTCACAAGTTGAGGTTCCGATAGAATGTCTTGACGGTCGCACTAGTCGCTATGAGCGAAGACAAATAAAAGTAGCAATGGCTAAACTTCTCTAAACAAAACCCGAGTCTAAACCCTAATTTTAGCTAACTATTTATTAAGAGCGGCGGCGGCCTTGCGCTGGTTGACGGACGCTAGTCGTCCAGAGGCCAGATACTCCACGGCTCACAAAGACGTGACGTGCTTCGGTTGTTGACAATACGTGGCCCAACTGTGTACGGGGGCACTAATTGATTTTGTATTGCTGCCTCCTTGCACCGTATGACGGGCTCCTAGATACATCCATTTCTACGACGAGTAATTTGGAACGGAGGGCGTACACATGTGTGATTGAAGCTAGCAAAGGCAGCCTCCTCCTTCCCGATGCCTTGTACATAGGGCCTTAGTTGATTGTACGTGTACCAACATGCATATGAAGGGACGTGTGCACTTGTATGCATCATGTAATCTTCAACACTATCTCTCATCTTCATATTTATTTCGCATAATTCTACAAAGGAAATAAAATTGTGTAGTATATTTACCCCTGATAATATAATTTAACATTATAGAATTATCAATAAAAATTACCTGAAAAATTTCTCATGTAATATGCCCACATCATCCTCCCTTTCTTGAAAACAAAGCCGTCCTCGGCTTTCATTTATCTGGAACACATTATAGAGCAACGCAAAAATAGAAGCAACATATATAGGCATTTCGCGTTAGCTCATGAGGGTGTGAAATTTTTATAATAGCACCATTATGAATATCATGATAAATTTTATGCCTCACAAAGTCTATATATGAATTATGGGAGTGCAAATGAACTATCTGAACACACAGAACGTCCAGATCAGAAGTTGGAACACTCAACGGATAAATTTCAGTATTGATAGCAAGCATACTATGCGTATTATGATCAGTTGATTTAGCTTTTTCATTATGTATTATTTCATCGGGGGTCATAGAAAGCAAGTTAATGGTTTTTCTTTCAAACACAAGAGCATACGAATTTGCTCTACCATGATGAGTAACACTATTATCATATTGCCAAGATCGACCTAACAATAAGGAACAAGCTTGCATAGGTACGACATCACAGTCAACGTAATCATGATATTGACCAAGTGTAAATTGTACTCTCACATGACGTGTTACCTTCAACTTACCACAGTTGTTGAACCATTGGATGTAATATGGACGGGGGTGTCTCGTAGTTGTGAGGCAAAACTTCTCTGCCATCTCTGTACTCGCCAAATTACTGCAACTTCCACCATCAATGATCACACGAACTGAATGTCCTTTGACAACAAACTTAGTTTGAAAAAGATTATGGCGTTGATGCAACTCAGCATGCCCCACCTGTCCACTAAGTACTCGCATGGTTATAAGGCTTGGTGAGGGAGTCCTGGATTAGGGGGTGTTCGGACAGCCGGACTATAACCTTTGGCCGGACTGTTGGACTATGAAGATACAAGATTGAAGATTTCGTCTTGTGTCTGGATGAGACTTTCCTTGGCGTGGAAGGCAAGCTTGAAAATACGGATATGTAGATCTCCTCCCATTGTAACCGACTCTTTGTAACCCTAGCCTCCTCCGGTGTCTATATAAACCGGAGGGTTTAGTCCGTAGGACAAGAACAATCATACCATAGGCTAGCTTCTAGGGTTTAGCCTCTCTGATCTCGTGGTAGATCTACTCTTGTACTATCCATATCATCAATATTAATCAAGCAGGAGTAGGGTTTTACCTCCATCGAGAGGGCCCAAACTTGGGTAAAAACATCGTGTCCCTTGTCTCCTGTTACCATCCGCCTTGACGCACAGTTTGGGACCCCCTACCCGAGATCCGTCGGTTTTGACACCGACATTGGTGCTTTCATTGAGAGTTCCACTGTGCCGTCACCAGAAGGAAAGATGTCTTGTCTCGTCTTTAAAGACGGTACTACTGTCGGGCGAGCTTTGGCTGTTGGCCAAACTCTCCGGCTAGGCGGTTTCATCATGACCGCCTGTTTGCCCACCGCGCCGACGATGACTTCTCGGGTCATCAAAAACAGCCTCCACGTCAAATCGGCACTCACCGAACAGATGGATCCAATGGAGCTCGCCTTCCTAAATGAGCTCTTGGATCGCATCGCCGCCCTGGGAGTCGCTACGGACTATGATCGGATTGGGCTTAAACACGATCAAAGGGAGATTAACTCTCCGCCAGTCACCCATCATATTGCAGTGGTGGAGGAACAATGCGGTGACCTCTCCTCCATATTGAGGACCAACTATGTCCGGATTCCTGAGCTCTCCGAGCCGGATACCCGTTCGCGGGAGGACAACATCCAATCCCTGAACTTAGAGTCAGGCGGCGGGCCAGGATTATCGGGCAACACCCCGGAACCAGAATTTCCAAAATTAGAAATTCCTCGGCCCCTGGATCCCAAATCGGGTAAGGGTTCGGATTCAATTGCACCCACCCACCCAAACATAAGCGATCTTTCCCACATCAGGGAAGAGCCCCAGGAAATAGTACATCACTATTGGGCCAGATTCCTCCTTGCCATGAACAAGGTTAAGGACTGTCGCGAGGAAGACGCAATCTTATTTTTCTGTAATAATTGCACGGACAAGGGAATCCTTAACGCCATAAATCGCTATGAGATATCACGCTTCGCTGACTTGGCGTCCATAGTACAAAAGTACTGTGCGATGGAAAGTGCCTGGAAAACCGAAACAAACTTTTGGGATAATCCGGCCCTAAATACGAACCCAGTCCGAAATAAAAGGGTGCACTATCAAAAGACACCCGGGTCAACTACCAAAAAGCAAAAAACCCTATATAGGGCATGGAACCGTACTGGAGGGATGGCTCAATGGACCCTGTAAAATTCACAGTACAGAGGGCGCCATACCAACACATAGCCTTAGAGCATGTTGGATACTCCGGCAGGTAGCCAAAAGTGGCGAGGATCTCCTAATTCCAGAATCCATAGAGCACCATCCCAGATATACTAGTACGGTATTAACGGTCTTCGAGACCTTCGCATCAAATAATAGGCGAAAGCAAACACTCCGCAGCCTTGCCGAAATCTACCACGTGGCGACAATAAACCCATGGAGTGACACAACTATTACTTTCAATGCCAGTGACGAACCTAAATTCCAAACAGTCCGAGCACCAGCCGCATTGGTCCTCAGTCCAATTGTGGACGGCTTTCGACTCACCAAGGTACTCATGGACGGCGGCAGCGGATTAAACCTCATCTATGAGGAAAACCTTCAAAAAATGGAAATAGACTGGAACTGTATCGAGCGAAGAAGCACAACCTTTAGAGGAATAATCCCTAGTCAGGAAGCGCGCTGTATAGGCAAAATCACACTAGATGTGGTGTTCGGCACGCCGGAGAATTATAGGTCCGAAGAGATTACGTTCCAAGTGGCCCCGTTCAGTAGCGGTTACAATGCCCTGTTAGGGCGGGAGGCGTTCACAATCTTCCAAGCCATACCCCATTACGGGTACGTGAAGCTCAAAATTCCTGGGCCCAACAGAATTATCACTCTTGCTAGTGATCCGGACACAGCACTCCACGCCGAAAACAAGACAGCCGCACTGGCCCTCGAGGCATTATCCGAAGCCCTAGCGGCTGAGGAACTGACTGCGCTGCGCTCCATGGTGAATAGGGATGATGTGATACTCGATAAGAGATCCAAGTCCACCTCCTTTAAACCGGCGGATGAAATAGTCAAATTCCAAGTCCATCCAACGGACCCTACAAAAACAACTTCCATCCGGGCACAATTAAACCCCGACGTAGACGCCGCACTACGAGAGTTCCTACGCGAGAACTAGGACATTTTTGCCTGGCACCCTTCAGACATGCCAGGAATCCCACGCAGGCTGGCCGAGCACAACCTCAATATTCTAAAGGGATTCAAGCCGGTTAAGCAGGCTCTTCGGCGTTTCTCTGAACCTAAGAGACAAGCCATGGGAGAGGAACTAGCCAAGTTAATGGAGGCCGGATTCATTAGAGAAATAAAACATCTGGACTGGCTAGCAAACCTGGTGATGGTACCAAAGAAGGACAAATCCTGACGCCTGTGCGTCAATTTTAAGGACCTCAACAAGGCTTGCCCAAAGGATCCCTTCCCCCTCCCCCGCATCTATCAAATTATCGACGCTACCACAGGACACGATTCATTGTGTTTCCTCGACGCATACTCCGACTACCACCAAATTAAGATGGTGGAGCCCGACCAAGCCGCAACGGCATTCATCACACCATACATCCCCTTCTTCTTCAACACAATGCCCTTTGGGCTCAAAAACGCCGGCGCAACATATCTGCGCATGATTCAGACATGTCTGGCAAACCAGATCGGCAAAACAGTGGAGGCATACGTAGATGACGTGGTCGTCAAAACCAAACATGTCGAATCTCTAGTAGACAACTTGAGGCTCACATTCGATAACCTCCGAACATATGACATCAAGCTCAACCCAGAAAAATGCATTTTCGGTGTGCCAGCCGGAAAGCTCTTGGGCTTCATTGTATCCGGCAGAGGAATTGAAGCAAATCCGGCCAAGATCCGAGCTTTGTCACAATTGGATATCCCAACGGACCTCAAACAAATCCAGAAATTAACTGGATGCGTGGCGGCTCTAAGACGCTTTATCTCCCGCCTGGGAGAAAGGGCATTACCCCTTTATCGCCTCCTCCGGCGCACCGAACACTTTGAGTGGACGGATGCCGCCACAGCCGGATTGGAAGAAATAAAAGCCATATTGGCAACCAACCCAGTCCTGGCCGCGCCAAACATTGGTGAACCAATGCTGTTATACATTGCGGCAACTCATCAAGTTGTGAGCGCAGTGCTCGTCGTCGAACGAGAAACGGACGGACATAAATTCCCCCTTCAAAAGCCGGTCTACTATGTATCCACTGTCCTTACTCCATGCAAGTCACGGTACCCGCATTATCAAAAGATAGCATACGCGGTATTCATGGCATCCCGGAAGCTGCGACACTACTTTCAAGAGTATTCGATAATAGTAGCCTCGGAAGTACCACTTAATGATATTATAAACAACCGCGACGCCACGGGCCGGATTACCAAATGGGCCATCAAGCTCCTCCCGTTCAACATAACTTACAAGCTGCGGCGAGCCAGTAAGTCGCAAGTATTGGCCGACTTTGTCGCCAAATGGACGGAAGCCGAACTCCCTAAAGAGTACGACGCATATTCCAACTGGATCATGCACTTCGACGGCTCCAAAATGCTGGCTGGTCTGGGGGCTGGCGTCGTTCTGACGTCCCCAACCGGAGATATAGTCCAATACGTACTCCAGATAATGTATGCAGACTCCAACAACGCAGCCGAATACGAGGCCCTTCTACATGGTCTCCGGATGGCAATATCCATGGGCATTCAACGCCTAGAGGTGCAGGGGGATTCGAACCTCGCAATATCCCAAATAAATGGAGACTTTGATGCCAAGGATCCGAAAATGGTGGCTTATCACAACGCCCTCCTAAAAATGTCAGCTCGGTTCGAGGGGCTCGAGTTTCACCATATAGCCCGCGAAAACAATCAGGCGGCAGACGTCCTCGCACGCATCGGCGCAAAACGCGATGCAGTCCCCCCTAACATCTTTTTGGAGAGGCTTTTCAAGCCATCCGTGGTATGGGAAGGGGACACTGGTAACAAAAACCGGACCCAACCGCAATGCCCGATACCGAACACTCTGACATAATCGGAGGCTCTGCCACCGAAATAACATCCTCAGCCCACGTTATAATGGCCATCATCGCCCCGTGGACAGAACCATTCCTGGCCTACTTAACTAGGCAGGAACTCCCTGAGGATCAAAACGAGGCACGCCGCATAGTGCGGCAATCTAAAGTCTACAGGGTCCATGAGGGAGAGCTTTATAAGAAAAGTACCACCGGAGTCCTTCAAAGGTGCATCTCCGAAGAGGAAGGGCGGAAGCTTCTGGCAGAAATTCATGCCGGACTCGGCGGCCACCACGCCGCAGCCCGAGCCCTTGTAAGCAAGGACTTCCGTACAGGTTTTTATTGGCCTACGACCCAGGCAGACACACTGGACCTGGTCCAACGCTGCGTGGGTTGCCAGCTTTTTGCAAATCAAAGCCATATGCCGCCTACCGCCCTCCACACAATCCCCATCACCTGGCCCTTCGCGGTCTGGGGGCTTGACATGGTTGGACCCCTTAAAGGAGGAACCCACAAGAAAAAATACTTGTTGGTCATGGTGGATAGATTCACCAAATGGATAGAAGCCAAGCCTGTTAGGACGGTCGAATCTGGACCGGTGATAGACTTCATATCCGGGGTCGTACACCATTATGGCGTCCCCCACAGCATCATCACTGATAATGGCACGAAATTCACGGCCGACGAGGTAAAACTCTGGTGCAAAAACATGGGCATCAAGTTCGATTATGCTTCCGTCTATCACCCACAAACCAACGGTCAAGTAGAACGAGCAAATGGTCTTATCATGAGCGGCATCAAACCCAGATTAGTGCGGTCCCTAAAGGAATCTAACACGCACTGGGTAGAGGAGCTCGACTCCGTACTCTGGGGGCTGCTGACCACGCCGAATCGCACTACCGGATACACACCATTCTTTATGGTATACGGCGCATAGGCGGTTCTGCCCTGCGGCATAATTCATGACTCACCTCGAGTGCACATGTACGAAGAAAGAGAAGCTGACCTCGATCGGCAGGACAGTCTGGACGCCCTCGAGGAGGAGCGTGACGTGGCAAAAGCCCGTTCCGCATTCTATCAACAGAAGGCTCGAAGATACCAAAGTAGAGAAATACGGGCCAAAACTTATAATGTTGGCGAATTAGTTCTACACCTACCGGAGAAGAAAAAGGACAAACTCAAGCCCAAATGGGAGGGTCCCTTCATTATTGACCAAGTTCTGACTGGTGGGGCGTACCGTCTGCGGGATGCATCGGATAACCCACTCGAGCCGAACCCATGGAACACAGCCAGACTCCGAAGATTCTACGCCTAGCGCCGGACTCAGTGTTCGTCTCCTTCCTCTGTCCATTTTTATACACTATCTATCTTTTATTTCTCTCCTCCTCCCCTTATTTTCTCTCACAGCCTTTAAGGGCCAATTTGTGCCTTGTTTGCACACAACTGGCGCGCTATCCGCGCTCATTATACCTGGGGGCTTCTTTCACAGAAGCTTATTTATTTATACGGGCTTCATGCCCAACACATGTGTCATCCTTCCGCATGTACCTTTTATTCACCATTATATGCATCGATATTACTTAAGTTTTGGCTAAGCTGGGTTGCCTGGCTCTTGTATTTATGCCCTATGTTCCTGTTAATTTGGCTAGGGCATAAGGGGAGCACCTCTACGATTGTTACTGCCGGGTCAGCCGGATGTGTACCCCAGACTGGGTGAAGCCGAAAGCTAGCGTTCTTAAGGGAATATTCGGTCGGTGAACAAAAGACGATTTTTTACCTATTTTCTATATATGCCCCCAGATGTTTTTTGCTGCGATTCTTTTCGCAGTCCGGACATGCACTTTAGGGCATGCATACCCAGGGAAAGGAACCCCTAACAGAACTATTCTCCCTGGAAGATGTTTCTTACTAACCATGTAATATAACATAACTAGTTGGGCACTTGTCTGTTCAAGCACTAATGACCCCTACGCCTGGTTTCCAAGCATGCCCCGGTTCTTATATAACCGAGAGGGTATTCAGATACACTCTGGACTATCAGGTCCTAAGGTTGAAGCGAAAAGGTCCGCCATGACAAATGATCTACAATCCGACTAGAAGGCATTATACATGTCATTTTAATTACATAGTCAACTGGACTGGCTAAATTCCTCTTCTATACCATCCAACAGGCTGTCTAGTCTACAATCCTGTTGGGAATACTTTGCAGCCAATTCTACTTGCCCGTACACTAGGCTAACAGGGATCTCTTTCCCATCGGGCCCCACAGGTCCGACCTCGGCCATGTGGTTTGGGTCAGCCTTGGTATACCGCGTCTTCACCATGGCCCAGGCTTCCTTGGCACCTTGACGGCGGACTGATATCTTCCACAATCGGAAGCGCCGCCATGCTCCCTTCAGCTTCTCTGCAAGCTCTCCAAGGCCTTCAGGCACGGAGAAGGATGGCCACAAGGCCTGGGCAATGCCTTGGATCGACTGCCGAACTCGCTCGTGCAGCTGTAAAAGCTTGGGCAGAAGATCACCCGCAGACCCAGGCATTTCTTCCGCGGGACGACCTGTTAGCATACCTACAGACGTAGCTCTGTTAGTCAACTTCTTCGCCGAACTCTTCTTAAAAGTTCGTTCAAGCACTTACTGAAAATGTCACGTCGAAGCCGCTGATTCTCCTTCACGGAGTCTGACAGTTGGGCACGAACATCCTTTAGTTCCACACCCAGCTGGGTGTTGGCATCCTGGAGATTATTCTTCTCCTGCCTAACCCTCGTAAGCACGCTCTCGCCAGCCTTTAGCCGGCGTAGGAGATGTTGCTCATCTGGATTTCCTCCGGCGTCATCTACAACTTCATTGTCAGATTCGCACATATGCCGCACTTTATATGGTATCTATCATTTTAAATATGTGTTACCAGCGGGGGTCTTCTTGGACTTCTCTTCTGCGGCCAGTGCGACCTGAAGTTGGGCTTTGCACTCTTCAAGCTCATGGGACAGTTGGGTATTCTTTTTTGTAAGAACCTGCATAACAAATGATCCTTAAATCAGTTATTCTAACTGTTTCAAGTCTCAAGGGCTACTGATATATATAATCATCAAATTTTCTCACCCGTATGTCCTTTACATAGTGATCCGTGGCTCTGGCTAGACCATTTTGAGCAGCACGGAGGTACGCTTCTCCCAAGTTGAAGGCATCAAATGCCTCTTGGGAGAAACAAGCATCACGGAGAACGGCTCGGCGACGCCTGTGGTTCTTGGCGCTCTCCACCTCGGAATTTGTGGCAGACAGTCTATCCGCATCCTCTGTCGGAGGAGCATCCGGCGCGCGCCTCGTATTCGCTTCCGCTTCCGGGTCCGGCCTTGGAGCCTGACTGGTGGAGGCGTGATTGGCGACCTCTACGGATATAGTCCGGCGAGCGTTCTTCTTCCTAAGAAAGCGCGGGCGTTAATATGCCTTTAAAGAATGATATCATGGAGTAAGGCGGCGCGCCATACCGCTGCGCCGGTGTCTCAGTCCGGACTGCATTTCTTTTCAGCCTGCCCGGCCTCGCAGCCCCTTGTTGGCTAGTCACCGCGGGCTTGGCATGATGTCCCAAGGGCCTCCCCTGCAAAACACTGCTGGTATACGGTAAGCAAAGTACACAAGGACGGATCCTTTTCAAAATGTCGGGACTTCGGTCTGAGTTACCTGTGAAGTTGGGAGCAGCCCAGGGTAATCGACCGTAATGGCTACCAAGGCATTATCGCTGCTTAATTGGTAAAATACCCTATCAATTAGCTCCATAGATATGTCCGGATCCCCTTGGGAGGCCGGGTCAAGGGACCGCTCTGGATCCTCTAGTTGTGGAGGCAGGCTGTTGATCTCCCTTACAGCCTTACGCAACTCATGCGTTGGAATCGCAAGGTAAGATACTTAACTGTGGGAATATGGAACGGATGGGCATGAAAAGTGTCGACTTACCCAGCTTGGAGGATTGTACATAGAAAATCCGCCCTGTGGATTGACATAGAGGAATTCCTCCTCTTCTCCTTTGTACAAATCGGACAAGATTTTTGCTAGAGCAGCGGTCGAGTCCGGCCCCTTGCGGCCGCAGCGGGTGGCGTCATCCTCCCCATTGAAATCCCACATGGGGTGGCCTCGATATTGAAGTGGTTGCACCCCCCGCATAACGCATATCGCCATGACTTCGATCATGGTCAGTCCTGATTGAGCTAATAACTTTATCCGGCTCATCAGGTAAAGAGCGTCGCTGTCATCTTCCTCCCGAGGGCTCCGTGGACGCCAACTCAGGCGCTTCTTCAAAGGAGCATTGTCGAACTCAGGAAGGCCGATCCGAATAGGATCCGGAAGGGGGATGTCTTCTATATAAAACCACTCTAAAGGCCAGTCTTCGGACGCCTTCTTCGGGGTTCCGGATAGATACCCGGTCCCGGTGATGCGCCATACTTCGGCTCCGCCCACTTGATATATTGACCCCCTCTGAGAACGGGGCACAAGGCAGAACAACTTCTTCCACAGTGCGAAATGAGCCTCGCGACCCAAAAACAGCTCGCAGAGGGCTACGTAGCCCGCGATATGTAGTATGGATGCAGGGGTAAGGCAGTGTAACTGGAGGCCGTAGAACTCCAGGAGCCCCCGGAGAAACAGATGAATTGGAAATCCGAGTCCTCTTATCAAATAAGGGACAAGGCATACCCGCTCTCCTTTGGAGGGATTGGGAAAGCTCTCCGCTTGCTCTCCGCCATTGTAGGTGGCGAGCCCGGCTCGAACCGGGACCATATACGCTGGGGGAGAAATCCCTGGGTCTGAAGATTCACTAGTTGGCTGTGCGGGACGGAACACCTCTCCCAATCTCCGGGCTTAGGGCTGGAGGAACAAGAGGAGGAGCTGCGTCGACCGGCCATGATGGAATGGATTGCTTCTAGGTGCACTCTGATGAATGCTCGCTAAGGGAGGAGGGTGTGGTTTGGATCTGAATCCTCATCTCTTTAATAGGCAGCTCATTTGCATAGCTTGGGGGGTAAGTGTAAAAACACCCTGGCTCTTCACATTCGCTTGACACGTGGAAGGTGGCCATTATTGGGCGTGGAAGCCAAGGAGCGCAGCAGTTACAAGAAGCCGGACACTATTTAACAGGTATTCAGAATTTGGAGAAGAACCCGCCTTGCAATGCCGAAGACAATCTACATGCCGGACTCATCGTCATTGAAGCCTGGTTCGGGGGCTACTGAGGGAGTCCTGGATTAGGGGGTGTCCGGACAGCCGGACTATAACCTTTGGCCGGATTGTTGGACTATGAAGATACAAGATTGAAGACTTCGTCTCGTGTCCGGATGGGACTTTCCTTGGCGTGGAAGGCAAGCTTGGCAATACGGATATGTATATCTCCTCCCATTGTAACCGACTCTGTGTAACCCTAGCCCCCTCCGGTGTCTATATAAACCGGAGGGTTTAGTCCATAGGACAAGAACAATCATACCATAGACTAGCTTCTAGGGTTTAGCCTCTCTGATCTCGTGGTAGATCTACTCTTGTACTACCCATATCATCAATATTAATCAAGCAGGAGTAGGGTTTTACCTCCATCGAGAGGGCCCAAACCTGGGTAAAAACATCGTGTCCCTTGTCTCCGATTACCATCCTCCTTGACACACAGTTCGGGACCCCCTACCCGAGATCCGCTGGTTTTGACACCGACACTTGGGTATTTATCCGCCATATCAGCATTAATATGTATTTCCTTCGTTTCATGCTCCTTAGTGTCACCTGCAGTGACCTGACCTCAAACGGTCAAGCCTCTGTGTATCTGTGCCATCCCTGGATCAGTAGGCTGGCACACACACAATACATCAATGTATATATCAAAGTGCAATCACATGTATAAATAACGTAAAACTGATATATACCTGGTGAGTCTCAGCGGAAACAAACAAACGGGTGTGGAGTCCCATCAACGCCATCGACAGATTGAGTGTAGACCGTAACCCTATACCATATCACTTACTCGTCATAGAAAATACTGCAACATGATACGTTGCAGCCTGTAGGTCAGTGCATTGAATGTACCGACAAGATCACAATAAGGGAAAACAGATGATAAACTATTCTATATGCAATATGGCTTTGTGGCTCTGTGTCTGAGGTTTTTGCGTAAAAGCTGATTTTATTTTGCCTACAACAACGGAATATCAGGAACCTGTATTATAGAGTTTTCTATCATGACATGGTTCCGCCAACCGATGTCTCATAGCCCATATCATCATAAATACCCACAATTAAGTTATCAGTCTGGTGTTGAGAGTTCCGAGATAGACCCAAGTCCAGAGGCTCAATTTGTCCGTAACCAGGGACACGGCTAATCGATTGGGTTTTAACCCTCTGCAGAGGTTTGTAAACTTTACCTGCAAGATTCGATCCCACTTTTTACGTTCTTGCACTTCAGGGTTTTTGAGAACAAGATGATCGAAACATGGTCTTCCGAAGAGTTCCCCTGACCACTGTCCGGTGCTCATCTAATGTTACCGTAGTTCTACATCTGCTAGCACCGTCCCATCCAGAGTCACAACTAAGGTCAACCAAGCTAGAGCCCATAATGACTTGCGGTTGCACATGTAAGCTTCCGGGCATGAAGTATTCTTCCGCCTCTTTGAGTTTGGGTGAAGCTTTCCACAAGATGTCATGACGCTTCTCCATGCATCCCGGCCATCCACTGGTTGATCCAGGGTGCCCATTAAATCCGTTCTTCACCCAGTAGTGTGTATTGAATTCTTGTCTCGAGTCTTGGAGTCTTGAGGTCCTGAAGATGTAGTCCTTGCAGATGCCATCATGAAGTTGTCGTCGTTGACGTAGAGTCCTCCATTCTCACACCACTCTCGAGCACTCATACCAACCCCGTCTACTATAGTGTAGCATTAGAATAGATAACGTCCCGGGCTTCGTAACAGGGTGATGGGTTCCTACCTCATGCATTCTACTCAACTACAAGAAGTCAATATCACTACTAGAGGGATTATGAATGGTGTTACTAAATGCAATAAAACATAGGTATGAATAACATGGT
>NC_041382.1:223659658-223680538 GCF_002162155.2 Triticum dicoccoides
TGATTAGACTACTTGACCAAATAAAAATCTAGCCTTTTCCCAATTTTAAGTCTTGGCAGATTTTAGCAAGATAATACAAGTCAAGCAATCAACCTACACATGCAAGTCTAAGAGTATAGTATCAGAACATAAATCATTGCATATGAAGGTAAAGGGGAGGAGTTTAGAGGGAGCAAACGCAATGTAGACACGAAGATTTTTGGCGTGATTCCGATAGGTGGTTCTATCATACATCCACGTTGATGGAGACTTCAACCCACGAAGGGTAATGGTTGTGCGAGTCCACAGAGGGCTCCACCCACGAAGGGTCCATGAAGAAGCAACCTTGTCTATCCCACCATGGGCATCGCCCACGAAGGACTTGCCTCACTGGGGTAGATCTTCACGAAGTAGGCGATCTCCTTGCCCATACAAACTCCTTGGTTCAACTGCACAATCTTGTCTGAGGCTCCCAAGTGACACCTAACCAATCTAGGAGACACCACTCTCCAAAAGGTAATAGATGGTGTGTTGATGATGAACTCCTTGCTCTTGTGCTTCAAATGATAGTCTCCCCAACACTCAACTCTCTCTCAATGATTTAGATTTGGTGGAAAGATGATTTGGGTGGAAAGCAACTTGGGCAAGGCTAGAGATCAAGATTCTTGTGGTTGGATTGGAATACCTTGGTCTCAACACATAAGTAGGTGGTTCTCTCTCAGAAAATGAATGGTGGAAGTGTAGGCATGTTCTAATGGCTCTCTCCTCGAATGAAGAGTGGGTGGAGGGGTATATATAGCCTCCACACAAAATCTAACTGTTACACACAATTTACCAAACTCGGTGGGACCGAATACTCAAACTCGATCACACCGATTTAGTTCAAAATGTGAACGTTAGGATTTTCGGTGGGACCGACATGTCAACTCGGTGGGACTGATTTCATTAGGGTTAGGGCACAATGTAATCTCAATGGGACCGATTTCTGTAATAGGCAAACAGAGAGTTGGTCAGGCAAACTCGATGAGATCGATCGCTCATTTCGATGAGACCGAAACATTACGAAAAGGAAACAGAGAGTTTGCATTGCAAACTCGGTGGGACCGATCGCTCATCTCGGTTAGACCGAAACTTTGCGAAGGGAAACAGAGAGTTTGCAATCCCATATCGGTGAGACCGAGATCCCTATCGATGAGACCAAACTGATTAGGGTTTCTGGCTATGGCTATGTCAAATGAACTCGGTGGCGCCAAATAGATCAAATCGGTGGGGCCGAGTTTGACTTTTGTTTTGGGACATATGTGGATATGAGAAAGTGGTTGAGGGTTTTTGGAGCATATCAGTAAGCATTTTGAGCAAGCAAGCCATTAAACAACACCTCATCCCCTTCTAATAGTATTGGCTTTTCCTATGGAGTCAATGTGATCTTGGATCACTAAAATGAAAATGTAGAGTCTTGAGCTTGACCCAATATGTGTCCTTAGCATTTTTAGGGGTCCACAATCCTATTCCATGTCATGCCAATCATTGAACTTTCTGAAATGATCATCTTGAAAGAGTATTAGTTCAATGAGCTATATGTTGTTAGGAATTACCAAAACCACCTAGGGATAGTTGCACTTTGAGTATCCCCCTTTTTGGTAATTGACGACAACATATAGATCAAAGCTTCGACAAATAATAATAAGATTGAAATACATCATCGCTTTGAGAAGTATGTGATAAGCAAGAGTTCCCCTTAAATTTGTGCATTATTTAAAATTTTCTTTTGAATGCAAATGCACAATCAATTAGGGTCATGGGTTACTCTTCCATGTCACATACATCTTGGTGGAGCGCTCAAAATGATAGAGAGTAAAAATATGCACTCATCACCAAGACAAAGTGAATGATCATATAAGAGAGATAAATAATAACATCATTCCAGCACAAGCATTAAAGCAGGATATGATCAAACACATGATCATACAAGTATCTCACACACATAAACATAGAGTATCAAGCAAGCACACAAATAAGTATCAACCAAATAGAAAAGAAGGCAAAAAGAAGCAAATCTCTCTCTCTCTCTCTCTCTCTCTCTCTCTCTCTCTCTCAGCCTATGATCTATACACTTTCTCCCCCTTTGGCAACAAGTTACCAAAAAGCTTGAAAATGCATAGTGTTATGCGTCTCTCTAGGCTTGATCTTCGGGAGGAGGCGTTGAGAGGACTCCAAGGATGAACGCATCTGTTGCAGTTGTTGGAGCTGGTGGAGTGGCAATTGGAGGTGGCACCAATGCTGTGGCTGAAGGTGCTGATGTAGTTGCTCTTGTGTCAGCCATGGGCACTGCAGCAGATCTCTGCCCTCTTGGCTCTCTCTAAAAGGCATCTGTGGTAGCCTGCCCTTTCCTCTCCTTAGCTTCTTCCTAGAGCTGCTCAACTGTTGTCTGCATCTCTGTCATGTTCATATCAAGATCATAAAATTTAGTCTCAATGATCCTTTCCAGGCTCTCTTGGTTCTGAGTCAGGGTGGACAAGCCCTTCTCAATCCTCAAGGTTACTTGAATCAGATATCCAAGTTGATCTTGCTTAGTTTTGAGAAACTCTTGAGATGCTTCTTCAGCACTTGGCATCTTTGCAGCTTCCTCAGCCTTTGCTTTCTCTCTCTTTTCTTGAGCCTCTGCAGATGTGGGATCTTCCGCATTCATGACAACCGTGTTTTCCTCAAAGTCCGGCCTCAAGGGAAGATGTTTCTTGTCCAGTTGATATGTGCATGTGCCCATGTTGGAGTTTATGAGCACCTGGATGTGTGGAGCATACCCACATGACCTCTTTTGATCTGGAGCTGTTCTCTTGATTGTCTCAACAATCAGACTCATCACTTTGAATTTTTGGGGCACATCAAACAAATGCAGCAAGTTAATGGAATTGCCTCTGATCATTCTATGATCTCCTGACTTGGGCAATAATGTATGCCTCAAGATAGTATTGATGGTGGTCAGGCCAGACAGTAGATAGTACACAGAGCCCATCTTGTGAGTTCCAAGGCTTTATCAGGAATCTCCTTATACATATTAGCCATGTAGTTGTGATCCTTCTTCTTCTTGGCATATACCTCTATGTCATCCTCATGCTCTTCAAGGGCATTGATCAATTTGGCCCACTCAGCAACTGTTGATTGGTACCTAGTACCTTCAGACATCCAAACAATTTTGCCATCAGGATAAAAATGTGTTGTGGAGTAGAATTGCATGATGAGTTCATCATTCCACTTGGTCAGCTTCTGACCCACAAACTTGTCCACTCCACATAGCCTGAAGCTATCATGCACTCCTAGAAAGTGGTCTTCATTGTTGTCAATATATTTCCAATCTGCCCACTTCATATCACAAACAATTGACTTCTTATCAAGCAAAACAGTTTCATAGAAATCTTGCTGCCCCTTGGTGTGGAACCTGTAATCCACAACAGTCCTTCTCCTCACAGCATATGGATCAGATTGTCTCCATAGTCTGAGACCTGCATCCTTTATGATCTTCATGTTTTCTTCCACTGGATGGCTATCATCATGGTCAGGTATCTTTGGCTTGAGCTTCCTAAGTACTTGGGCTTCAGAGTCATCTTCAACTTCAGTTTTAGGCACTTGGGCCTTGTTCTTCTCAGCAACTGGTATATTCCTTGTGCTCCTCTTTGGTGCAGTCTTCGGAGCCGGAGCAGAAGCTTCGGGGGTTGTCTTGGGCTTAGAAGGGGCAGCCCCAGACTTGATGGCATCCCCCATCAGCTTTTGAGACTTGGGTGTTGGTGCAGCATCCTCTTCCTCTTCTTCTTCTTCCTTAGCTGGATCTGCCTTCATAGAGGATCTCCCAATGACTTTGGCCATACTCTTCTTGACCCTTTCTTTCCCCTTCTTGCCTTCACCAGCCTCTTTTGGTTCAAGAGTGAACTCAATAGTTTCCTGAGTTGAGGTTCTAGCCTTAGACATGGGCACTCTCTTGGCAGGTGCCTTCTTGTTCAGTCCTGGCTTAGTTGCAGCAGCAACAACATATTCCTTTTCAGCACCTTCTTCTTGGAGCTGACCTCTTCCTCAGCAGCAACATAATCCTCATCTTCTGAGTTAGAGTTTCTCTTCCTCCTTGTCCTTGTAGCTGCTTTGGGCAAGTTGCTTGGGATGCTCCTGCTACCCTCATCATAGCTGCTAGAGGGACTAGTGCCATCACTCAGGTTCACCTGCTCTTCTGACTTATTCTGGCTATCACTCTGATCAGAAATTCTGCCTAAGCAAACTGACAGCTGACCCTGTGAATAGTTATAGATGAGATAGAGTGGATGATCATCACAAAGTGCAGAGATTTTGCAAAACAAATGAGTCAAAAACTTAGTTTTAGTTTTCCACGGAAAGAATTTCAGAGCTACCGATTTGTCAAACTTGGTGACACCGAAGCAACTTTTGGAGTCTAAACTAGTGAAATCGGTCAGATTGAGACACAGTTCTGTGACTCCGAGATTGCTACGGTTTCACAAAGAGTTGAACTCGGTCACACCGATTTGCAAGTTTCGGCCAGACCAAAAAGTGCAGGTGCAATGGCCTAAGACAAATCGGTGAGACCGATTTCCACAACTTGGTCGGTCTGAGATGAGTTCGGCGGAAACTTAACCCTAAATTTTTGAATCGAAACTAATCTAAAGGATGTTTTTGCTGGACAGGATGGTTTCATATGTGGTAAGAAACATGGCATTTGCTTTGTGCTAAGAATCGGAGTAAGGAACAACACAAAGATTCGAACTCATACCCTAGTTTGGTGATGAGCTCGCTACGGCTGGAATGCTGGTGTTGAAATCCGTTGACGGCGACGAAGACCAACGTTGGGAGGTCGCTAGGAATGAGAGGATGATCCGGAGACCCGAGTCGGCAGAGCAGGACACGCACGGGCCGAGAGGTTTTGGAGGAATTTCCAAAATTTGACCCGTCGGTATTTATATCCTGACCCTGTTGGTGTGACCGAGTGGAACAACTCGGTGGCACCGAGATGCAGAATCGCAAGTGGTTACTGCAACTTGGTGTGACCAAAAAGTTCTAATCGGTTGCACCGAGATTGAAAACCTAGATCAACTCAGTGAACTCGGTCATAACGAAAAGGATGAATCGGTCAGACCGAAATGCATAGAGAGGTTTTGGAAGTTTAAGTCTATGACAAATCGGCGACTCCGAGTGCTCCTCACGCAGAGGGTTCGAATCTGACTTGATCAAACTTTCTGATCTAGCATGAATAGAGTTTGAGATGAGAAAAGCATAGATAGCTAGAAGGAGTTCCTAGGCGTTCTTGTCCATCCATTTGGCAAAACAAGAGCCAAACAATCAAAGCGATAAATGGATGTCCTCGAATGAGTAAAATATGCAACCAACATGCTCACACAATAAAATGGCAAATGAAACATGGGGCAAATCATGCACAAACACTCTAGCTTCTATCAAGCAATTGGCAATGACTAGGTCCTCTATATATGAGTATATTGACTTAGGAGTCAAATGAGAACACTTGATCATAGGCCATACTCATCGTTTAAGCACAAGTGGGTTACCACTTTTACATAAAGCATTATTGTGTTCACACCATTAGAGTTGCTTTAGCTCAATTCTTAGAGTAAAGCTCCCCCTAGATGTGATATCCCCCCTAAGAGGGATGAACTAACCTTGGGTTTGTCGATGGTGACTTGATGTAGATGTTGAAGATGTGGATTCTCAATGTTGATGTAGATCATTCGGAGCAATCCATTAGAGTGAGTTGCACTTTCAATACCTACATGGGTTAGTCCCACAAGGAACAAACAAGGATATCCATAGACATAGAGTGAAGTTCACACAAGATGATGTCCATGAAAGCATTAGGTTACCTTGCCCCTTGTCTTACCAACAAGAGGGTTTATGACTCCGTGAACTAGTGCAAGATGTGGAAGTTGCTTGCACTTGTTCTCGCCAAAATGATATGAGTGAATTATGTTGGCGAAGTCACCTTCAAGAACTCTCTAGTTCTTCTTCTTCGGGATCCACATCAACTTGATGGGAACCCTTGGAGTTGTAGTCGTACTTGATGAAGTAGAACTTGATGTAGTCTTGGGAACCCACTTGACCAAGGCCTTGGGAGCTTCTTCAAATGCATCAATCTCCTCTTGAAGCTTGTCCTTGCCTTTTTCTTGTGGTCTTGTGGTGGGAGATCATCTTGAGCCTGTGTCCCCTTGAAGGAAGTAGGATCATACTTCTTTTGTCGAGGAACAAACTTCGTCTTGGGGTATTGATCTTCTTCCCACTCGACTCCATTGCCTTCCTTGCTTGCGTACAATTTCCTCAAATTGCTTACTTCTGGCAAGGCTCTTGTAAACACCTTTCTCTATAATTCCCTTCAATAAGCTATTTTATTGCTCAAGTGTAACTTGGCTAAGATAATCATTAGTGGAATCAAGATAACTACTAGAAGCAACAATATTGGATTTAACAAGATTATTGTTACTATTAGAAGAAGAATCTTTCTTACTCTTGTTGCTAGATTTTACTTGTGGCATGTAAGTAGACAAGAGTAAACGCTTGGCAATGTAAGAAGAACTTTTCTTGCGAAGATAATCATTGATTGCTTTTAAGAACCCATGCTCTTGCTCAAGGTTGAGTTTTTCAAAGCGTAGCTTCTCATGAGTCTTTAAAAGCTCTCAATGATCTTCCAAGGTAGTTTCATGAGCTAATTTAAGAGTGTTTAGTTATTTAGTTAGACGCTCAATCTCTTTCTTATCATCGTCATTCGTTTTATCTTGATTAGCATGATTAATAGCAATTTCATTATAGTTTTCATCACTAGAGTTGTCTACAAGTAAATCATCATCACCTAGCAAATCATCTTCATCACTATTGAAATCAACATACTCGGGGTGTGATACCTTTGGATCCTTAGCCATGAAGCATCTTCCAATTCCTTCATTTGGTGAGTCAAATATGTCATAGGAGTTGGTTGACACAAGTGCTAGACCGGCAACACCTTCATCTTGAGTATATCCGAAGTCGGAGTGATAACTTCTCTCGGAGTGATGGTCGGAGTCGGAGCCGGATAGCCTTTCACCAACGTGAGCTTGATGTCTTCGTTTTGTGTACCTCCTTGATGACTTGTCCTTCCTTTCCGAATCCTTGCTTCTGCGAGAGGTTCTTCGTTCATAACGATCATCTCTACTCCTTCTCTCTCTTGGAGGTGATTCTTCTCTTTTACTTCTCCTTTTGGGTGAATCTTATCTTCTTTTGTAGGGAGCCGTACACTCATTTGAGTAGTGTCCGGGTCTTCCACAATTGTAGCAATTACGCTCATGACTAGAAGATATTTTGTCATTGCAGGACCTTGACTTGGAACTTCTTTCTTTGCATCTACTCTTGTAGAACTTGTTGAAGTTCTTCACCATTAGGCTCAATTCCTCATTGAAGGTTTGTTTCTCACTTGATGATGTAGGAGCATCACATGAGGCTTTGTAAGCACCACTTGACTTGTTGTGAAGCTCTTCTTTTATCTTTGAGTGACATCTCATGAGCAACAATTCTACCAATGACTTCGGTTGGCTTGAGATCTTTGTAATTGGGCATCATTTGGATTAGTGTGCACACGGTATCATATTTTCCATCCAAGGCTCTTAGGATCTTCTTGATGATGAATCTGTCAGTCATCTCTTCACTTCCTAAGCCGACAATCTCATTTGTGATGAGAGCAAGCCTAGAGTACATTTCAGCGACACCTTCACCATCCTTCATTTTGAACTTGTCAAGCTGACTTTGAACCACATCTAATTTGGATTCCTTGACGGAGTCGGTACCTTCGTGCATATCAATCAAAGTATCCCAAATTTCCTTTGCATTGTCAAGACGGTTGATTTTGTTGAATTCTCCGGGGCACAATCCGTTGAAGAGGATATCACAAGCTTGAGCATTGTATTGCGACATCTTCAACTCTTCCGTGGTAGCTTCACGGTTTGGTTCTCTCCCATCAAAGAATTCACCTTGCAAGCCAATACACACAATAGCCCAAACGACGGGGTTATGTCCAAGAATATGCATTTTCATCTTATGCTTCCAACTAGCAAAATTAGTACCATCAAAGTAAGGACCTCTATGGTGGTAATTTCCCTCGCTAGACGCCATACTCTCCTAGGTTGTGAAACCAAGGCTATGATCACCAAAGCTATGGAAATCAAGGCAAATGGAGACCAAAGCTCCGATACCACTTGTAGGATCGAAAGTATGTCTAGAGGGGGGGAGGGGTGATTAGACTAGTTGACCAAATAAAAATCTAGCCTTTTCCCAATTTTAAGTTTTGACATATTTTAGCAAGATAACACAAGTCAAGCAATCAACCTACACATGCAAGTCTAAGAGAATAGCAGCGGAATGTAAATCATTGCATATGAAGGTAAAGGGGAGGAGTTTAGAGGGAGCAAACACAATGTAGACACGGAGAGTAACGGTTGCGTGAGTCCACGGAGGGCTCCACCCATGAAGGGTCCATGAAGAAGCAACCTTGTCTATCCCACCATGGCCATCGCCCACGAAGGACTTGCCTCACTAGGGTAGATCTTCACGAAGTAGGCGATCTCCTTGCCTGTACAAACTCCTTGGTTCAACTCCACAATCTTGACGAAGGCTCCCAAGTGACACCTAACCAATCTAGGAGACACCACTCTCCAAAAGGTAATAGATGGTGTGTTGATGATGAACTCCTTGCTCTCATGCTTCAAATGATAGTCTCCCCAACACTCAACTCTCTCTCACTGATTTGGATATGGTGGGAAGATGATTTGAGTGGAAAGCAACTTGGGGAAGGCTAGAGATCAAGATTCTTATGGTTGGATTGGAATATCATGGTCTCAACACATGAGTAGGTGGTTGTCTCTCAAAAAATGAATGGTGGAAGTGTAGGCATGTTCTGATGGCTCTCTCCCCGAATGAAGAGTGGGTGGAGGGGTATATATAGCCTCCACACAAAATCTAACCGTTACACACAATTTACCAAACTCGATGGGACCGAATACTCAAACTCGGACACATGATTTAGTTCAAAATGTGAACGTTAGGATTTTCGGTGGGACCAACATGTCAACTGGGTACATAACGTAATCTCGGTGACACCGATCACATAAACTCGGTGGGACCGATTTCTGTAATAGGAAAATAGAGAGTTGGCCAGGCAAACTCAGTGGGACCGATCGCTCATTTCGGTGAGACCGAAACATTATGAAAAGGAAACAGAGAGTTTGCATTGTGAACTCGGTGGGACTGATCGCTCATATCGGTAGGACCAAAACGTTACAAAGGGAAATAGAGAGTTTGCAATCCCATCTCGATGAGACCGAGATCCCTATCGGTGAGACCGAACTGATTAGGGTTTCTGGGTACGGCTATGTCAAATGAACTTGGTGGCGCCGGATAGATCAAATCAGTGGGGCCGAGTTTGACTTTTGGTTTGGAACATATGTGGATATGAGAAAGTGGTTGAGGGTTTTTGGAGCATATCAGTAAGCATTTTGAGCAAGCAAGCCATTAAACAACACCTCATTCCCTTTTAATAGTATTGGCTTTTCCTACAGACTCAATGTGATCTTGGATCACTAAAATGAAAATGTAGAGTCTTGAGCTTGAGCCAATATGTGTCCTTAGCATTTTGAGGGGTCCACAATCCTAGTCCAAGCCATGCCAATCATTGAACTTTTTGAAATGATCATCTTGAAAGAGTATTAGTTCAATGAGCTATATGTTGTTAGGAATTACCAAAACTACCCAGGGATAGTTGCACTTTCACCTAGTAAGTTGATGAAGATAATAACGCTCTCAGAAATTACTTGGTAGAACTATTCGTCACTCCGTTGAAAATCTATATTAAACAGACATAACACTTATATAAGCAAGCATTCTAGAAAGCAATTCCAACAATCATTAAAGAAATCAAAATGAAATTCATCAAAATCAACAAAGGAAAATCAATAATAAAAACCAAAATAAAAGTCCAAAAAGAAGTTCAAAGAAAACTATAAAGAAACACGAAAGAAAACTCTATGACTTCACAACTACGAAATAGCTTTTTCCTTAAATAAAAATTTAACAGAAAATGAAATACTAAACTAATAAATTAACAGAAAATAAAATGTAAAATAACTAATTTAACAGAAAGTATTTTTTATAAACTTTTAGTAGCAAATAAAAAGATTTTATAAAACTCTAACTAAGACCTATACAAGTTTTCATACAAAACTAGAGAAAATATATTTTTAAAATAAGAATACAATTGTCTACTATTTTATAACAGAAACAAAACAAAAGTTTATCAAAAGTGACAAAACAAATAAATTAAAAACAATTAAAACTATAAAGAAAAGACTAAAACAAAACTAGAACTAAAACAATACTGTTTTTCCTAAAACCCTAAATTAAAATAAACGAAAAATAAATCACTATATGCTACTGGATAGACAAAACAATAACAAAGCAATAGCAAAAAGAATTAATCACAAATATTTTATAAAACTCAAGATATGGCCAAATTAGTGATTTGAACAAATTTCATCAAATTCAAATTAAAAGTAATCAAATTTGAAATCCAAGTGCACAAACATCAATTTTTTTTGAATCTAATGCGAAAAGAATCATTCAATTTGGATCTAAAAGATAAAATATATTAAAATTTTAAAAATAGAACTATTCTGTTTTTGAAACAGAAACGAAAATTAAAATAAAAAATCTAAACGGGCAAGTGCATGTGTCAGGCTGCTACTGGGCTAATCGGTGGGCGATCCAACGCTAAACCGTGCTCGGCTGATCTTTAACAAAAATGTGTACGGGCTAAAAAAACGATCTGGCCGGTTTAGTCTAAACCGTAAATAAACCGATAAACTAAAAAAAATAACCATCCAGATTCGATCTAATCTAGAGTGTATATTACAGATCGGACGACCAAGGGGTGTATGCTGCGGGGCTAAACAAATGAATGCCCGCAAAATAAAAGATAATGATTCGAAGAAAAAAAACAAATCTTAGATCTAATCGGGACAGTTGCTAGAAGATCTGACGGACGGGAGATGGTGATGACATCTTAAAGTGATGCTGTCACCGGCGGGGAAGAAGACAGCAGTGGAGCGGCGTCGGACGCAAAGAGGCGGCGGCTCCAGTGCTCTTCGGCGTCGGGAAAAGGCTCGGGGAGGCTGGACGCAGGGTGGCGCGTCCAATGATGGAGGCCACGTCGGTCGAGGACGACGGTGGCGACGACAGCGGGCGGCTAGAGTAGGGGCAGCGTCGGCGAACTTCGGGAGATCTTGGGGAGCTCGGTCCCGTGCGACTTTGTGATAGAAAAAGGGTTAGGGAGATGCAGAGGTTCGAGGGAGGAAGAAAAAGAGGGCCAGGGTGCTAAGGAACCTTTGGCGGTGTAGAAATCGAGCGACGACAGTAGCTTCTGCCGATGGAACTTTGGCGAGATCGAGGCATAGTTCTTGGACATGGGAGATCGAGTTTTTTCAGAAAATCAGATGAGAAGGATTGGGGCGTTATTTATAGGGGGTCTTGATTAAGAAAGGGGCTGCGGGCGAGGCGATCTTCGTGAGAAAATCGGTCGGTGAGGCATGCGAGCTGCGGCCTCTGTCCATGACGTGGGTGTCGGTGTCAAAACCGGCGGATCTTGGGTAGGGGGTCCTGAACTGTGTGTCTAAGGTTGATGGTAACAGGAGACAGGGGACACGAAGTTGTACCTAGGTTCGGGCCCTCTTGATGGAGGTAATACCCTACGTCCTGCTTGATTGATATTGATGAATATGAGTATTACAAGAGTTGATCTACCACGAGATCGTAATGGCTAAACCCTAGAAGTCTAGCTTGTATGACTAAGGTATTGAGTATATCCTTTCCAGACTACACCCTCTGGTTTATATAGACACCGGGGGGATCTAGGGTTACATAGAGTCGGTTACATAAGAGGGAATCTTCATAGTTGTTCGCCAAGATTGCCTTCCACGTCAAGGAGAGTCTCATCCGGACATGGGTACAACCTTCGGTCTTCATATCTCACAGCCCATCAGTCCGGCCCATAGATGAAAGGCCGGACGCCCGAGGACCCCTTAGTCCATGACTCCCTCAGTAGCCCCTGAACCTGGCTTCAATGACAAGGTATCCGGCGCGTAGTGCTGTCTTCGGCATTGCAAGGCGGGTTCCTCCTTCAGAACTCCCGAGTAGTCTCCAGATGAATTGATCATGTCCAGACCTGTAACACACACCTCACACAACCGCAGAGAGAATATAATAACACACAAGTCCAATCTGCTGACAACTTTAGTAATGCGACGCGACGCCTGTCCGGTCATAATTTCGAACCATTTTTCGCCCCACATTTCGAGACACAGTAGTCATTGGCACGTCTTGTCAGAGCAGAGATCGTGTCCCCTTATTTCGGGATTCTCATCAATACAGGCGTGGGCAACCCAACCGCGCCGTTTACACAGCCCTTGGGAGTAGGTGAATTTTAAGGTGAATGGGGGGGGAGGGCGTTCGATATTCACCGCCCTTATAAGGAGATAAGATTCCCCTTTCTTCTCCCACGCTTTCTTCCTGCCTCTTCGTTCTTGAGCTCCAACGCCCAAGCTCGCATTTCCCAGTCTCGAGAAAGCACTCAACCATGTCCGGATCAGGAGGTCAAGGCAAATGGATGGCCTCCTCAGTTAAGGAGGAGGACATCGTCGAGCTTCGGGCGGCCGGGTACCTGGCGAAGGAAATCGCCCACCGTCTTCCTGCCTGGGGACAAATCATCCCCACTTCGGAGCCCAACGAGAGGGTAGTGTTCATCCCTCATTTCCTCCGCGGGCTAGGGTTTCCACTCCACCCGTTCGTCCGCGGGATAATGTTCTACTACGGGATAGACTTCCATGATGTATCCCCGAACTCCTTCCTCAATATCTCGGCGTTCATCATCGTGTGCAAGGCCTTCCTCCACATCCACCCCACATTGGGCTGTGGCTCAAAACCTTCAACGTGAAGCCCAATGTGGTGGACGGACAACGCGCAGAGTGCGGGGGCGCCATGGTGAGAAAGCTTACCAAAGTCTCCTGGCCAAAAGGCACATTCATGGAACCTGTCAAGGAATGGCAGAAGCCATGGTTCTACATCACCGAACCCCACGATGCCACCTAGGCCGCGGCTGCCGAATTCAATTCCGGCGCCCCCGTGCAGCTCACCTCCTGGGTCGAGAAGAGCCCAAACTTGTTGGTGTTCTGGGAACGGGGTCCCCAGACTTGCCTGCCTGCGGCCTGCGGCATGGCTCAAAGGGGGGCCTAGTGCGGCCCATCTTCATCAACATAGACCCAAGACCCTCGCGAGGCGCCAAGCCTCGTGGGGCAGACGACACGGAGCTTCCTCAGGCACGGCCTCATCAGGCTGGCTCGTGAGGAGGCGGAGAGATCAAGGCGGGGTACCTCACGAGGTGCCCGTGACGCAAGCCATGACGACCAAGGGCGCCAGGCGGGCGCCAGCCCGCGCAGTGTCCTCCTTTCCTCTTTGGTGCAAAGGGAGCAAGCGCATGCGAGAGCATCAAGCAAAGGCACCCGTTTCGGTGCAACGAGACCAAGACCAGCCCAACGGCACGGAGGAAGTCATTGTGGAGCCCAAGCCAGCGTCACCACCAGAGCCTTTGGCAGGCGAGGACCAACTTTAGTCAGGATAAGTGTACCAGATGTTCCCCTTCAAAATGGCCAATTGTTGGCGCCCTTCCTACTCAATATTTGGGAAGAGGCCCAGGGCCTTTGCCTATAAATAGGACTAGCCACCCCCAGGGTAGAGAGGATCGGCCAATCCAGAAACAAGCTGAGATCGGATCATATCAGATCAGAGAGAGAGGGAAGGGTGACCGAACACCTCCTAGCAGTTCATCGCCCCAGCCAAGAACAGACCCTCGCGAGGCCATGCCTCCTTGTATTGCTCATCATCATCAGCCCAAGAGGCAATCCACAACGCCACAAACTAGAGTAGGGTATTACACCACAATGGTGGCCCGAACTAGTATAAACCCTGTGTCTCTTGTGCTGTTCTTTCCATAGCTTAGATCTTAGCGTGGCGGTGGGGTGCAGGTAGGTAGAAGGCGAAATCTCCGTGCGCACCCCAGTGTTCGAACCTCAAGGGTCTGCCGGAACCTGAAATCCGACATTTGGCGCGCCAGGTAGGGGTGCGTCGGGATTCGTCTTCCACCGCCCCGTTCTCCTCCGACCATCGCGTCCATGTCTGACGCTCGTCGGGCCCGCGCCGAGCCGCTCTCGCTTCCCGCGTCGCCCAGACGGCTCCTGTCGGTGGGCGTCCTCGCCGTTCCCCATCACCTGCCGTCAACGCCGCCACCGGCCCGGCGGGAAACGAGCAGCAAGCATCGTCTCAGCATCCGTCCGTGCGGCAAGACGGCCGCACCGCTACTCCCTCGCCCACCCCAGCTGGTTCTTTGTCCCGCGCACTCTGCGCACCCATGGAGGCTCGAGCTGCGCTCATCGCGGCAAACGAGCTCCTGCGCTACCGTCCCGTTGACGACGTCTACGAAGAATGGCTCGACCGCGTCGCCGAGCTCGTCCGCACCGCAGGGGGCTCTCCTGCGCCGTCCGTTCCGCTGCACCGCACCCCGCCCTGCGCGGGCGACGAAGCTCCGGGGGCGCCCCAGCCGCCTCCTCCTCAAGAAGGCACCCAGGCTCCAAGGCGCGTGGCCCCTGGGCGGAACCCGCTCCGTCAGGTGCTAGCGCGGCAAGAGCAGAGCTGCCAAGAAGTCCCTCGCCCGGAAGAACATGCCCGGGCGCTCCCTGCTCCAGCACGTCGCAGCCATGCTCCTGCTCCCGCACGTCAAGACCCCGCGCTGCTCCCAGCTGCAGCGCATGGGGACCTGCAAGACCAATCTCTCCGTCACCCAAGGCCTCCGGTGGCCACAGCATGCTGCCCTGCCTTCACCACCGAGCTACGCAGCGTCGCGTGGCCCGGCAAGTTCAGGCCAGACCTGCCTCCTCGTTACGACGACACGACCGACCCTGCGGAGTTCCTCCAGCTCTATGAGCCGGGCATCGAAGCTGCCAACGGAGACGAGAAGGTCATGGCGAATTGGTTTCCCATGGCGCTCAAGGACGGGGCCCGCACCTGGCTCCTGAACCTAGCTCCAGGCACGATCTCCTCCTGGGACGAGATGCGCACCCGCTTCATCACCAACTTCCAAAGTACTCGCGACCGGCCACCCGCCGTGAGCGACATGCGCCGCATCAAGCAACAACCCAGAGAGACCCTGCAGAAGTACATCCATCGCTTCAACAACACACGCCTCAAGATTCCCAAGGTGACCGAGGAGGCCATCATCTCAGCCTTCTCCGACGGCGTGCGTGACGTCAAGATGAAGGAGGAGCTGGCGATGCATGAAGACCTGTGCACTTCCTTGGAGCTGTTCAACTTGGCGACCAAGTGTGCCAGGGCTGAGGAAGGGCGTCTTTCCCTCCTCGAGCTGCCTGCCGCAGACCCAGAAGAGAAGAAGCCCAAGGCCAAGGATGTGAAGCGCAAGGGGGCTGCCGTGCTCGCGGCAGAACCAGACACCAAGCGAGGCAGAGATCAGCCCGAATCTTCCAAGGGCAGTCGGTACTGTGTGTACCACGACCTCCACACCCACAACACCAACGAATGTTAAGAGCTCCGAGCCGTGCGAGAAGGAAGGATCGGCCGTCGTCCCGACCGCGGTGACCGGGGCTACGGTCGAGGAGGAGGAAGGAACGCAGGACGCTGGGAAGACCGCTGCCCGCGGCAGGGGTGGCACGATCGACCTCGCGAGGATCGCTGGCAAGACCTGCCTCGCGAGGGAGACTGGAGGGATCAACCTTGCGAGGATCGCCCGCAAGGCAACGCAGGCCTCTCTCCGCTGCCGCGCGCGATCGCCTGCATCCTGGGCGGGGCTCAAGCCCCAGCCTCTCAACGCATCTTCAAGCAGTTCGCCCGTGAAGTGAATGCAGTCCTCCCCAAGCTCGAAGCCACGCGCCCTCTCAGGTGGTCGGCGTGCGCCATCACGTTCAGCTCAGCGGATCAGCTCAAGTGTGCGGCCACGACCGGAGTTCTCCCGATGCTTTGTTCCCCAATCATCAGCAACGTGCTGGTCACCAGGACCCTCATCGATGGCGGGGCAGGGCTCAATGTCCTGTCCTTGGAAACATTCCACAACCTCCAAGTGCCCTACAACCAGCTTTAGCCAACCAAGCCTTTCTCCGGAGTCACCGACGGCTCCAGGTCCCGATTGGGCAGGTCCGCCTCCCTGTCACCTTCGGGGCACGCAACAACTACTGCATCGAGCTCATCGACTTCGACGTCACTCACATTCGCCTGCCGTACAACGCCATCCTTGGGTACCCAGCGCTAGCCAAGTTCATGGCCGTAACTCACCACGGCTACAACGTCCTCAAGATGCCAGGAAGTGGCGGAGTCATCACGGTGCCCTGTGAAGAGAAGGACGCGGTGTGTTCCCTAGAACGAGCCTTTCAGGCCGCATCACTGGAAGACCCGGATCGCGGAAGCAGGAGGCTTCCCGGGGCCACCCCCAAGAAGAAGAAGACATTGTCCGGCCTGGCTCCTCAGGAGGCAGTCCCCTCAGGGCCCGCGCTTGCCCAGGGGGAACCTCCTTCCATCGCATAGGAAAGCGCGCCCGGCGCCCTCCTCAGGCAGGGGCTCGGGGGCTCTCCCCTGGAGGGCCACCGACCTGGCTAAGGTCACGAGGGAGGCGCTTGGGCACCACATGGAGGCGTGTTTTGAAGCACGTTTCCCTCAAGAAGGAGTAAGGCAAGGAGGGCCAGACCCTCAGGAGTTCGTCAGCAAGGCCATTCAGGAGCTACAGGAGTCAAGAGTCATGAGAGGCGGCCGCCGCCTACCAGCTATGGCTCCCCATCCAGGCGAGGATGGTGGGCTGCGCGTCTGCATCGACATACCAGGGCTAAATCGAGTCACCTCTCTGGAGCGCCTCTGGCCCTCGCGAGTGGGGCGCTGCGAAGGTCCACCCCACAGCTACGTTTGCATGCCTTACGGCTTGCCGAGCGCGGCTGCCACATACCAGCGCCTCATGAGGGGCATCATGGAGGCTCAAGAGGCCAGGCGTTCCGCAGCCCTGGCGGAGATGGAGATGGTCCGTGAGGAGCCACCAGCGCCTCCTGAGCCTCCCGAGGCCCCTGGGCCTGGGGGCTCGTGAGGATCGGCTTCCACACCCATCGAGTCTGCTACACCAACGCTGCTTCGTCCTCAATATCATCAGGTGACATGTTTCAAGTTTCATTTCCAGCTGGGAGCGCCCCCCAGGGCTGCATTATTCCCAGGTCGTGTGGGTCCGTCCCTGCTGCATGTATCCCTTTTATTTCATGTTGTTAGCTTACTTTGTTGGGGGCGCCCCTCGGGCTACATCATCCCCAAGTTGCTCGGGCCTGACCCAGTGATGTCCGCCTTCCCAGCATCTATTTGAATGATTCCACTCCTTCGCGACTAATGTGTTTGACCTAGTTGCCTGCTCAACTGACGCCAACTGACAGAGCTGCTCCCAGAACGGCACGGCGCTTGCGCATGGGTCCGTCCCTGCAACACCGACAAACCTGAATGGCTGAACTTTGGCCGCGGCAGCCCCGCATGGCGCCACCTCGTCAAGCCTTCAGTGCCTCATCGCCCCTAGGAAGCAACCAATGGCTGACTGTCAATTGTCATGGCAACCCCTCGTTCTTTCTATGATGGGTCTACAGGATCTCCTAAAGGAGCTGCGTCAAGCGAGGCCCTTGCGGTGTCTCCTTCACTCTCATCCGCGTGAACCGCTTGCACGTCAAAGGGGGGGGGGTGCCTGAGCATCGCGACTCAGGGCTCCTACTGGCTCTCCAGCCCTCACCCTCTGGCCTTGTCCACGGCATCGCGACCTGGCATACCAGCGACGACTAAGACTCACTAGAGGGCCGGGACCCGAGGATGTAGAGCAGAAAGGGGAGCAAAGGCGAGAGGGCAGGGACACGCGAGGACCTCGCCGAGCAACCTCACGCCTGCCGATGCACGGACCCGGCGACACACCAGGGAGCGGTCCCTGTTTCTCGAGATAAGTCACCACCCGGAAGCACCAGCTACCGTGGCACCATCCCCGCACCTAATGCAATCCCGTGTTAGCAACGCCGCTCTCCTTTCTCACCGAACGATGGCTGCTTGAGCGCCAAAGGGAACCTCCTGAGCATCGCGACTCAGGGGCTCTTACCGGACCCCGGGTCGCTCACCTCCTGGCCTTGACCACGGCATCGCGACCTGGCATACCAGCGACGGCTGAAGCCGCCTTGGGACTGGGACCTATCGGCGCAGAGCACCAAGCCCTCGTGAGGTTCGAAAGGGAGAACTGAGCTAAGACGGAATGAGCAACTCGCACAATTCTACAACAAGGGTTATATTAACAAACAGGATCACAGGCACCTTACAAGCCCCCACGGGACGCGTCTTTGATTCCTCGCAGGGAACAGATCCTAAAAGGACACTAACTACACGCGCCCCTACAAAAGACGCCATTATCAACAGTGGGCCGTCAAGCACCGACGCCAACCCCATCCAGATCAGAGTCGGCGACGGCCTGACGAGCCCGCCCTGCTCCAGGAGCGGCGCCGGCTCGGGGGCTCGTAGCTGTCGTAGCTCGTCTCTGGGGTCGCGAAGAGCTCGCCGGAGTCGCTGGATCCTCTGACGCCTCCGCCGCCTGAGGAGCTGCCAAGGGAGCGGTCGACGGGCCTAGTCCTCGCCGTAGCAGGGTCTCGACCACCTCTCCCGGGGCAGCACTCCAGTCGGCGCCCGTTCGCATCGAAGACCTTGAAGAACATCACCGAAGCACCGTCGTACTCCAAGTGGATCGCGAAGGCGCCTCTTGTCCTGCAAACCCGGGCTATTTCGCCCCAGCCTCGAGTCTTGAAGACCTCGCCCGGGGCAACGACCTCGACCTCTGCCTCGGTCGCGAGGGTGCTGCAGCCGGCGTGCTGCAGCCAAAGCTCCAGGAGTTCTCCCTGCGGGACGATGGAGGCGAAGAAGGGAGGAAGGCGAATCCAAGACTGAGGAGGCATGGCGGCGTGGAGCACGAACTCTTGGGAGGAGCCCTCGGTGTGGACCCCAGGGGGGACGACCAAGACCTTCGTGACCCGTCGGCACCGACGGCGGCGCCGCCCGTGGTGATCAGCATCGACTCCTTCAGAGCCCTTGATGTAGGCTTACAAGGGAAGCAGGAACCCCGGTGGTGGCCGCATGCACCAGGGCCTCGACGCCACCTGATGGGCCCCCTCGTCCCGGCGGCAGAGGGCGAGCCGTTTCTTTGGCGGGAGCGGGTCTGGTTCCTCCCGGGGAGCCTTTCCCTTCTTTGCCGCCGAGAACCAGCGGATCAGAGCCATCACAGCAAGATGGAGCAAGGACTGGGAAGAAGGAGAAGCAAGAAGAGATGGACTGGAAGGGCGCGTTCCGTTCCGTACTTATGGCCGGCGAAGGCCAACCGGCGACCTCCACGATTGCAGGTAATCATGACCCGCTTTGCATGCAGGGACTTGTCCGATCCGTGCAGTTACCGAGGCGCCATGGGGAAGTGGAGACGCCCACGTCCAATCAACCACCACGCGGCGCCCAAGGCCGCAGGCTGTTAGGGCCCGCGGCGCTTCGCTCTTGCCCTTTCGCCTCCCTGCACGGCCAAGCCCGGGCGCGCCTTGGGCCCGGGGGCTACTGTCGGCGTTCTAGGAACGGGGGTCCCCAGACTTGCCTGCCTGTGGCCTGCGGCGTGGCTAAAAGGGGGCCCAACACGGCCCATCTTCATCAACACAGACCCAAGACCCTCGCGAGGGGCCAAGTGTTACACCCTCGATGCGACTATAGCTCCCACGTGTCGAGGCACGACTTAGAGACATAATCGCATTGAAGGCATATGTCGCAAGTTAGGCAATCTTCACAACATCCCATGTAATATAAATAATAAAGGGGAGATAACATAGTTGGCTTACACTCGCCACGTCAATCAAGGACATAAATAACATTACATCATCCAAACACTCATGGCCCGACTACGGCGCCAAAATAAAAGATAACCCAACATGCGACAACGGTCCCGTTCACCCCCAACTGGGCACCACTACTGATCATCGGGAAGGGAAACATAGTAACGTTGAGAGTCTTCGTCGAACTCCCACTTGAGATCGTACGCGTCTCCTGGAGCGGAATCATCAGGCCCTGCATCTAGTGTAATAGTAATCTGTGAGCCACAGGGACTCAGCAATCTCGCACCCTCGCGATCAAGACTATTTAAGCTTATAGGTAAGGCAAGGTAAATATAGGTGGAGCTGCAGCAAGTGACTAGCATATATGGTGGCTAACTTATTCGCAAAAGAGAGCGAGAAGAGGAGGCAAAGCGCGAGCGAGAAACTAGAGAACAACCTGCGCAAACATTACTCCAACACCGTGTCCACTTCCCGGACTCCGCCGAGAAGAGGCCATCACGGTAACACACTCAGTTGATTCATTTTAATTAAGTTAAGGTTCAAGTTATCTACAACCGGACATTAACAAACTCCCATGTGCCCATAACCGCGGGCACGGCTTTCAAAAGTTCAAATCCTTGCAGGGGAGTCCCAACTTAGCCCATGACAAGCTCTCACGGTCAACGAAGGAATAGACCTGCTCCCAAGACGTTCCGATCAGACTCGGTATCTTGGTAATTTAAGACACTTCGACAGGTTAAAACAAGACCAGCAACACCGCCCGAATGTGCCGACAAATCCCGATAGGAGTTGCACATATCTCTTTCTCAAGGCACACTCAGATTGTCCTAGGTACGGGTAGGCCAGCCCAGAGTTGCCCCTGGTGGCCACCGGTAGCTGACAGGTGGACCAACACTCAGAGGAGCAC
>NC_041382.1:223680740-223683026 GCF_002162155.2 Triticum dicoccoides
CCTTGAGTCTGCAGAACCCAAGGGAAAGAAAAGGCTAGGTGGCAAATGGTAAAACCAAGGTTGGGCATTGCTGGAAAAGCTTTAATCAAGGCGAAATATCAAGGGGTTCCCATTATAACCCAACCGCGTAAGGAACGCAAAAATCCGGGAACATAACACCGATATGACGGAAACTAGGGCGGCAAGAGTGGAACAAAACACTAGGCGAGAGGTCGAGCCTTCCACCCTTTACCAAGTATATAGATGCATTAAGATAACATAGCAATATAATGATATCCCAACAAGTAAATAAAAGATGTTCCAACAAGGAACGGCCTCCAATCTTCACCTGCAACTAGCAATGCTATAAGAGGGGCTAAGCAAAGCGGTAACATAGCCAATCAACGGTTTGCTAGGACAAGGTGGGTTAGAGGTTTGACATGGAAAAATGGGAGGCTTTCAAGCAAGTGGTAGGCATCGTAGCATTGGCATAGCAAAAGAGCGAGCAAACTAGCATAGCAAAGATAGTAGTGATTTCGAGGGTATGATCATCTTGCCTGGCCAGTTGTCAGAGTTGACTGGATCCTCAAAAGAAAACTCAACGGGCTCCTCGTTAGCGAACTCGTCTCCCGGCTCTACTCAAACAAGACAAACAAGCAACAAGGATACAATCAACCACGTGCAAACTCAAACAACACAATGCAAAGATGGTATGCTATGCGGAATGCGATGCGGGATGCAAAAAGCAAGATATGACAGGAAATGCATGAACCTGGACTCAACTTGGAAAACCAAGTGTGCCACTGGAAAGATGATATGAAATCACTTGAAAACGGTATAAAGAACGCCTGAATTGGAGTTACGGTTTGGAAATGGCAAGCGATTCAAAAATGACATCGGTCTGCGATTTACAGCAAGTAGGCATCTAAATGCAATGAGATGAACATGCTACAGCACCCAAACATGACAACAAAATACATGGAAGGGATGCACACAAGATGCTTAACAAAAGTCTAGCACTGAGCTACGGCTAATTCATCCATTAACAGGTTCAAACAAGCATGGCAAAAATGCATATGACAAACAGATCTCAGACTTAGTGAAATTAACACTTGTCTGGAATTTCAGATCAGGTAGCCCTCTTTGGAGCATGAAAACTACATGCTACAGGACCTGAACATGGCAAAGTAAAGCATGGCATGGAGCTACTCAAAGAGCTTAACAAAAGTCCCTTAGTGACATTGAGCCAAAAGGGATCAAAAAATACAATTGCAAGCACGTGAACATAGTAAAAACATAATCAGTTTTCAGACTTGGTGAAAACTGGCACATGCTGAAATATAACCCAAGTAGGCATGTTTACGAGCTTGATGCACTCACTATAGTGCAAGTCATGGCAAGACAAGCATACACCCATCAAGAAGGCACAAAATGCAAGCTAGACATGGCAAGAACAATTGCATAGCTAGCACGGATCAACTACAACAACATCGGCAAAATTGCAAACAAGTTGACAATCTGCCCAGATTCACGAAGTAGCAAAAGTAGAGCTCGATTGACTCAAGCTAGGGTGCTCCATAAATGCAAACAAAGACATGGATGGATAGAGCACTACAATATTAACAAAACATCCTTACTGATTATCCTCAAAAGAGGCACGGATCACTAGGAAACAACAAGAACATATGGCATCATGAGATAAACAGCTCCAGGACTTAGTGAAATCACTAAGTCCCTGAAACAGAATTATCAAGTGCACCACTTTGCAAGCTTGCACAAGTCACTACACACATCACAAAAATACATGGGTTGCACCTCTGGAAAGATGGCAAAACCCTTAACAAAACATATGTAGAACTCATGGGCATAGCATGCACACATTAATCATGGCAAAAATGACAAAAGTGCTAAACGGAGTAGCAGATCTGACAATTAACTCAAGTAGCCCTCTTCTAACAGCATTTCGGGCATCAAGATGAGCTCAAATGAAAATGACGCAATGGAATGAAATGATGTACTCTCTGAGATGAACATTTTGATATGCTATATGCATGAATCGGAGCTACGGATGCAAAGTTACGGAGCTACAAACATGTGCATATGGACTGAGAATATCAGGGACTTAGTAAAAAAACAACCCCAGATCTAGGGTTCGACCTGCGCAGAATCCGAGGCGGGGCCGGCGTGCACTGTTCACGCCGGAGTTCGTCGCCGACGTCGCCGAAGTGGAGAGGAGAGGCCGGGCCGGGGCCGGCGGTGGCGGCGGCGGCCGGGCGAGGCGGCGGTGGCGCGAGGCGCGAGGCGGCG
>NC_041382.1:223683228-223701266 GCF_002162155.2 Triticum dicoccoides
GTGGCCACGTGACTGGGCGCGGCGGCGGCGGCGTGGAGAGGCTGGGCGCGGCGGAGTGGACGCGTCCGGTCCGTCCCGGACATGTCCGGCGGCGGCGGTGGATGGATCTAGGGTTAGGGGAAGAGTGGAACCGCGAATTTGAAGGAGGGGGGGGGGTCTATACATAGGCATAGAGGGAGCTAGGAGAGTCCAAATGAGGTGCGGTTTTCGGCCACGCGATCGTGATCGAACGATCTAGATGATGGAGCAGAGTTAGGTGGGTTTTGGGCCAAATTGGAGGGGTGTTGGGCTGCAACACACATGAGGGCTTTTCGGTCCCTCGGTTAACCGTTGGAGTATCAAATGAAGTCCAAATGATACGAAACTTGACAGGCGGGCTACCGGTAGTAAACCAAGGCCGCTTGGCAAGTCTCGGTCCAATCCAGAAATGTTTAATCCCCACACACGAAAGAAAGCTAGAAATGACCACCAGAGGAGAACGAAGCGCCGGAATGCAAAACGGACAACGGGAAAAATGCTCGAATGCCTGAGACGAGCACGTATGCAAATGCAATGCACATGATGACATGATATGAGATGCATGACAATGATAACAACACACGGAGACAAAACCCGAACCCGAGGAAATAAATATAACTTAACGCCGGAAACGGCAAGAGTTGGAGTACAAATAGGGAAAGTTATAACGCCGGAAACGCAGTGTCCTCCTTTCCTCTTTGGTGCAAAGGGAGCAAGCGCATGCGAGAGCATCAAGCAAAGGCACCCGTTTCGGTGCAACAAGACCAAGACCAGCCCAACGGCAGGGAGGAAGTCATTGTGGAGCCCAAGCCAGCGTCACCACCAGAGCCTTTGGCAGGCGAGGACCAACGTTAGTCAGGATAAGTGTACCAGATGTTCCCCTTAAAAATGGCCAATTGTTGGCGCCCTTCCCGCTCAATATTTGGGAACAGGCCCAGGGCCTTTGCCTATAAATAGGACTAGCCACCCCCAGGGTAGAGAGGATCGGCCAATCCAGAAACAAGCTGAGATCGGATCATATCAGATCAGAGAGAGAGGGAAGGGTGACCGAACTCCTCCTAGCAGTTCATCGCCCCAACCAAGAACAGACCCTCGCGAGGCCGTTCCTCCTTGTATTGCTCATCATCATCAGCCCAAGAGGCAATCCACAACGCCACAAACTAGAGTAGGGTATTACACCACAATGGTGGCCCGAACTAGTATAAACCCTGTGTCTCTTGTGCTGTTCTTTCCATAGCTTAGATCTTAGCGTGGCGGTGGGGTGCAGGTAGGTAGAAGGCAAAATCTCCGCGCGCACCCCAGTGTTCGAACCTCAAGGGTCTGCCGGAACCTGAAATCCGACATTTGGCGCGCCAGGTAGGGGTGCGCCAGGATTCGTCTTCCACCGCCCCGTTCTCCTCCGACCATCGCGTCCATGTCTCACGCTCGTCGGGCCCGCGCCGAGCCGCTCTCGCTTCCCGCGTCGCCCAGACGGCTCCTGTCGGTGGGCGTCCTCGCCATTCCCCGTCACCTGCCGTCAACGCCGCCACCGGCCCGGCGGGAAACGAGCAGCAAGCGTCGTCTCAGCATCCGTCCGTGCGGCAAGACGGCCGCACCGCTACTCCCTCGCTCACCCCAGCTGGTTCTTTGTCCCGCGCGCTCCGCGCACCCATGGAGGCTCGAGCTGCGCTCATCGCGGCAAACGAGCTCCTGCGCTACCGTCCCGTCGATGACGTCTACGAAGAATGGCTCGACCGCGTCGCCGAGCTCGTCCGCGCCGCAGGGGGCTCTCCTGCGCCGTCCGTTCCGCTGCACCGCACCCCGCCCTGCGCGGGCGACGAAGCTCCGGGGGCGCCCCAGCCGCCTCCTCCTCAAGAAGGCTCCCAGGCTCCAAGGCGCGTGGCCCCTGGGCGGAACCCACTCCATCAGGTGCTAGCGCGGCAAGAGCAGAGCTGCCAAGAAGTCCCTCGCCCGCAAGAACATGCCCGGGCGCTCCCTGCTCCAGCATGTCGCGGCCATGCTCCTGCTCCCGCACGTCAAGACCCCGCGCTGCTCCCAGCTGCAGCGCATGGGGACCTGCAAGACCAATCTCTCCGTCACCCAAGGCCTCCTGTGGCCACAGCATGCTGCCGTGCCTTCACCATCGAGCTACGCAGCGTCGCGTGGCCCGGCAAGTTCAGGCCAGACCTGCCTCCTCGTTACGACGACACGACCGACCCTGCGGAGTTCCTCCAGCTCTATGATCCGGGCATCGAAGCTACCAACGGAGACGAGAAGGTCATGGCGAACTGGTTTCCCATGGCGCTCAAGGACGGGGCCCGCACCTGGCTCCTGAACCTAGCTCCAGGCACGATCTCCTCCTGGGACGAGATGCGCACCCGCTTCATCGCCAACTTCCAAAGTACTCGCGACCGGCCACCCGCCGTGAGCGACATGCGCCGCATCAAGCAACAACCCGGAGAGACCCTGCAGAAGTACATCCAGCGCTTCAACAACGCACGCCTCAAGATTCCCAAGGTGACCGGGGAGGCCATCATCTCAGCCTTCTCCGACGGCGTGCGCGACGTCAAGATGAAGGAGGAGCTGGCGATGCATGAAGACCTGTGCACTTCCTTGGAGCTGTTCAACTTGGCGACCAAGTGTGCCAGGGCTGAGGAAGGGCGTCTTTCCCTCCTCGAGCTGCCTGTCGCAGACCCAGAAGAGAAGAAGCCCACGGCCAAGGATGTGAAGCGCAAGGGGGCTGCGGTGCTCGCGGCAGAACCAGACACCAAGCGAGGCAGAGATCAACCTGAATCTTCCAAGGGCAGTCGGTACTGTGTGTACCACGACCTCCACACCCACAACACCAACGAATGTTAAGAGCTCCAAGCCGTGCGAGAAGGAAGGATCGGCCGTCGTCCCGACCGCAGTGACCGGGGCTACGGTCGAGGAGGAGGAAGGAACGCAGGACGCTGGGAAGACCGCTGCCCGCGCCAGGGGTGGCGCGATCGACCTCGCGAGGATCGCCCGCAAGGCAACGCAGGCCTCCCTCCGCTGTCGCCACAACCAAGGAGAAATGAGGACCTCCATCAGGACGAGGGGGCTGGGGGCTTCCGGGAGCCGCGCGCAATCGCCTGCATCCTGGGCGGGGCTCAAGCCCCAGCCTCTCAATGCATCTTCAAGCAGTTCGCTCGCGAAGTGAATGCAATCCTCCCCAAGCTTGGATCAGATCAGATCAGAGAGAGAGAAGGGTGACTGAACTCCTCCTAGCAGTTCATCGCCCCAGCCAAGAACAGATCCTCACGAGGCTGTTCCTCCTTCTATTGCTCATCATCATCATCCCAAGAGGCAATCCACCACGCCACAAACTATAGTAGGGTATTACACCACAATGGTGGCCCGAACTAGTATAAACCCTGTGTCTCTTGTGCTGTTCTTTCCATAGCTTAGATCTTAGCGTGGCGGTGGGGTGCAGGTAGGTAGAAGGCGAAATCTCCGCGCGCACCCTAGTGTTCGAACCTCAAGGGTCTGCCGAAACCCGAAATCCAACAAAACTGGTGTTCGTCGGACGAGCTGATTGCACTACAAACGCGTATCCAAAGTATGATCGATAAGGACATCAAGCTTGTCAACATAATCCAAGTGATGTTGGTGCGCCAAATCCTTCCCTGCTAGAGCTGAAGCCATCCTCTATGGGATTTCAACCCGAAGAAACACCATACCCTGGTGAGGCTTTTCGAAACGACTCACGAAGATGCTTGGAAGTTGCTTTTCAAGGGCAACGAGATACCGCCGGCCACTGGCTCGGACCGGGGTCACAACATAAATCACCCTCCCAATGAGGTATGTTGTTTTCAACACATCCCTTCCTTGCTTGTTTCAAGGATGATATCTAAGCTTCCATTACCATTTCTTTTTTAGTACTGTTTGAAGAAGGTGAAGCAGATCCGGTGTCCGGCTCCCCTGCCCGAGGAGCCAGTCATCCCACGCTTAGCAAAGATGCTGGAGCCAGCACCTTATAAGGCACCAGAGAAGAAGGCCATAGGGAAGGCCAAGGGGGCCCGGAGCGGCCTCCACTGCAAGGGTACCTCGGACACGAAGTCCAGAGACCAGGCCCATTCCCCTGCTGCCGAAGACAACGCAGATGAGGAGGAGGAGGAGAGCGACTCTCCCCCTGATGGGAGGAGGAAGAAGAGGGCAGCCTCCGCAACTCTGGAGGTGGAGGCGCCCAAAAGGGGGAAGGGCTCCCTCACGGATAACTATGCATGGGATGTTGAGGACAGTCCGGAGAGACGCCCCCGCGCTAAGTCTTGGGCCGCATGGCAAGTACTAACTCCTTATCTGACCATGAAGTTTCCCCTCTTTATTGTGCTGAGACGATTATGTTATTGTAGTCCAGCCCACAATAGCCCTCCGCGATCCTCGTCAGGAGGCTCGCTGGATTCCAAGGCGATGGCCAGCGACTCCTCGCCAGCCGCACACTCCCCCAAGAACAGGGATAATCTGGAGGTGCTATCCCGAAGGACTGTTCCCAGCGGGGGAGGGGCTGATGAGGAGCCCGAAGGCGTAACCCCCGTCGCCGGACACCAAGGGGAACCAATCCCCCCGGTGACTGGCGGGGAGGGCCGTATACAATTCGGCCCTCAACCGGACTCAATTCCGGAGACTGAGGCGGCTCCAGAATCCAGCACGCACCCTCCTTCGAAAGAAGGGGGGATGCATGTTCTGCCGGTGGCCCCTGTCCAACCAGGGGCATCGGACAATCTGCTGGGAGCGCTGCGAGGCGCTTCCATTATGGATGAGCACCGTGTCCTTATGGGCATGGTGATTGAAAAAGTTCAGTCCGCCAAGAGCAGACTAACCAAGGCCTGCGGCAACCTGCTGACAGGTTTTGAGGTAAGTGACGTCAATAGGAGAGAATCCCAATGTAGGCAGTAGCCCCTGAGACACTGTCCGGTGGTCGGAAAGAAAAAAACGGACAGAGGATCAATCTCTGACGTCAGGAAACTAACTACATTTTTCTTTACTACAGGCGTCATTGCTGGCCGCGGCCTCGCATACTGCCGAAGTCTCCGGATTGAAGCAGAAACTGGCAGAGGCCGAGGGAGAGCTGAGCCAAGTGAAGCGGCAACTCGAGAAGAAGCAAGGTAAGCAATAATCTATTATATATTCAAAAAGAAGAAAATGATATGCGATGACCAAAATGCTATTATTTGTATAGAAGCGACGACCGAGGTCGAGGCCCTGAGAAAGGCCTTGGCCGAAGCCGAGGGGATGGATGTCCAACAGCAAGCCGCCCTTAAGAAGCTCAAGTCCCGGGTCGGCGAGGTCCAGCAGGAGCTCCAGGACATGGTGAAGAAGTGTGAAGCCTTGGAGCGTGAGGCATCGACTCGAGAGGCCGAACTTACCAAAGCTCGTCAGAGTGTGGAGGCCGCATGGAATGAGGCCTGAGACGCTTTCCAGGAGATCCAGGAGGTGAAGAAGATCTCAGTGGGTAAGGCGTTTAACATGCAAAGCAAGTATGCGGAGAGGAAGTACCTTTTACTAACCCGGATTTGGAGTTGCCCAGGGGCTTTTGTGGATCTGCCGCGCAGTGTATCCGATGCTGCGGAGTTCTTCCGAGCTAGGGAAGGGGATTCTCCGGAGAAGCTGTTCTGGTCGCAGTATGCTGTGCCAGAACATCCGGTGGCCTTTACCGATCAACTGAAACAGTTGGTCAAGCTGCACAGGATGGCCGAACTGGCCATGAAGGATTTAATAATCCGACTATGGCTAGCCGAAGCTATACCTAGCAGTTATTTTGGCCTCGTGAAGCGGGTGGTGGAGGCTTGTCCGCGGCTAGACATTGTCAAGCGATCAGTCTGCATCGAGGGTGCCCGCATGGCCTTCACTCATTGCAAGATGTGGTGGGCGAAGATGGATGCCGCCGAGGTGGCCCGGGGGCCGCCGGAGGGCAAGGAGCACCGCACACCCGAGCGATATTTTGTGGATGTCCTGGAGGGATCTCGACTTGTAGCAACGCAGTGCGGGAAGGATGCTATTCTCGAATAAATACATTCATATTTTGCCTTGTATGATGAAAACAAATCCGCTTTGTAATATAATTTTTATTATGTTTTAATTCTATCCTCCTTTGCGGCCGTGTTGTATGAAATCTGAGGGTTGGCTAGTCGTCAGCTTCTGCCCTCATGTAGGTAGTACGGAGGTGTTCGGGATGGTATCTAAACAATCTTGATCCAATTGTATGGTCCTTGAAGGAGTTGTTTAGCGCAACGAACTAGGCAACCAGACTATACGGCTTGAACACCCTCACTTAGCCATAGGAGTTCTATAATAAAACATAGGCGCAGCCCTTGGTATAAGAACCAGGATGCTGTCAGCGCATGATCAGGAAGTACTAATCCTTCACGAAATGCGGAAAAACCTCCAACGATTTGAGACCTCCGAACAGCTGACCGGCTCTCGCCGCATCATGACAGTCAGTTTTCGGCTTTCTCTACCGAGGTGCTCATCCGGTTTAGACCAGGGCACAATCGCAGTAGTTCTCCCTTTACTACCCTAGCCGACGTAGTGGAACGTAGGATAGCAAGCACAGGAGCCGGACAACCCAGCTATTGACCAGAGACATGATTCAGAGCCAATGCATATAATGCTAAATTCAGGGTGCCGAACTATACTTACAAGAAGTGTTCGGACTTTTGTTGTCGTAATGTGGGGTGCTATAAAGCCCATGACAAACATCAAAACGTACCAAAGTGTACGGGTGCTACCTGATGGTGTTATCCACAGGGAAACTAAAAAAAATAAAGAAAAGAGAGAAAGAAAACAGAAAAGATGTAAAGGTAAAAAGCTGGGGTCCTATAGTTCCAGATACAAACTGTTTTCACTGTAGTGTAATTAGTATGTCAAGGCGCATTGATACAAGTAGTGCAATAAGCAACATGCTATTTAACATGCCGAAACCTGATCTGCATGTGGGTCCTAGAAGACAGGTAGAGTTATCATTAACGGAATCACCTAAAAAGTCCCCGTATGTCTGCGCTCCTCACCACCTTGGTGTGTTTATTCTTCAAGAGGACCGATAACCAGACCACCCGATGGGGTCTATGCGATTAAAACCTGAAATAAAACAAGCAAAAGTGGAAGTATGTGTGTATCCTATGTCGGTTGAGCCGTGCCGTGGATCACAAGCTAGCTATGCCTCCATCGATGCCCATGGAATTTTGAATGCGTAGTTATGTATGCACGGCACGTAGGCCACCGCTTAATCGGGACTGAGATGGAGGCCGGATTGCTAGTTGAGCTCCTGACGAGCCGAGCTCTCCTACTGCAGAGTAGTCCGGACCCTCTTAAGGGTGTCCAAGGGCTCGACAGCCGAATGAAGGTTCTGCTTGAGAAGGCCGCTTTGTATTTCTGCTGCTAGGGCAACTGTGTGCTCTTCTGTATGGAGAGAGCATTCCGTATTGCCATTTACTGTTATGATGCCGCGTGGGCCGGGCATCTTGAGCTTGAGATAAGCATAGTGTGGCACTGCATTGAATCGAGCAAACACATTTCGTCAGAGCAGTGTGTGATAGCCACTGCGGAATGGGACGATATCGAAGACTAACTCCTCGCTTCGGAAGTTGTACGGAGATCCGAAGACAACCTCTAGTGTGATTGAGCCCGTACAACAGGCCTCTATGCATGGAATGACTCCTTTAAAGGTGGTCTTTGTAGGCTTGATCCTTGATGGGTTAATGCCCATTTTTCGCACTGTATCCTGATAGAGCAGATTGAGGCAGCTACCGCCGTCCATAAGGACACGAGTCAGGTGGAACCCATCAATTATTGGGTCTAAGACCAGTGCGGCTGAGCCTCCATGACGGATACTGGTCGGGTGATCCGGCGATCAAAAGTGATCGGGCATGATGACCATGGGTTGAATTTTGGGGTGACTGGCTCTATCGTGTAGACATCCCTGAGTGCACGCTTGCGCTCCCTCTTGGGGATGTGGGTAGCATATATCATGTTCACCGTTTTGAACTGAGGGGGAAACTTCTTCTGTCCCCCCTGTGTTCGGTTGCCGTGGCTCTTCGTCATCGTCCTCGCTTTGCGATCCCTTTTCCCGTTCTCAGCGTTTAATTTGCCGGCCTGTTTGAAAACCCATCACTCTCTATTTGTATGATTAGGAAGCTTGTCGGGGGTGCCGTGGATCTGGCATGGACGATTAAGTATGCGGTCCAAGCTGGATGAGACCGAATTGTTCCTATGGAACGGCTTCTTGCGCTGACCGGACTTAGAGCCACTAAATCTGGCGTTGACGGCCGTATCCTCGGTGTTGTCACTGTTGTTTCGGCGCTTGTATCTATTATGTCAAGACTTGTCTTTGTTGCTTTTAACTTCAGGGGTGCCGGCGTCGCTTGCATTGTTTTTGCTACGGGCCAACCAACTATCCTCGCCCGCACAAAAGTGGGTCATGAGTGCCGTGAGGGCTGCCATGGATTTTGGCTTTTCTTGATCGAGGTGGCGAGCGAGCCATTCGTTGCGGATGCTATGCTTAAAAGATTCTAGTGCTTCGGCGCCTGGACAGTCGACAATTTGGTTCTTTTTAGTTAAGAACCTTGTCCAGAATTTCCTGGCAGACTCTCTGGGCTGTTGAACTATATGGCTTAAGTCATCAGCGTCCGGAGGTCGAACATATGTACCTTGGAAGTTATCGAGGAAAGCCTCTTCCAAGTCCTCCCAGCTGCCGATGAAATTTTCAGGAAGACTGTTTAGCTAATGCCGAGCTGGCCCTTTGAGTTTTAGAGGGAGGTATTTTATGGCATGGAGGTCATCTCCGCGGGCCATATGGATGTGGAGGATGAAGTCCTCGATCCACACCATGAGGTACGTGGTTCCATCGTATGATTCTATGTTCATGGGCTTGAATCCTTCGGAGAATTCGTGATCCAGGACCTCATCAGTGAAGCAATGAGGGTGTACGGGGCCTCTATATCGAGCCGTATCATGACACAGCTCTGATAGAGTCCGTCTGCGGTGTTCGGCCCCCGCATGACTGGGTTTGTCACGTCCGAATAGGTGCCCATGGTCACGTGTCGAGGCGCGTCCTCGCGATCCATAGATTGATCTTGTATGTCCTGCTTTATTGTTCAGGTTCTGCCGGAGGTCATATGTATGGCCGTGGGATAATTTACCTCTGCCTGAGTGATGAGGCGGGGCGGGCTGGTGTTCAGCATGAGTTGCCATTTTGTCCCGACCACGTGGTGGTCGGTCAAACGTATTGTGCAATGGTGGTATGTACTCCGGCACCTCCTCGTCAAACGGAGGTAGCAATTTGCACTTTGGGTAGCTTTTGGTTGTGCGCTTGAGGCCGTACTCTTCGGCTGCTAGGACATCAGCCCATCTATCATTGAGCAGATCTTGGTTAGCTTGAAGCTGCTGCTGCTTCTTTTTCAGGCTCCTTGCCATGGCTATTAGCTGGTTCTTGAAGCGCTCCTGCTCAAGAGGTTCCTCGGGCACGATGAAATCTTCGGTGCCGAGGCTTACCTCATCTTCGGAGAGCGGGAGGTAATTATCATCCTCCGAATCTTCGTGCGTGGCCTGTTTAACAGGGCTAACCTACTCATCTTCCCGTTCATCTTGTTCGTTTTCTTTATCGACGGGGTCTTCGTTGTCTTCGGCACCTTCCGGAGTGTCATCTTCTCCTGTGCCGGTGTTGCTATCTTTACTGCGGCGTGATTTAGAGCGGCGCCGATGACGCTGACGCTTGGACTGTATTTCGGAAGGTTTATCCTCAACTGGGTCTTCCTTGTCATCGCCGCTGTTCTCCTTTGGTGCATCCACCATGTATACATCATACGAGGAAGTGGCCATCCAGCGTCTGTCAGCGTTCTGGGAACGGGGGTCCCAAGACTTGCCTGCCTACGGCCCGCGGCGTGGCTGAGCCAGCAGGCCGTATGACCCGTCTTCACCAACAAGGCATCCAAGACCCTCGCGAGGGGCCAAGCCTCACGAGGCAGACGACGCAAGACCTCCTATGGAGTGGCCTAGCCAGGTAGGCTCACAAGGAGCGGAGATATCAAGGCGGGGCAAACCTCGCGAGGTTGTCGTGATGTGAGCCATGACAATCGACACCGGGTGGGCGCCAGCGCGCGCAACATCCTTGTTTCCTCTTTGGTGCAAAGGGGGCAAGCGCAACCGCGGGGTACCGAGGCCTCAAGAAAAGGTTGCCATTTTGGTGCAACAAGACCAAGACCACGGACTGCAGAGCGGAGGTCATCGTGGAGCCCAAAGCAGCGTCACCACCAGAGCTTTGTGCAGGCGAAGAATACTTTTGTCAGGATAGCTTGTACTAGCTGCCCCCCTTCAAATTAGCCCGCCATTGTTGGCTCCCTTCCCGCTCGATATTTGGGAAGAGGACCAGGGCCTCTATAAATAGGACTAGCAACCACAGTGGATGGGGGGATCTTAGCTAGAGGAGATCATCAGAGATCAAGAGACACACCACAAGTTCATATGCACAAGAACACCTCAACCTCAGGAGGCAGTTATTCCCTTGTACTGTTCATCATCAGCCCAAGAGGCAATCCACCACCACCACACTGGAGTAGGTTATCACACCACAATGGTGGCCCGAACCAGTATAAACCCTATGTCTTTCTGTGTTGCGAGTTCGTCGAGTTCGTCCGAAATATCTTAGCGAGCTAGAGCATGGATTGGTAGAAGGGAAAGACTTCGCGCGCACCCCAGTGTTCGAACCTTAAGAGTTTGCCGGAGCCCCACATTCGAGATTTGGCGCGCCAGGTAGGGGTGCGCCGTAGCTTCCTTTCCGTTGCTCCATCGCTCCGTCGTCCCCATGGCGGACGCTCGCCGTGCTCGAGGTGAGCGTCGGGCTGCTCTCGCCGCCCGCGTCGCTTAGACGGCTCCCGTCAGCGGGCTACCTCGTCATTCTTCGTCCCCTGCCGCCAACGCTGCCACCGGCCTGGTGGGGAATGAGCAGCAGGCGTCATCGCAGCATCCTTAGGTGCGGCAAGACGGCCGCACCACTACTCCTTCACTCACCCCTGCCGGTTCTTCATCTCACGTGCACCGTGCTCCCATGGAGGCACGGGCCACGCTCATCGCGGCGAACGAGCTCCTGCGTTATCGCCCCATCGACGACGTCTATGAGGAGTGGCTCGACCACGTCGCCGAGCTCATCCGTGCCTCAGGGGGCTCTCCGGCGCCGTCCCATTCTCTGCCTCCACCTCAGCCAGCCACGGGCGACGGGGCTCATGGCGTACCTCCACCGCCTCGACCCCAAGACGGTGCCTTGGCACCAAGGCGCGCGCCTCCGCGGCGTGATCTTCCGCGCCCGGTGCCCGCGCGTGAAGAAAGGAGCTGCCAAGAAATCCCGCGGCCGCGAGAAGCTGCACCGGCGCTCCCCGCGCCACCTTGTCAAGACCGCGCGCCGCCTGCAGTGGCGCATTGCGGACCTCGCCAAGATCAAGCTCCACCTCCGAAGCGGGCCTCGGTAACCACAGCTGGCTGCCACGCCTTCACCCCTGAGCTGCGTAGCTTTGCCTGGCCAGGCAAGTTCAAGCCAGATCTGCCTCCTCGGTACGACGGCACCGCCGACCCCACGGAGTTCCTCCAGCTCTATGAGTTGAGCATCGAAGCGGCCAACGGTGACGAAAAAGTCATGGCGAACTGGTTTCCCATGGCTCTCAAGGATGGGGCCCGCTCCTGGCTCCTGAACCTGCAGCACGACTCGATCTCCTCCTGGGACGAGATGCACGACCGCTTCGTCGCCAACTTCCAGGGCACTCGTGACCGCCCACCGGTCGCGGGCGATCTACGCCGCATCAAGCAACAGCCAGGAGAGACCCTCCAGAAGTACATCCAGCGCTTCAACAACACCCGCCTCAAGATCCCCAAGGTCACGGATGAAGCCATCATCTCCGCGTTCTTAGACGGCGTCCGTGACGTCAAGATGAAGGAAGAGCTGGCTATCCACAAAGAGCTTTGCACATCTCAGGAGCTGTTCAACCTCGCGAATAGGTGCGCAAGAGCTGAGGAAGGGAGCCTCTCTGTCCTTGAGCTGCCAGCTGTAGGAATGGAGGAAAAGAAGGCCAAGGCCAAAGACGTGAAGCGCAAAGAGGCAGTAGTGCTCGCAGCGGAGCCCGACACCAAGCGAGGCAGAGATCAGCCCGAGTCATCCAAGAACGGCCGCCCGTTCTGCGCCTTCCACAACCTGAACACCCACAACACCAACGACTGTCAAGAGCTCAGAGCCATTTGGGAAGGACGCTTCGGTCGATGCCCTGAGCGCAACGACCGGGGCTACAGCCGCGGAGGAGGACGCGGAGGCGGACGTTGGGACGGCCGTGGCTCACGCCAGGAGTGGCGCGACCGGCCTCGTGAGGACTGCTGGCAGGACCAAGCTCGCGAGGGCGCCTGGAGGGATCCGCCTCGTGAGGATCACCCCCAGGGCAACGCCGATCTTCCCCCGTTGCCGCCACCGAGAAGGAACGACGACCACCACCAGGACGAGGGGGCTGGGGGCTTCCAGGAGCCGCGTGTGGTCGCCTGCATCTTGGGAGGTGCCCAGGCCCCAGCCTCTTAGTGCATCTTCAAATAGTTCGCTCGCAAGGTGAACGCGGCGCTCCCCAAGCTCGAGGCCACGCGCCCGCTCAGGTGGTCCTAGTGCGCCATCACCTTTAGCTCGGCAGACCAGCTCAAGTGCACAGCCACCGCTGGCACCCTGCCTAGGCTATGCTCCCCAGTCGTCAGCAATGTGCAAGTCACCAAGACTCTCATCGACGGTGGCGCAGGGCTCAACGTCCTGCCCGTCGACACATTCAACAACCTCCAAGTGCCATATGAGCAGCTCCGGCCAACCAAACCATTCTCAGGAGTGACCGACGGTTCCACCACACCGATAGGGAAGGTCCGCCTGCCTGTCACCTTCAGGGAGCGCAAGAACTACCGCACCGAGCTCATCAACTTCGACGTCGCACACATCCGCCTGCCGTACAATGCCATCCTCGGGTACCCAGCCCTGGCCAAGTTCATGGGAGTCACTCACCATGGCTACAACATCCTCAAGATGCCAGGAAGCAGGGGAATCATTACAGTCCCATGTGAAGAAAGGGATGCGGTGTGCTCCCTGGAGCGCGCCTTCCAAGCCGCGTCAGTCGACAACCCTGACAGCAGAAGTGAAGGCCCTCCGGAGACCATCCCCAAGAAGAAGCTGCCATGCCGCGCAGGACCCCAAGAAGACGGCGTCGTGTCAGGAGCCTTGTCAGGATCAACGCCGCTCTAGGGGCGCCTCCCTCCACTGCATAGGAAAGCGCACCCAGCGCCCTCCTCCGGCAGGGCTCGGGGGCTCTCTCCTGGAGAGCCTCAGACCTTGCCAACCTCACGAGGGAGGCGCTTGGGCACCACTTGGAGGCGTGCCTCACGGCACACTTTCCTCAGGAGAGCACAGGCCAAGGAGTGCCCACCGCACAGGAGTTCATCACCAAGACCACCGAAGAACTGCAAAAAGCGAGGGCCATGCGCGGCCACGGCCGCTCACAAGGCGCAGCCCCCCATCTAGGCGAGGATGCCGGGTTGCATGCCTGCATCGACATCCTAGGGCTCAATAGGGCCGCATCTCAGGAACGCTTCTAGCCATCACGTGCGGGCCACTATGAGGGTCCACCACATAGCTATGTTCGCATGCCCTTCGGCTTGCCGAGCGTGGCGTCAGCCTATCAACACAACGTGAGGCAAGTCTTGACGGCTCAGGAGGCTAGGTTCCGCACCGTTCCGGAGGAAATGAGGACGGTCTTCAGGGAACCTCCCGAGCCCCCAAAGCCTCCCGAGGCTTAGGGTCCTGGTGGCTCATGAGGAGCCATTCCTTCAACGTGTGGCTTCAGCTGCACCAACTCTACTTCGTCTACAGAACCAGGTGACATCTTCCAAGTTCATTTAAGCTGGGAGCGCCCCCCGGGCTGCATTATTCCCAGGCCACGTGGGTCCGTCCCTATGGCATGTATCCCTTTTGCTATGCCTTTGGCCTACCTTGTTGGGGGCGCCCCTCGGGCTGCATCAACCCCACGCCGCTCGGGCCAGGCCCAGTGGCATGTATCTTCCTACATTTATCCAAGTCGATCTGCTCTTCATACTTAACCTGTCAACTACTATCACCTGCTCGATCACCGCCCGCCGCGGGTCTGTTTATTCCATGCAACCCGCTTGCACGTTAAAAGGGGGGATCCTGAGCATCGCGACTCAGGAGCTCTTACTGGCTCTCCAGCCCTGACGACCTTGACCACGACATCGCGACCTGGCATACCAGTGACGGCTGTAGCCACCTTGGGACCGGGACCCGTCAGCGTAGAGCAACAAGCTATCGCGAGGAAAGAAAGGGGAGACTGAGCCTTAATGGGACACACGTTCATCGAATCTTCATCACGAGGAAAATAAGTACAAAAGGCATTGCAGATCCTTACATGCCCCCACGGGGTGATTCATGATTCTTCGCAGGAAACGAAAGCTGATGCTAAGGGGGATCCTATCTACATCCTCCTGTGGCTGATGCCATCATCAACAGTGGGCCACGGGAGGCTGGCGCCAACCCCATCCAGATCAGCAAGGGCGGCGGCCGGACGCTGCAGCCTTGCTCGAGGCGCGACGAGAGCTCGAGGGGACGTAGCTGTCGTCGCTCGTCTCCGGAGTCTCCTAGAGCTCAAGAGAGCTGCTGGACTCCCAAGGGCTGTTGCTGCTGGAGTGGTTGCGAGCGGAGCGCGCATCAGCCTCGTGCTTCCCTCCGGCGCAACACTTGAGGCGGCGGCCCTCGGCGTCGAAGACCTTGAAGAAGAGCGTGGAGGCACCGTCGTATTCGAAGTGGATCACGAGGGCGCCCCTCGCACGGCAGATCCGAGCGATCTCCCCCCAGCCGCTGGTCATGAAGATCTTGCCGGTAGGGACCGCTTCGATCTTCGCTCTGATCGCCGGAGCGTCGCAATCGGCATGCTGCAGCCAAAGCTCGAGAGGCCCCCTCGGCGGCAGCACGTCGGAGAAGAACCGCGGGAAGCAGATCCAGGAGCTCGGAGGCGTCGATGCCCACAGCACCAACTCGCGCGAGGAGTCCGCGGCGTGGACGCCGCGCGTCGCCATGGCGCGGCGACCCTGAATGCGGCGCGGGCGGCGCTGCTCATTGCTTCATCCTCCCGAGCCCTCGGCTTGGGCGTACAGGGGTAGCGGATACCCCGGTGGAGGCCGCTCGCACCTAGGCCTCACCGCCACTTGCATCGCCGCTTCGTCACGGCGATGGATCGACCTCTTCTTCAGCGGGAGGAGCTCCAGGACATCCCGGGGAGCTTTCCCCTTCTCTTCGGCGGAGAACCTTCGGATAGGCGCCATTGGAAGCAAGCAGAAGAGCAAGGAGGAAGAAGCAAGCGAGCATGGAGGAGATGGGCGATGGGGGCCCCGTCCCCCCTCTCCATTTATAGTGGAAGAAGGCCAACCGGCACCTCCCATGATCACAGGTAATGATGGATTCCCTTGCATGTCGTAGAGACTTGACAAGTCGTGCAGTTGCCAAGGCAGCATGGGGAAGCGGAGATGCCCACGTCCAATCAACCACCATGCGTCGACCAAGGCCGCAGGCTTTGGGGGCCCGCGGTGCTCCGAACTTGACCCTTGGCTTTGCCGCAAAGCCAAGCCCGCGCGCACCTTGGGCCCGGGGGCTACGGTCAGCATTCTGGGAACGGGGGTCCCGAGACTTGCCTGCCTACGGCCCACGGCGTGGCTGATCCAGCAGGCCGTACGGCCTGTCTTCACCAACAAGGCATCCAAGACCCTCGTGAGGGGCCAAGCCTCGTGAGGCGGATGATGCAAGACCTCCTCTGGAGTGGCCTATCCTGGCAGGCTCATAAGGAGCGGAGATATCAAGGCGGGGCAAACCTCATGAGGCTCTCGTGACATGAGCCATGATGATCGACACCAGGCGGGCGCCACCGCGCGCAGTGTCCTTGTTTCCTCTTTGGTGCAAAAGGGGCAAGCGCAGCCGCGGGGTACCGAGGCCTCAGGCAAAGGTTGCCATTTCGGTGCAACAAGACCAAGACCACAGACTGCATAACGGAGGTCATCGTGGAGCCCAAAGCAGCGTCACCACCAGAGGTTTATGCAGGCGAAGACTACTTTTGTCAGGATAGCTTGTACTAGCTACCCCCCTTCAAATTAGCCTGCCATTGTTGGCTCCCTTCCCGCTCGATATTTGGGAAGAGGACCAGGGCCTCTATAAATAGGACTAGCCACCACCGTGGATGGGGGGGATCTTAGCTAGAGGAGATCATCAGAGATCGAGAGACACACAACAAGTTCATACGCACAAGAGCACATCAACCTCAGGAGGCAGTTCTTCCCTTGTACTGTTCATCATCAGCCCAAGAGGCAATCCACCACCACCACACTGGAGTAGGGTATCACACCACAACGGTGGCCCGAACCAGTATAAACCCTGTGTCTTTCTGTGTTGCGAGTTCGTCGAGTTCGTCCGCAAGATCTTAGTGAGCTAGAGCATTTATTGGTAGAAGGGAAAGGCTTCGCACGCACCCCAGTGTTCGAACCTTAAGGGTTTGCCGGAGCCCCACATTCGACAGCGTCCGGTGAACAGCGGGTTTTGGGCCTCTTCTTCTCCGGCGTCGTCGTCCATACCGTTGATGTCCTCAGAGTCGTAATCAAGTTCATCGGTCAAATCCTCTATCGTGGCTATAAAGTGGGTGGAGGGTGGGAAGTAAAATTCTTCATTGTCAGCCCCTAGTTCGAGCCGGATATAGTTCTACTGAGAGTCCTCCGCCAAGGTCAGGTTTTTTAATGAGTTCAGCACATCGCCCAAAGGCGAGTGCTGGAAGATGTCTGCGACACTGAATTTGAAAATCGATAAGCGATCAAGCTCGGCGTCCACAGGCTCGCGCGGTTCGGAACCTGTGGCCAGAGACGAATCCGGTGTTCCAGTGGCATAGGCCTCGTGTGATACCAGGTCCATGTATGGCTCCAACGCCGTGGAATCTGCGGCCCCCGAGGTGGGGTTAATCCTTCCATCTCCGGATGGTGTGGCCTGCTCCGGCTCTAGGGCTAGAGCGGTTATAGGAGCGATCTCCTGGATGCGGCCCGATGACAGATTTAGGTCATAATCATCGGGGCGACCGGGGGCGGCCACCGCGGAATCGAATCCGGCGAAGATCAAGTCTCCATGGATGCCCGCGACATAGTTCAAGCTCCCGAATCTGACATAATGGCCAGGGGCGTAGCTTTCGATCTGCTCCAGATGGCCAAATGAGTTGGCCCGCAGTGCGAAGCCGCCGAACACGAAGATCTGCCCGGGGAGGAAAGTTTCTCCGCAGACAGTGTCATTATTGATGATTGATGGGGCCATCGAACCTTTCAGCGACATCACAGAGGAACTCCCAATGAAAGCACCAATGTCGATGTCAAAACCGATGGATCTCGGGTAGGGGGTCCCGAACTGTGCGTCTAAGGTTGATGGTAACAGGAGACAGGGGACACAAAGTTTTACCCAGGTTCGGGCCCTCTTGATGGAGGTAATACCCTATGTCCTGCTTGACTGATATTGATGAATATGAGTATTACAACAGTTGATCTATCACGAGATCGTAATGGCTAAACCCTAGAAGTCTAGCCTGTATGGCTAAGGTATTGAGTATATCCTTTCCGGACTACACCCTTCGGTTTATATAGACACCGGGGGGGATCTAGGGTTACATAGAGTCGGTTACATAAGAGGGAATCTTCATAGTTGTTCGCCAAGCTTGCCTTCCACGTCAAGGAGAGTCTCATCCGGACACGGGTACGGCCTTCGGTCTTCATATGTTCACAGCCCATCAGTCCAACCCATAGATGACAGGCCGGACGCCCGATGACCCCTTAGTCCAGGACTCCCTCAGTGGGGAAGAAGATGATGACAATCGGGGCCCTTGAGTCAGCGGCAGAGAGAGAGAGAGGCGAGCAAGGCAGGGAGCGATCGGTGCGTAGCATTTCGGCGCTCGCACAACGCTCGCATGGGCTCAGGGTGCGATGGGCCTGGA
>NC_041382.1:223701618-223776608 GCF_002162155.2 Triticum dicoccoides
GAGAGAGAGAGAGAGAGAGAGAGAGAGAGAGAGAGATGGGTCATGGTGCTGGGCACTGTTGGGCCTGCTGGCTTCGACCATTTGAAGAAAACTGTTTTTTTCTAAACAGGGAACAAAAACAAAGGAAACAAAATAAGTAAAAACATTACATGGGCATATAATATACCTAAATTTTCAGGAAAATATTTATTACAACATGAAACAAAATTCACATAAGTCAAGGAGTGATGCTGTTGCAATAAAAACCCCAAAAATCATTTTTAAATTACCAAAATGATTTCAAATTTATTTGTCTCCATTTTTCTATTGTATGGAATCATTTTACCCTTTTTCCAAAATATTTTATATTTGGAGAAAAATAATTTGAATAAAAACCAAATAACATTAATTGAAAGTGGATTTCAAAATACCTTCAAAGGGAATTTCAATTCGATTCTTTTAAACTTCCAACTCATATTTCATATAATTTGAAGAAGTCATTTTATCTTCTCTCATGAAAATCATTGAGTTTAGAAAGTTTCAGAATTTGAAATATTTTCAGACGGAATTCAATTCTTTTTCAAAACCCTTTTCATTTATTTAAATAGAAGAAGTCATATCATCTTCACTCTAGGGTTTTGTTATGAAATGAATTTGAATTCATGGAGATCATCAATGCAAGGTGGAAGTTTGGGAAAATCATTTCATTCCCTCTCATTCAACTTTCCAAAGTTTCAAATTTCAGTCAATTTCACACAAGCAATCACACCACAATCAAACAAACAATCAAAACTATTTTTTAATATAACATTCCAAAATTTAGAATTTTGGGATGTTACATATTAGTAGCAAGCATAGCACGTGTATCTTCATCCAAATCACTAGAAGAGGAGTACTCAACATCTTCTCGCACAATGAAAGTATGTTTATTTGGGCAGTCTGTCGGTGGAAACAACACCTATGGGACCATAGGGAATACCTTCTATGGTTGGCGGGCGTGGGGCTGTGGAAAGAGCGGGTTTAGAAGATCAACACGGGGGAATTTATCCAGGTTCGGGCCGCAAGTGATGTGTAATACCCTACTCCTGCTAGTGTGTTTTTATCTGGTGTTCTTGGACTATCTACAAAGCATGCAGGGTCCAAAAAGTCTGAATCCCTCTCCAGTATGCCTCGGACCTCCTTTTATAGCCAAAGGGGTTGCCACAGTGGCACACAGGAGGAGGAAAGTTTGTACTGTATACAAGTTTATCGCCTAGTGCCGTAGGACAAACGCATTTAATGTGCTGCCGAGGTGCCCCCTCAGTTTATCGGGGATGGAAAGGAAGCTTGTCTCATCTGTCGCCGCCTCGTCTCGCACTGATGCGCATCCAAGTTGACTAGGCGTGCAGCGCCATGCTGGCTGGCTGATGAGTTGGTGCGTTGGCGGAGTCTTCACGAAGATCTGCATGCCACCACGCAGGTGCTCACCGAGTTGGCCTGGAAGGTGCACGTCTCCACATAGGTGCCTGCCTTGTTGGCGGGTTGACTGCTGTGTTGGAACGGTGGTGGGTCCTTGGCAGGTGGGGGCCTGGCTGTGGCCCGGCAGGTGTCCCCGGCAAGGGCCATGCCGGGGTCCCGCAGGTGTCCCTTGCAAGGGTCTTGCTGGGGGTCTTGTGAGCGACCCCTGCAAGGATCTTGCCAGGGGGGGGGTTCCGTCTTCTAGTTCTCATCTAGTCTTGTATGTTCTTGGTCTTCACAAAGATCCGCATGCCACCATGCAGGTGCCTCCCGAGCCTTGATTCCAATGTTGTTGACGGTGTCGGAACTCATAGGCTCAAGGGTGGCAACTCTGCTGGTGTTGGGCAAGTTGCCCCGGCAAGGCTCTTGCCGGGGAAAGCCCACCTTGTCCCTCTGCTTCTCGTGCCTTTGGCTTGGCGCTGCTCTGGTAGTCTTGTGTCTTTGCTTCCTATGCCCCACCAAGCGTGGCCGTAGGTGTGTGGCTGCGACTGCCTGCGCACAAGTAAAGGGGTACAAAAAGGACTCCTACTTTTGTACACCGGCAGGAGCCCCCGGGCCTGGGCCACATATAAGCGCAGAGCGTCATTAGGCCAGGCCTAGAACGGTGAGTGGGTACGCATGGCAGAGTTTACCGCAGTAACTCTCTCGCTAGTTGTGCTTGCCCACGACCCGCGTTGAATGCGCATCGTGGGGGTCGTGTGCGGGGCGGTTGCTGCACACTTGCGTCACACCGTGGTAAATGGTAAAGAGGCGGCCCGCGCCTTCCCCATAAAAAGGGAAAACCACAGGCACGCTGCTCATTTTTACCCCCTGTGCCTTTCCCAATCTCGGAATCGTCGCCCCCTACTTCTTCCTCAAGCCCTTGCCTTTGCCCACCGCCGCCGCGCCCTCATTGCCCTTAATCCTCCATCCCCTCTCAGTCGCTATGGCGCCCAAGATAGGGAAAAGGCAAGGGGGCGGGCAAGGATGCCTGGGAGAAGGAGGCGCTGGAGGGCGGCGCTTCGGACGCAGCACGCCTACTTCCCCTCGACGGTCAATGCGGTCCATCTCATGGACTACTTCAGGCCCGTGTGGGGGACGAAGACGACGGGGCACCTTGCCACGCGCATTGTCCCTGCCAATTTCACCAAGGCCGACCCAAATCGGTACCCCTTCTTTGTTGACTACTTCTCTTGCGGGCTCTGCCCCCCTTTCTCTGATTTCTTCAACGACGTCAGGCACACCTACAGCTTCCATCTTTTGGATCTTACGCCGAATGCTGTGGCGTGCATGGCCTTTTTCACCCATCTCTGTGAGGGCTTCGCCGGAGTGCTACCTAGCACGATGCTCTTCCGCCACTACTTCTACCCTCGCATCCAGTCAGGGGGCGCCATCTCCAGCTGCGTCAAATGGATCCCGAGGTCTTAGGAGAAGGGCACGTATCCGGAGGGCGCCCAGAAGGAGAGGTGGGAGGAGTGGCGGAGCCGGTGGTGCTGGATCGAGGAGGAGGATCCACGTGAGTTCTGCTGGGTTCGCCGGAGTTCGCTGGTCTGTTGCAAGGACTGGAGCGACCTCGATGCCAATGACAAGAAGCTCTCGGTCGCCACCACTAGGATCAATCGCCTCACCGTGGCTGGTCTCACCCTTGAAATGATTGGGACTGATTTCATCCGCCGCCGGATTGCTGCACTGCACACCAAGGGGAGGCCGGCCTGGGACTACAGGAACGCGGCTGATGTCATGAGGCTCCGCCCTGAAGCACAACTTCGCAGTGATGGGGCATGCTCACTTTTGCCAGAGGCTCTTCCAGCTCAAGGTGAGTGATGATGGCAGGGCTGAGAGGACCAGCAGAGCCGAGAAGGCCGGCAAGACTGTCAAGGCATCTTTGTGTGGGTTGCCGGCGGGAGTGGTCCCATTGAGCAACAACTCTCGCCAGACCGCCATCATTGCCACGATGTCGGACTTCAACGCGCATGGCCTCGATCCACTCTGGGTCGAGCCGGAAGCGGAGGAGGTGCAGGCGTTCTTTGACAACTTGTCGGAGAATTATGTCTGCGACAAGCCGCTGCTCATCCGCGACACCACCAAGGAGGAGCTGGACTACATCGCTGCCAGGGCGGTGGAGGCGGCGCTCGCCAAGGAGGCTGGTAGCGCCGACACCGTGGAGGACGAGGCCGACACGGCCGCGGAGGAGAAAGAGCTCACCGGATGGGTGGAGTCTGCTAGGGAGGCCAGCTGCGTTGGTGTCGAGGCCCCGCTCGTTGAAGACGTGGTCGAGGAGTTGGCCGAAGAAGAGGCTGAGGCTGACGACCCCTCGGCCACAAGGAAGAGACTCGTCCTGCGGCGGGCTAGCTCCGGTTAGCTGGTCTGGCCCGGCAGGACCGTGCAAGGACAATAGGTCCAGGAGCAGTCCATGCGCCAGACGAGGGCCACGATGACGAAGGCCGCAGCAGCGACGAAGGCGGTGAAGGCTGCGGTAGCGAAGAAAAGGGCTGCCGCTTCCTCCTTGTCCAAGCGGCACCGAACCCCATCCCCTTCTCCTCCTCCTTTGGATGGCACCTCAGAGGTTAACTTTGACCTCGGGACCTTCATCCCGAAGAAGAAGAGGAGGCTAGTGGAAGAGGATGCGGAGGATGAGTAAGCACTTTGCTCTCCATCATCTCCTGACCCCATGCCTATGCTATCCTCCTTTAACTTGATGTTATCCTCACAGGGACATGGAGATGTTAGCCCAGAGGGTGGCAGAGAGGGCCAGGGCCTCGACGGGCGACAAGCCTGCAGCGAGCACTCCACGCACGTCGGAGTTGGTCGTGATCAGCTTGGAGGACAACCCTCGACACAGCCCCCGCTTCAGCCCCCATCGTGTGTTCAGTACTCACTTCCCATTGGTGTGTGTTGAGGCACGATCCCTTGGTGCTGACCTTGCCGAGTTCGCCGGAGGAGAGCGGCAGTAGGAGGAGCCGCTGAGGGCCACCCCTAACATGCTGCCCCTATCAACCACGCTGCCCAGAGGGGCGTCCCCGACAAGGGCACTAAGCACCGAGCCCACACGCACGGAGGAGGATGAGCTGAACTTGGGTGGCAGTGGCTCCATCCTGGTAACGAACGTTGGCGGGGAGGGAACCACTTCTTCCCAGCTTGGCACGGGTACGTGGCCCGCCTCATGTCCCTGTCTTTTCTTCTTCTTCTTTTTGAACCTTGATTTTGGCCTCGTCTCATTCTTCTTCTTGGTATCCAGACCCTCCCTCGGCGGACCAGGGGGATATTGATACCGTCATGGAGGAGGTCTCCAAGAACACTGAGGCCGAGGCCGACAAGATTGCTGTTGAGGAGGCTGCCAAGACCATCGCTGAGGAGGCCGCCAAGGGGCCTGCTGGGGAGGCCGACAAGGCTGTGCTGCCGAGGAGGCCGGCAAGGGGCCTGCTGGGGAGGAGGTGGCCGACAACCAACGTTCCTCCCCTACAGCCACTGTCCTGGGAAAGTACTTGAAGGTGGGCGACAACCTGTTCGTCCACCTCCCAGGGACGGCGGGCACCAGGGCGCCAGCCGAGGGGGAGGTGTTTGATGACGAGGCGCTCGTCACCGCCGGGCTCTAGGTTGTTGATGAACCGAGCGCTGGCGGTGGAGGTTCCCAAGAGGAGCAGCTTCTCCGAGCCATGAGCGTCAACTTCCAGAAGCTCCACCGTGCCCGCCTAGACAAGGCGAAATCCAGGATGGCGGCAGCCGACAAGGCGTAGGCGAATCTTGAGGAGCGCATCGCTCAGACGCAGGCCTGGTTCCGTGAGGCTCAGGAAGAACTGAAGGCTGCCCAGAGCGAGCTGGCTGAGCATAGATGGGAGCTCATCCTAAAGCAGGCTGACATTGAGAAGGCCCAGGAGGTGGCGAAGGAACAGGCCGCCAAGGATGAGGCCGCTCGGCAACAGCACCAGGCTCTACTGAACTCCCAGGAGTAGGACCTTGCCGCCCGTGAGGAGGCGCTTGCCGCCACACTCCGCAGCAAGGATGAGGAGGCCGAGAAGCTCGTCGCGCAGTGGACCCAGGAGCTGGAGCAGAGGCACAAGGACACGCTTGATGCTCGGGCTCGGGTTCACGCCGGCGAAATGGAGAAGCTGGAGCTGGAGCGGGATGGGCTGAAGAAAGTGGTCTTGGAGCTGACGGAGGAGAGGGACATGACCAAACGCGCTTTGACAGATGCCCAGGCCACAGTGTCTGACAAGGCCAAGCTGCTCTCGAGGCCAACGACTCCATCAGTGACCTTAAGCTGAAACTGGACAGCTTGGAGGGGAAGCTTTCGGAGGCCATAGCTCGTGAGGAGACCCTGAATAAGGTCCTGGAGGATGAGAAGCGGCTGTGGAGCAATGACGCCGCCGAACACAAGGATTACACAAATAGCGTAAACCTCTGGATCAGCTGCGTCATCGATGTCGCGGAGAGGCTCACCACGCAGCTGGCCGCCATGGGCATACTGAACTTCAAGTACTCCCCGGAGGTGAATGTGAGCCCCAACGCCAGGCTTGTTCTTCGAGGGCATCCTTGAAGCCCTGGAGCAGCTTCGTTCCAATTGAGCGACCTCTCTGGCCAATGAGGCCTGGAAGCTCTTCTAGGGCGCCCTGACCAAGGTCCTCACCAAAGTGGCGTACTGGAACCCCAACATCGACTTTGCCAACGCGCTGGAGAGCTTGCTAAAGGATGTGGACCTCGCGGCGCTTGAAGAGCGTATCGAGCCCATCATCCGGCGCGTTGATGGAGTTAGGAGGGTGGAGGGCCGGCGCGGAGACTAGGCACCCCGTTTCTCATTGCCGTTGCGAGTTCATGACCAATACAATTTTATCTTAAGTTAGAACTGTAGCAACAATTGATGTAATATAACTCTGCAGTACTTTAAGATGGAACATGCTATCTTCCTGTATTGATCTTTATTTGTACGTATATACCCTACGCCTAGTAGGATAGGTTCGCCAGCGCGTGAACCCATTCTATGGCGCTTTGAGGACGGATCCCTAGCAGCCTGCTGGGGGGCGCTTGCTGCCGGACAAACCACCTTCTCGCTATCAGCGCGGCCGCTTGAACTATTGAGCGGACTCGAAACAAAACAAGGGCGTTGCTGATAGGCGGCAGGTCACCTTGCCATTCTCAGTGCGGCCGCTTGAACTGTTGAGCGGACTCGAAACAGAACAAGGGCATTGCCAATAGCGGAAGGGTCCCAGTGCATGCATGCTTTCCATACAAAGAGCAAGAATTGCTCAAAGTTGTGCGTGACTTAGCTTTTTGTGGCCACACGGATGGTCGTTGCAGCTGCGGAGGGCACCACAGTGCGGCTGATTGACGTCGCCTTCTCTTCTCGATCCATCGCGACGAAGGAGTCGGTAAGTTGGCTCCAAAACTGGATTTTCACAGCTTGCGCCCCCTACCTGGCATGCCAAGGATGTCGGTGGAAACGGCACCTATGGGATCACAGGGAATCCCTTCTACAGTTGGCGGGCGCGGGGCAGTGGAAAGAGCGGGTTTAGAAGATCAACACAAGGGAATTTATCCAGGTTCGGGCCGTAAGTGATGCGTAATACCCGACTCCTGCTGGTTTGTGTTTATCTGGTGTTCTTGGACTAGCTACAAAGCGTGCAGGGTCCAAAAAGTCCGAATCCCTCTCTAGTATGCCTCGAGCCTCCTTTTATAGCCAAAGGGGTTGCCATAGTGGCACACAGGAGGTGGAAAGTTTGTACTGTATACAAGTCTATCGCCTGGTGTCGTAGGACAAACACATTTAATGCGCTGCCGACATTCCCCCTCACTTTATCAGGGATGGCAAAGAAGCTCGTCTCGCCCGTCGCCACCTCGTCTCGCATGGACGCACATCCAAGCTGACTAGGCGTGCAGCGCCATGCTGGCTGGCTGCTGAGTTGGTGCGGTGGTGGAGTCTTCACGAAGATTTGCATGTCACCACACAGGTGCTCGCCGAGTTGGCCTGGAAGCCGCACGTCACCACGCAGGTTCCTGCCTTGTTGGTGGGTTGACTGCTGTGTTGGAATGGCGGTTGAGCCTTGGCATGTGGGGGCCTGGCTGCGGCCCCGCAGATGTCCCCGACAAGGGTCTTGCCGGGGGTCTTGTGAGCATCCCCGGCAAGGATCTTGCCGGGGGTTTTCCGTCTTCTGGTTCTCATCTAGTCTTGTATGTTCTTGGTCTTCACAAAGATCCGCATGCCATCATGCATGCGCCTCCCATGTCTTGGTTCCAATGTTGTCGACGGTGTCAGAACTCTTAGGCTCAAGGGTGGCGAATCTGCTAGTGCAGGGCAAGTTGCCCCGGCAAGGCTCTTGCCAGGGCTACGTAAGCTGCCCCGGCAAGGCTCTTGCCAGGGAAATCCCACCTTGTTCCTTTGCTTCTCGCGCCTTTTGCTTGGCACTGCTCTGGTAGTCTTGTGTCTTCTCTTCCTCTGCCCCGCCAGCGTGGCCACAGGCGTGTGGCTGCGACTGCCCGTGCACAAGTAAAGGGGCACAAGAAGGACCCCTACTTTTGTACACCGACACAGTCCTTCATCAAGTGCCCACCAACTTTGCATATATGACACTTCATGTCCCTTGTGCGTCCAGATGAAGTGGTGGGTGTTATAGACATTGCTTTCGAAGCCTCGGATGATCGTGGAGCTGATGTTGAACTTGATGGGTGTGCACCATTGTTCAAAATAGGTGGTGTAGACTCAGTAGTGGACAGAACAGTAGGAGAGGGTGTCCATGATGAGCGGTGACCTGCAGAAAAGTTACCTCGTCCCTTGTTGTGTCGTCCCTGTACTTCCCTTTCAGCTTTACAAGCAAAATGAAACAAACGAGTAATAGAATTGTACTCCTTATAGTCCAAGATATCCTGAATATCAAGATTCAAACCACCTAAAAATCTAGCCATCATAGAATCTTCAGTTTCAACTAGTCCACATTGCACTAAGACAATTTGCAATTCTTGATAATAATTCTCTAGATAACTACTACCTTGTTTTAAACGTTGCAATTCTTTTAGTTTATCACGGGCATAATATGAAGGAAGATAACACTGTCACATAGCTCGTTTTAAAGCATCCCAAGTAGTAGGTATATTGTTCGCATTAACAAGGCAATACTCACTCCACCAATGTCGGTGTACAAAAGTAGGGGCTCTCCATTGTACCCCTTTACTTGTGCACGGGCAGTTAGAGCCGCTCCCGTGGCTGCACTAAGCAGGGCAGAGGAGGGAAGCTGGAGCACGAGATGACTGAAGCAATGCCAAGGCCAGAGGCACAGAGAGAAAGAGGGCGTGGTGGACTCCCCCGGCAAGACCCTTGCCGGGGCAGTCTCCGCAGCTTCGGCAAGAGCCTTGCCGGGGCAACTTGCCCAATGCCAGCAGAATGCGCCGCCCTTGAGGCAAGGGGTTCCAACGCCATGACCCACATAGGAACCAGGGCTCGGGAGGCACCTCCATGGTGGCATGCAGATCTTTGTGGAGATCATAAATACACAAGATCAGATGAGGACCAGAAGACGACGATCCTTGGCAAGATCCTTGCCAAGGAAATCCACAAGACCCCCGACAAGATCCTTGCCGGGGACGACCACGGTGTCACGACAAGACTCTTGTCGGGCCCCCGACAAGACCCTTGCCAAGGACATCTGCGGGGCCGTAGCCAGGCCCATATCTGCCAAGACTCCACCACCGCTCCCATGCATGTGATAGCTCAACCAGATGGGCGGGCATCTGCGTGGCAGTGTGCGGTCTCCACACCAACTCAGCAAGCACCTGCGTGGTGGCATGCAGATCTTCGTGAAGACTCCGCCACCACGCCAGCCCAGCAACCAGCCAACGTGGCGCTACAATGCCTCGTCAGCTCGGACGCGCGTCGGAGCCAGGCGAGGCAGCGACAGCTGGGATGAGCTTCCTTGCCGTCCCCGATAAAGCAATAGGGGCACATCGGCAGCGCATTAAATGCATTTTTTCGACGGTGCCAGAGGATAGACTCAGCCACTATATGCCTTTCCACCTCATGTGTGCCACTGGGGCGACCCCCTTTTTGGCTATAAAAGGAGGCCCGAGGCGTACTGGAGGGGGATTCGGATCTTTGGAACTAGACACACGCTGTAGCTAGTTCAAGAACTCAAGAACACTCCGATATACATCAAAGCAGGACTAGGGTATTACACGTCTCCGTGGCCCGAACCTGGGTAAACGATCCTTGTGCTGACCGCCAGACCTGCTCTTTGCACAACCCCGCGCCCGCCAACCATAGAAGGGATCCCAGTGATTCCATAGGTGTCGTTTCCACCGACATCCTTGGCGCGCCAGGTAGGGGGCGCAGTTGTGAAAATCTGGTCTGGTTGAAGCAGCGGCTTCATCATGGTCATCACTCCAAGGAAGAAGACGACCGAACAAGTGACATCCTCGATGGATGCAGTGAACGCTCGCGCAGGTGCAGAAAAGCTAAGTCATGCAAAACTTTAAGCAATTCCTTTTTATATATATGGTTATCGTCCTCGACGATCTTGCCCTGTGTATGGAAAACCTTCACGCAATGGGGCCGTGCTACTATTGGCAAAGCCCTCATTCTGTTTTGAGTCCGCTCAATAGTTCGAGCGGCTGCGTCGAGAACCTTCTGCGATTGGCAATGCTCTTGTTCTGACTCGAGTCCGCTCGACAATTCAAACGGCCGCGTTAAGAGTAGTGAGGTGGTTTGCCCGAAAGCAAGCACACCCGGCAGGCCATTGGGGATCTGTCCTCGAGGCGCCGTGGCCTGGGTTTCCGTGCCGGCAAGCCTACCCGATTAACGTAGGGTGTTCATACAAAGGGAGATCAAACTGGAAAATAACATGCATCATTTCAAAAGCACTATAGAGTTATATTACATCAATAATTGTTGCGGTTCTAACTAATGATAAAAAATTTCTTGGTCGTGAACCTATAGCGGCGGTAAGAAACGGGGTGCCTAGTCCCGGTGCTGGCCTTCCATACTTCGAACTCCATCGATGCGGCTAATGACGGGCTCGATACGCTCCTCAAGCGTCGCGAGGTCCACATCCTCCGGCAAGCTCTCCAGTGCAGCATCGAAGTCGAGGTCAGGGTTCCAGTACGCCACCTTGGTGAGGACCTTGGTCATGGCACCCCGGCAAAGCCTCCGGGCGTCATCGGCCAGAGAGGCCGCCCTGTTGGAGCAGAACTGCTCTAGGGCCCCGAGAACACCCTCGAAGAACAGGGTCAGCCTGGCATTGGGACTCACGCTCGGCTCCGAGACGTACCTCACGTTTGGCATCCCCATGGTAGTCAGCTGCGTGGTGACCCTGCCGGCAACGCCGGCGAGGCGGTTGATCTAGAGGTTCTCGCCCTTCACAAAATCCTCGTGGTTGGCGGCTTCGTTCTTCCGCAGCTGCCTCTCCTTCTCCAGATTCTTGGTCAGGGTCTCCTCCCGGGCCCTGACCTCCGACAGCGTCCCCTCAAGACCCTCTAGCTTCAGCTTCAGATCTTGGATGGAGTCGTTGGCCTTGGAGAGTATCTCGGCCTTGCCGAGGACTGTGACCTGCGCATCAGCCAAAGCGCCATTAGCCGCGTCCCTCTCCCCCGTCAGCTCCAGGATCTGCTTCTTCAGCCCGTCCCGCTCCACCTCCAGCTCATTCACCTTGCCGACATGGACCTGGGCCTGAGCATTGAGTGCCTCCTCGTGCCTCTGCTCTAGTTCCTGGTCCGCTGCACGACAAGCTTCTTGACCTCCTCGTCCTTGCCGCGGAGTGTCGCGGCAAGTTTCTCCTCACGAGCGGCAAGGTCCTCCTCCTGGGAGTTCAGCGCGACCTGGTGCCGGCGCCCTCGTCCTTAGCGGCCTGTTGTCTCGCCGCCTCCTGGGCCTTCTCGATATCAGCCTGCTTCATGACAAGCTCTAGCTTGCGCTCGGCCAGCAGATCCTGGGCGGTCTTCAGTTCCTCATATTCCTGGCGGAACCAAGCCCGCATCTCGGCGACACGCCCCTCGAGGTCCGCCTCCGCCTTGTCCACCGCCGCCATCCTGGACTTGGCCTTGTCCAGGCGGGCACGGTGAAGCGCCCGGAGCTTATGGAAGTTGGCGCTCATGCCCTGGAGGAGCTGCTCTTCCTGGGAACCACCGCCACCGTGCTTGGTTCGTCAACGACCTCAAGCTCGGCAGCGGCAAGCACCTCGTCGTCAAACACCTCCCCCTCAGCGGGCGCCCTGGTGCTCGCCGTCCATGGGAGGTGGACGAATAGGTCGTCGCTCACCTTCAGGTACTTGCCCGAACCAGAGGCGGTGGAGGAGGAAGGATGGTCGTCAACCACCTTCTCGTCGGCAGCGGCCTCGCAGGCCTCCCTGACGGGCCCCTCACCAGCCTCCCCAGCAACGGCCTCGCCGGTCTCCCCGGCAGGCCCCTTGGCGGTGTCCTCAGCAGCGCCCTTGGCGGCCTCCTCAGCGGCGATCTTGTCGGCCTCGGTCGCGGCATCCCTGGCGACCTCCTCGATGATAGTGTCCACGTCCTCCCGGTCCGCCGAGGAAGGATCTGGATACCAAGAAGGGGAATGAGGCGAAGTCAAGACCAAAATTCGAAAGAACAAAAACGAGCGGGGTTAGAAGGCAAACAGTTGACCCGTGCCAAGCTGGGAAGAAGTGGCCCCCTCCCCACCAGCATTCGATGTCAGGACGGAGCCGCCGGCTCCCGGGTTCGCCTCCTCCTCCTCCATGCGCATGGGCTCGGTGCTTGGCGCCCTTGCCGGGGACGCCCCTCGGGGCAGCGTAGTTGATGGGGGCGGCGTGTTGGGGGTGGCCCTCAGTGGCTCCTCCTGCTGCCGTCCTCCTCCTGCGACCACGGCAAGGTCAGCACCAAGAGATCGTGTCCTAGCACACGGTGATGGGGAGAGAGTGATGAACGCACGCTGGGGGCTGCGCCGGGGGCTGCTATCCGGGCTGCTCTCCACCACCAGCAGCGTACTCAAGGTGCCCACCGGGGGCTGGCCGCCCGTCGAGGCCCTGGCCCTCTTCGCCACCCTCTAGGCCAGCATCTCCATATCCCTGCGAAGGTGAAGACAACTCAAGAAAAGTGGCACGGTCTGAGGGGACGGAGATGACAAAAGATAAGATACTTACTCATTCTCCGCCTCCTCTTTCGTTGCCTTCCTCTTCCTCCTCGGGCTAAGGGACCCGAGGTCGAAGATGACCTCCGTGTCATCGTTTGTGGTAGGAGGGGAAGCGAGTGGCGTCTGAGGACACTTGGACGAAGAAGAGGCAGTCGCTTTCTTCTTCGCCACCGCAGCCTTCAGCGCCTTCCTTGCCGTCGCGGCCCTCGTCTGGCGCACAGACGCCTCCTGAGTTTGTTGCGGTTGCGCGGCCATGCCGGACCAGACCGGCTCACCAGAGCTGGCCCGCCGCAGGACACGCCCTCTCCCCATGGCCGGGGGGTTGACAGCCTCGATCTCCTCCACGGACGACTCATCGACCACATCTTCAATGAGAGGGGCCCCGGTGCCGGTGCTGCTGGCCTCCCCAGCGGATTCCGCCCATTGGGCGAGCTCCTTCTCCTCTCTAGCCCTCGCAGCCTCATCCTCCACACCACCAGCGCAACCAGCCTCCTTGGCGAGCTCCGCCTCCGCCGCCCTGACGGCGATATAGTCCAGCTCCGCTTGGGTGGTGTCCTGGATGAGCAGTGGCTCGTCATGGACGTACTTCTCCAACAAGGTGTCGAAGAACTTCTGCACCTGATCCACCTCCGGCTCGACCCAATTTGGGTCAAGGCCGTGTGCATTACTGTCCGGCATCATGGCGATAATGTCGGTTTGGCGGGAGTTGTTGCTCAGCGGGACCACCCCCGTCGGCAACCCAAACAGGGGCCCCTTGGCGACCTTGCCGGCCTTCGCGTCCTTGCCAGTCCTCTCGGCCCTGCCATCGCGGTCCACGTCGAGCTGAAAAAGCTGCTGGCAAAAGTGGGCGTGCCCCATCACTGTGAAGTTGTGGTTCAAGCCGGGGCGAAGCCGCATGATGTCAGCCGCATTCCTGAAAAGCCAGGCCGGCCTCCCCTTGTTGTGTAGTGGAGCGATTCGGCGGCGGATGAAATCCGCCCCAATCATCTCCAGGGTGAGCCCTGCAACGGTGAGGTGATGGATCCTAGTGATGGCGACCTTGAGCTTCTCATCCCGGGCGTCGACATCGCCCCAGTCATCTCTGTGAACCGGCGGCGCCTGGCGAACCTGGCAAAATTCCTATGGGTCCTCCTCCTCAATCTAGCAACACCGACTCCGCTAGTCCTCCCACCTCTCCTTCTGAGCGCCCTCCGGATATGTCCCCTTCTCCTGGGTCCTTGGGATCCAGGCAACACAACCGGAGATGGCGCCTCCCTTCTGGATCCGAGGATAGAAGTAGTGGCGGAAAAGCACCGTGTTGGGATGCACTTTGGTGAAGCCCTCGCAGAGATGGGCGAAAAGGGCCATGCATGCCACGACATTTGGAGTGAAATCCAGAAGGTGGAAGCCATAGGTGTGCATGACATCATTGAAGAAATCAGAGAAAGGGGGCAGAGGCTGCAGGAAAAGTAATCGACGAAGAATGGGTACCGATTCGGGCCGGCCTTGGCGAAATCAGCGGGGATGATGCGCGTGGCCGGATGCCCCGTTGTCTCCCCCGTCTTGCACCCCCACAGGGGCTTGAAGTTGTCCTGGAGATGGACCGTGTCGACCATCGAGGGAAAGTAGGCGAGCTGCGTCCGCAGCGCCGCCAACTCACTCTCCGACGGCTCCTTCCCCCCGACATCCTTGGCCACTCCCTTGCCTTTGCTGGTTTTGGGTGCCATGGCGGCTGCGAGAGGTGAAGGATGAAGGACAGCGAAGGCGTGGCGGCGGCGAGTGAGAGCAAGAGCTTGAGGAGGAAGAAGGAGGGGACGGCGGTTCCGAGATTAGAGAAGGCACAGAGGGTAAATGAGAAGCGCGCCCACGGTTATTCCTTTTTACGAGGAAGGCGCGGGCCGCCTCTTTACCATTTACTACGACATGACGCATGCGTGCGGAAACCGCCACATGCATGACCCCCACGTCACGCATGACCCTCCACGCCATGCGTTTAACATGGGTCGTGGGGAAGCGCAGCGAGCGAAGGAGTTACTACAAGTAAAAATCCGCCCCGCCTGCCCGCGCACCGTTCTGGGCGTAGCAACAACGCGCCGCGCTTATGTGAGGCCCAGGCCTGGGGGCTCCTATCGGTGTACAAATGTACGGGTTCTCCTTTGTACCCCTTTACTTGTGCACGGGCAGTCAGAGCCGCACCCGCGGCCGCACTGAGCAGGGCAGAGGAGGGAAGCCGGAGCATAAGATGACCGAAGCAACACCAAGGCCAGAGGCACAGAGAGCAAGAGGGTGAGGTGGACTCCCCCGGCAAGACCCTTGCTGGGGCAGTCTCCACAGCTTCGGCAAGAGCCTTGCCGGGGCAACTTGCCCAATGCCAGCAAAACGCGCCACCCTTGAGGCAAGGGGTTCCAACGCCATCACCCACATCGGAACCAAGGCTCGGGAGGCACCTCCATGGTGGCATGCAGATCTTTGTGGAGATCATAAATACACAAGATCAGATGAGGACCAGAAGACGATGATCCTTGGCAAGATCCTTGCCAAGGAAATCCACGAGACCCGTGGTAAGATCCTTGCCGGAGACGACCGCGGTGTCACAGCAAGACCCTTGTTGGGCTCCTGGAAAGACCCTTGCCAAGGACATCTGTGGGGCCGCAGCCAGGCCCATGTCTGCCAAGACTCCACCACCGCTCCCATGCATCTGCTAGCTCAACCAGCTGGGCAGGCATCTGCGTGGCAGCATGCGGCCTCCACACCAACTCAGCAAGCACCTGCGTGGTGGCATGCAGATCTTCGTGAAGACTCCGCCACCACGCCAGCCCAGCAGCCAGCCAACGTGCCACTATAAAGCCTCATCATCTCAGACGCGTGTCAGAGCCAGGCGAGGCGGCGACAGCTGGGACGAGCTTCCTTGCCGTCCTCGATAAAGCAAGAGGGTCACGTCGCCAACGCATTAAATGCATTTGTCCAACAGTGCTAGAGGATAGAGTCAACCACTATACACCTTTCCACCTCCTGTATGCCACCGTGGCGACCACTTTTTGGCTATAAAAGGAGGCCCAAGGCATACTGGAGGGGGATTCGGATCTTTGGAACTAGACACACACTGTAGCTAGTTCAAGAACTCAAGAACACTCCAATATACATCAAAGCATGACTAGGGTATTACGCATCTCCATGGCCCGAACCTGGGTAAACGATCCTTGTGCTGACCGCCAGACCCGCTCTTTGCACAACCCCACGCCCACCAACCGTGGAAGGGATCCCAGTGATTCCATAGGTGTCGTTTCCACCGACAACCAAAGAGAAGCAAAGTTTGTAAATTCACTAGTGTCTGTCTTAACTCTTTGGTTCTCAGGAATATCATAACATGCAAATTTTTGTTCAATAGAAAGTTCCCAATCAAGATAATCATCTGGATTATATTTACCATTGAAAGCAGGCATAGTAAATTTAATTTTAGCACTAGAGTGGTCGTAATCTCGAACATCATACCTGTGTGGACCTCGTGCCATACCTTGACAGTTGAAATGTAGTTGTCGACGAGCACAGTCATTGTGGTGGTTGACTATTTGGTCATCTTTGGTGTCACCAGAATAATCCTCGTAGTTGTCCCCATGTTGCTCGACGCGGGGAGGAGTTTGTTGGTGTTGGTTTATGGTGGCGGCATCAGTGGCAGTAGCTGGGTGTTGTGGAGGACCCATGGGCATATGTCGAGCTCGTGAAATAGTGACACTGCCCGTGAAGTTGCGAGGATCAACGTTGTTGTTGCCTGGGGGTGTAGTCTGCATCTCGTCCAGATGTGACAAGATATCCTTTAGTTGTGTGTTTGTGTAAGTGCATCTAGTGCCACTCCTAGTTGGTTTTGGAGTATTGACGACAAACTTGGTTGAGGGACTAATGTGTTTGTGAGAATTTCAGGATAAGACAGGTAGTAGTCCCATATTGATTCAGTTTACCTATCAGAGATGACCCCTAAAAATGTGTGAAGACATTGAAGACAATGGTGGACTGTGAAGATATTCACAGTGAAGATTTTGACATGAGAAGACATTCACATGAAGACTATGGAGTGTGAAGACATAGGTGTTTTGTAGTTTCCGTTTCTTCTTTGTTGAGTCATAGGAACCATTGTACCATTAAGTTGGGTCCAAGTGAACAAAGTCAGAGTGACTAATGTGGTGCTCAACCAAATCCTCTGTCTTCGAGCGAAGACAATGAGAGCAAATCTTATCTAGAGATGGATGAGTCAGCTTTACTTGTATCCCAAGTCAAGCTACCGCTGTGTTTTAAATCTGACTTTTGGACACGTGTCAGTTCCTTAGTGACCCAGGGCCATTTCAGACTAATCAGGCTAGGTTGCCTCCTGGCTATAAATAGCCCACCGCCTACACCATAAATTGGTGGCTGCTCAGAGTTAGTGCATGACTTTTGTCGTTTGAGAGCAACCCACCTCTAAAGCATTTGAGAGGGAGAGAGAGATCCTTGTGAGGACAAAGCCCTAAACACCTAGAGCCAAAGAGTGTTAGGCATCACTGAAGTCTTTCTGTTTGCGTGACCTGAAGACTTGTTACACTTGAGGTCTGTGAATCCTCCAGCCGGTTAGGCGTCGCGTTCTGAGCATCCAAGAGTCATTGTGGATTGCCGGTGAACGAAGTCTGTGAAGGTTTGGAAGTCTACCTTGAAGACTTACCAGAGTAATTGGGCGAGGAATGGGTGTCCTTAGGTCAAGGGGAATAAGGTGAAGACGCGGTCTTCTGAGTTGAATCTTAGCCTCCCTAACTAGACGTACAATTGTCACAGCAACTGGAACTGGTCTACAAAATCCTTGTCTTCACCGAGCAACTGGTTTTATCCTTCACTTTCCTTTACTTTACAGTTTGTCTTCATGAAGTCATTGTTTTCCTGTATGATCTGATTGACTTCACTGAGTGAAGACTATTTACTGTTTGGCTTCATATTGTCTTCCATCCTGATCCTTACTACCTAGTTGCTCATAGTATTCATGCTTTCACTTTCATTGCAATCTTGACTATGGCTTGTCTAGTGTAGTCTACCTTCCGCTGCATATCAATAGGTTCATTTCTTTTGTTTGTCTTCAAAGATCTCATGTTTTTGAAGACTTCCATAAAAATCACCTATTCACCCCCTCTAGTCGATAACTAGCACTTTCAATAGGTATCAGAGCAAGATGCTCCCTTGTTCTGTGTGATTCGGTTTAACCACATGGAGTTTTAGATATGTCGATTGCCGGGATAATCAAGGTCTCCGTTGTGTGCCCTGTCTTCGATGGCACTAATTACCCCTACTGGAAGAATAAGATGCGTATGCATCTTGAAGCCATTGACGTCGACCTCTGGTATGTCATCAAGAACGGTGTTCCCAAGGTCAGTGAAGGTGTCACCGCTGCTGATGTCAAGAGGTTCATTCAATTGGACTCGACCGCCAAGAACATCATCTGTGGTCACCTGACCAAAGGACAGTACGGCCGTGTGAGTGCACTGGAAACTACAAAGCTAGTCTGGGACTGGCTCTCCAAGGTCAACGAAGGCATCTCAACTCAGAGAGACTCAAGGATTGATGTTCTTCGCAGCCTCTTCAACCCCTTCAAGAGAAATGACGATGAGAATGTCCAACTCACGTTTGATCGCCTCACTGATATCACAAATGAGCTTCACGCACTTGGTGCCACTGAGATCACCAAGGACGAAATCGTCAAGAAGCTTCTGAGATCACTTGATAGCTCATTCGACACCCTAGCCCTAATGATTCAAGAATGTCCTGACTTCAAGACACTAGATTCGTCTGACGTACTTGAGAGGCTCAACACACATGAGTTCTAGTTATCTACCTATGGTCCCAACTATGGCCGAACTCATGCTTTGAAGGCAAAGGTTGTTTCCTCATCTGAAGAAGAATCTGACTGCGGTTCTGGTGATCCTGAAGAAATTGGAAGGGAGCTGGCTATGCTCGTGAAGAAGTTGCAAAAGTTCTCCAAGAAGAAAGGCTTCAGAAAGTCTTCAAGATCCAGCTCAATAAATGATGAAGCTTCTCCTCGTTACTACAAGAACAGAACATGCCACAAATGCAAGAAACCTGGTCACTACATCTCACTACAAAAAAATACACTTCCGTGATGATACATGTTTGTTACAGTAGGTCGCGTTTTTTGTCATGCATGTACATCCATGACGATTTTATGACAGAATCAAGATAGTCATACCTGTGCTGTCGTAGAAGTGTTCCATGACATTACCAAAATCATCATCACGGAAGTGTGCACTTCCATGATGATAAATCGCGCATCACAGAAGTGCTTTCGTCAAGGGTGACCGACACATGGCATCCACCGTAACGGAACGCCATTAAGCTATCGGGTCGGGTTTTGGATCCGATAACCCGTTAACAGCCCCGACCAATGGGGATTTTCCACGTGTAAAATCATCATTGGCTGGAGGAAACACGTGTCGGCTCATCGTTGGGATAGATGTCATCCACTCATTGGACAGAAGGTGCCTATGATACGTCGACACGTGGCACGACCCAACAGAGGCCCATTCCTGTGAAAAGGCCGACCCGTTTGACTTGGTCAAAAGGTGGCGGGCTGGCCCATGGAAAGCCTGTTAACGGCCTATTCGCATATAGCCCATTTACAACCCGCTAACCCAAGGCCCGTTACGCCCTATCCGAATTAGGCCCAGTAGCATCATCTGGGCCATCCAATATGATTCCAGCCCGTTTTCACTTCTGGCCCATGTATGGCCCATGACGTCTTTCGGCCCATATGAGGCTCTATGTAACTCTTGGCCTATTAAGGACCCATGGTGAAACTGGCCCGTAATGAACAGTGTATCACTTTACACCCATTAACGGCCCGTGGTGAAACTGGCCCGTAATGAACAGTGTATCACTTTATACCCATTAACGGCCCATTATTCCGTTGGGCCGTTTCCAGCCCATGTTATCTCTCGGCCTTCTCAGAGCACATTTATTCTTGGGCTCATTTCCAGCATTTGTTTACTTATGGCCCGTTACAGTCATTTTCTGCTTGTGGGCCAAATTCAGCCCGTGGTTACAGTCGGCCCGTTTGTGGTCTGTTAATACGTTGGGCCGTTTTCATAGCGTCATCAAATATGGCCTATTAATGATGGCCCGTTATGGTCGGCCCATGAACGGACGATTCCAACTCTAGCCCGTTTACGACCATAATGCGGCCTGTTATTGGCCCATGTTTGGCCAATCGATCATACAGCCCGTATAAGGCCCACTAATGATACTTCCTGTAGAAGGCCCATTGTTTCTACGGCCCGTAGAAGGCCTACTGTTTCTACGGCCCGTAGAAGGCCCACTGTTTCTACGGCCCGTAGGAGGCCCAGTGTCACTACAGTAAATATTAGCCCATGGTTATTGTGGCCTGGTTTTAAAAAGTAGGTTATTGCAGCCACTAGAAAACTGTGGAAAAAGAACTGCACTGACTACAAGCAAACAAATAAACAAGACAACAAGGAAATAAATAAGCAAGCAACTTATGCTATGCTATCACGGCTATTACACATATTACATCCACTAGGCATCAAAGTTTGCCACCAGTGCAAATATAGGGAACAAAGCAGCATATAAACGCCGCATCAAAACAAGTCCAGAACTGAAACCACTTTAGAAGAGTTCAAGAAACAATATCCTGGGTACCCGCAATGCTGGAAAGATGCTTAGCAAGCTTATTAACTTTCTCTTGTTTGGCGCTTAAATCCTCCAGCGCTTGATATTGCACAAGAAAGTACGCATCTTAATTCTGCAGGGACTTCCTCAGTCCTTCGGCTTCTTGCCGCAACACAGCTGACTGATGCTTTTCAGCTTGTAGCTGAGACTGAAGAAGCCAAAGTGATTCAGGCAACGAGTTCGAAGAGCTTGTGCCAGCGATACTGGCCAGTAACTCGAACACTACATCAACGCAGGACTGTGGGGTTTTCTTACTGTCTACAAGATCGTTTTTATCACCTTTCTTGGAGACCAACAGGGTTGTCTCACTATCTTGAACCTTATCTGCATTACTTTCTCTACCATTGCATAGTGGGGTGCTCTTCTCCAATATTCTGTTTGCATACTACAAGAGAAACAAGCAGACACATCACATGTTTAGCTTGTAGTATACGAAACTCATTTTGGTAAACTGGTTCAGTAGTAAGGTGGACAGGATAACAACATGAAACAAACATATATCTATGTACTATGGTCACTGTATTGTCCATATCATTCTAGTTTATGTTCCCTAATCAAGATAGAGACACAGTTCAACTCATATATTTTTAAGACACGGCAGCATAGACAGAATATAAGTGTGAGAAACTACACATCATTGGCAGCACTTGTAATGTGCATCACATGAGAACATAACTGTTTATACAACTTAAACTGAAATCAACATAGAGCAAGAAGTTAGAACAACAATCCAGTTAAAGAAATAGGTTTAAAACATACCTGTTGCGCCATTGGAGTTTCAATTGGATCCTTCAAATTCGAAAGTAATTGGTATGAGTAAATACAGTGATGCACAACAAAGGAGTATGGACCATAGCTATGGAATCTGACCTGAGAACAGTTTCTCTTCTGCTTTAAACGTGGAGTTTGGGTTAGCTGTGGTGGTCTTTGTGCTTTGGGCACTGCAGTAGCTTTACAAACTGCTCGTGTGGGGGTACTCTCTGGCGAACATGGTGCTTTGTCAACTATAAGTGGGTTACTATCTGCTGGGGTTGCGGTTAGATGGGTTGTAGCTGGTTCTCTGCCCAACGGTGTAAGTGTGCAATCTGGAAGAGTCTCGATTATGTGTGGTGGGGCTAGTTTGTGGGCCAGTACAACCATGGTTCTATCTGCATCGACGGGTAGCACTGTCTTTTGTGAAGAATGGGGTTTTTCTTCCTTAGATACTGCCATCATCCCCTCCAATTCAAATGGCTGATAAACAAGAAAAGAAATTGAATGTACAGACATTGTATGATAGACAGATGTGGTAATTCACATATATGTTGTCTAACCAAACAGGACAACATGACACAATTTCACATATATGATGCCTAACTAAACAGGATAGCATGACACAGTTTCAGATATATGATGGGTAACTTAACAGGATATAATGGCATAATTCAACATATGATGAGTACCTAAACAGGATGACATGACAAAACTATATGATGTCTTTCTAAAATAGGTTGGGATGAAATAATTCACATACATGTTGTCTAAGTATACAGGATGGCATGATATAATTGACATAATTGATTCATATACTAAGCAGCTGGCACTCGCATGTATGATCTCTAAACTAAGCAGATAGAATTCAATATTGTGCATATGATGTCTAAACTAAGCAATGCAAGACACCATATGCATCATATGAGAAATATAAACATTGCAACTTAGAGCATACACCTCAGGTGGGATATAGGACTGGTCATCTGTCTCTGAATCCTCCTTTGAGGAGCCATATGCATGATATGACCAACATCAGCATGACAGGTTAGAGAAAACACCTCAGGTGGTAAACAGGCGTGGTCGGCTCCTTCTGAATCTCCATCTGAACAATTATCTTCCTCTGGAATACAATCTGGAAATGCATGAGGGGGGGGGGCGCACTTCGCCCACCATGGAGCGGCATCTGCATGACATTATATTCGCATGCAATGATCTTCTCTTTTTCTCTACATGTTCACTACGATTGTGTACAATATCTGACATGCATAATAAAAAAATAGTTAGATTTTGTAAGGCCTAAGGGGTGCATGCAAAAATCAAGACTGATGGTAGCAAACGAGTGTATGGATCCAAAACTAATGATAGCAGGTAGATTATAGCTTCAGTTTAAAAAGATAGACAATGGATCATCTATTGTTTGTTGCCCACCCAACATGAACCACATAGAAGACCCCAGATGAACCAGATAGTAGACAGATACAATTTGTTGCTGGCTCGATATGAGACCCATGGGCAATTCAAAACTCAAGATTGAACGATAAAGTAGCATGTAATAATAACCGATGTATAACGTAAGCAAACACGAAAGACTGTGACCTCTCTTCCGGAACTGTGTAGTCCTCAGGTTCATCAGCTCAGTCGATGATGGTAATGTAGTTGGCATGGCTGCCGGCAACGGGGAAGATGATCTGAGGCGGCAAAAGGAAGTCTGCAGGGGGATCTCTGCTGCAATGAACGCTTTTGTTGATGGTGCACCTCAGGTGGGGTGGATGACGGCATGGCAGGAGCAGGACATAACACACAGAGTTTTCTTTGACGCCTATCTGAAAATGAAGTAAATCTGTAAGGGTTCCTTAGAATTGGAGGATTCTATAAACGCAGGGACAGGAAAAACACATGAATTGGATATGAATTAACGTGCAAAACAGAGCATTTGGAAACATAGGATTTCAGTCAACCTGGGTGTTTGGCTCACATGAATTGGAAGAACAGAGGAATGGAGAAACAAAGTGATGCGATGAGTGTACAACCTCTTTGGCATAGCCTTGTGGACCTCAACATCATTGGGTTGGACGTGGAGGATGGTGATGATGCTGGTGTGACTGTCGGAGGCGGGGAAGAAGATCTGAGGCCTCTGGAAACGGCGCCAAGGGCACTGCTCCGCTGTGATGGACGGTTCCATCATTAGAGCAGCTCCGCTAAGGTGTACGACGACAAGGCTGAAGCATGACAAGACAGACAATGTTAATCTGAAGTGGGACCCTAATATCATCTGTAATAGATGATGTAAAATACATCACCAAAAAGTGCTAGATGTAAAACGCATCAGCCGCGCCACGGCCACTCCGACAGATGCTGTAAGTACTGTTCACTCTGAACTTAACTGAAGAAAATGAACTTCACAGTCGAAACTGAATTTTACTGTCGAAATTGATTGAACTAGTAACAGAGCATTGCAATAGATGTTTAGGGCGTTCGAGCACTAGTACCAGAGAAGTAGTGATCTAAATCAGCAGAAGCTCGAGCAAGGAACGCACTAGCAGAGAGCAAGTCATGCAGTAGCACCGCGAGCGAGTGCTAAAGCAGCAACTCCTGTAGCTGCCGGAGGTCGTGCAGTAGCAGCAGCGCAAGCGAGAGCTAGAGCAGAGCAGCAGCACGAATGAAAGCAGGAGCAGTGCAGCAGTGCGACCGATAGCAAGAACAGAGCCGCAATGCGAGTGAGAGCCGGAGCAGCTGTAGCTAGTGCCGTTGTGGAAGTCACCGCCGAGGAAGCAACGACATGGGGGAGAGACGCCGTGGATGATGTGGCCAGCGACGGCACCATCGATGGAGACACGCCATATCTGCTCGGTATCGAGCACCGGCAGCCCCGTGAGATCGAATAAAGATAAAATGCAGCGGTGAGTGCAGAACCTCCTTGGTGGCGCCGAGTTGGCCTCGGCTTCATCGGAGGAATTGCTGAGGGTGCTGCGGTTCCGGTGGGGCAGGTCAAGACGGCGCTGTGGGGATTGAGGTGGCGCGATAGACAAGGTGAACGTCGGGGCAGCTCCTTGGAGGTGGAGGATAGGGCGGCTGATCCTGTGGGACAACGAGATCGACAACGGATCCTCATCCGGTGCGGTGGATGAGGGACGGCGAGCTGTTGTGGTGGACGACGTAGTCGGGGAAGAGTCTCCGGCTGGGCGGAGGTCGGGAGGCCTGTCGGTGTTTTGGGAACGGGGGTCCCCAGACTTGCCTGCCTGCGGCCTGCGACGTGCCTCAAGTGGGGGCCCAGCGTGGCCCATCTTCATCAGCTCAAGCTCAAGACCCTCGCGAGGGGACAAGCCTCGCGGGGCGGACGACAGAAAGCTTCCTCTGAGGCAGCCTCATCAGGCAGGCTCGCGAGGAGGCAGAGAGATCGAGGCGGGGATACCTTGCGAGGAGCCCGTGATGCAAGCCATGACGATCGAGACCAGGCGGGCGCCGGCCTACGCAGTGTCCTTGTTTCCCCTTTGGTGCAAAGGGGGCAAGCACAGGCCAAGGCACCGGACAAAGGTTACCATTCCGGTGCAACGAGACCAAGACCAACAGAGCGGCAGGACGGAGGTCACCGTGGAGCCCAAGACGGCGTCATCACCAGTGCTTTTGGCAGCGAAGACCACCTTTGGTCAGGATAACTTGTACTAGATGTTCCCCTTCAAAATGGCCAATTGTTGGCCCCCTTCCCGCTCATTATTTGGGGAGAGGCCCAGGGCCTCTATAAATAGAGCTAGCCACCACAAAGTAGAGGGTGGACAGGAAGGGACCGAAAAAGAGAGATAGACAGGAAGGGACCGAAAAAGAGAGATAGACAGGAAGGGAGCGAAAAAGAGAGATAGACAGGAAGGGACCAAAAAAGAGAGATAGAGAGAGAGAGGCGATTGAATTCACCCAAGCAGTTCATGGCACCAGCTCAAGAACACCTCTCGCGAGGTTGTTCTTCCCTTGTACTGTTCATCATCAGCCCCTGAGGCAATCCACCACACCACACACTGGAGTAGGGTATTACACCACAATGGTGGCCCGAACCAGTATAAATTTCGTGTCCCTTGTGTTGTTCGTTATTTCCAGCTTGGATCACGCAAGGAGATTCGACGTAGATCGGTAGGGGAGAGATCTCCACGCGCACCCCAGTGTTCAAACCTCAAGGGTCTGCCGGAACCCGAAATCCGACATTTGGCGCGCCAGGTAGGGGTGCGCCGGAATCTTTCTTTCGCTGTTCGCGTGTGATCTTCCGTCGTGTCCATGGCTGACGCTCGTCGGGCTCGCACCGAGCTCCGGGCTGCTCTTGCCACCCGCGTCGAATAGACGCCGCCCGTAGGCGGACGCCCTCGTCGTTCCCCATCGCCTGCCGCCAACACCGCCACCGGCCCGGCGGGAAACGAGCAGCAGGCCTCGTCCCAGCATCCTTCGGTACGGCGGGAGGGCCGCACCGCCACACCGTCGCTTACTCCAGCCGCTTCGTCCTCCCATGCCCGTCGCGCCCCCACGGACACGCTCGCCACGCTGCTCCTGGCAAGAGAGCTCTTGCACTACCGCCCCGTCGACAACCTCTACAAAGACTGGCTCGCCCGCATCACCGAGCTCGTCAGTGCCGCAGGGGGCTCCCCCTTGCCATCCTTCTCGCTGCCTCGCCCTCCATTCCGCGCAGGAGGCGAGGATCATGAGGTGCCTCCACCGCCTCCTCCCCAAGAAGGCGCCCTGGCTCCAAGGCGCGCAGCCCCAGGGTGAGACCCTCCGCGCCCGGTGCCTGCGCAGCAAGAAAGGAGCTGCCAAGAGATCCCTCGTCCCCAAGAAGGTGCTCGCGCGCTCCCAGCGCCGGCACGCCAAGATCGCGTCCCTGCACCTCCACGCCAAGACCCTGCGCTGCTCCAAGCGGTGGCACGCGGTAATCCCCAGGAGCAAGCCCAGTACCAGCAAAAGGCACCGGTAGCCACAGCAGGCTGTCGTGCCCTCACCCCCAAGCTACGCGGCATCGCATGGCCACGCAAGTTCAAGCCTGACCTGCCCCCTCACTACGATGGCACGGCGGACCTGGCGGAGTTCCTGCAGCTCTACGAGCTATGCGTCGAAGCCGCCAATGGAGACGAAAGGGTCATGGCGAACTGGTTTCCCATGGCGCTCAAGGACGGGGCCCGCACCTGGCTCCTGAACCTGGCTCCTGGCACAATCTCCTCCTGGGACAAAATGCGCACTCGCTTCATCGCCAACTTCCAGGGCACTCGCGACCGGCCCCCGGCCATGAGCGATCTGCGTCGCATCAAGCAGCAACAAGGGGAAACCATGCGGAAATACATCCAGCGCTTCAACAACGCTCGACTCAAGATTCCCAAGGTGACTGAAGAAGCCATCATCTCAGCCTTCTCCGATGGCGTACGCGACATCAAGATGAAGGAGGAGCTAGCAATCCATGAAGACCTGTGCACGTCCCTGGAGCCGTTCAACTTGGTGACCAAGTGCACCAGGGCTGAGGAAGGGCGCCTTTCCCTCCTCGAACTCCCGGCTGCCGACCCAGAAGAGAAGAAACCCAAGGCCAAGGACGTGAAGCGCAAGGGGGCTGCCGTGCTTGCAGCGGAGCCAGACACCAAGCGAGGCAGGGATCAGCCTAAGTCATCCAAGGGCAGCCGGTACTGCGTGTACCATGACCTCCACACCCACAACACCAACGAATGTCAAGAGCTCAGGGCCGTGAGAGATGGACGTGTCGGCCGACGCCCCGAGCGCAACGACAGGGGCTATGGCCAAGGAGGAGGAAGAGGTGGCAGATGATAGGAAGACCGTGGCCCTCGCCAAGGGTGGCATGATCGACCTCGCGAGGATCGCTGGCAGGACCAGCCTCGCGAGGGAGGCTAGAGAGATCAGCCTCGTGAGGATTGCCCGTACGGCAACGCAGGCCTTCCTCCTCTGCCGGCACCGCCAAGGAGGAACGAACACCAACATCAAGACGAGGGGGCTGGGGGCTTCCAAGAGCCGCGTGCAATCGCTTGCATCTTGGGTGGCGCGCAGGCCCCATCCTCATAGTGCATCTTCAAGCAGTTTGCTCGCGAGGTGAATGCGGTCCTCCCAAGCTTGAGGCCACGCGCCCTCTCAGGTGGTCTGCATGCGCTAGCATGTTCAGCTTAGCGGATCAGCTCGAGTGCGCGGCAACGGCCGTAGTCCTCCCAATGCTTTGCTCCCTAGTCATCAGCAACGTGCAAGTCACCAGGACCCTCATTGATGGCGGAGCAGGACTCAGCGTCCTGTCCATTGAGACATTCGACAATCTCCACGTGCCGTACGATCAGCTTCAGCTGACCAAGCCCTTCTCAGGAGTCACTGATGGTTCCACTGTTCCCATAGGGCAGGTTCGCCTTCCATTCACCTTCGGACAGCGCAACAACTACCACATGGAGCTCATCGACTTCGACATCGCCCACATCCGCCTGCCATACAACGCCATCCTCGGGTACCCAGCCCTGGCCAAGTTCATGGCGGTGACTCACCATGGATACATTGTCCTCAAGATTCTAGGAAGCGGTGGAGTCATCACCGTACCCTGTGAAGAAAGGGACACAGTGTGTTCACTCGAGCGCATGTTCCAAGCCGCAGCAATCGAAGATCCGGACCACAGGAACGGAATACCTCCAGAGGCGACCCTTAAGAAGAAGAAGGTTTCGCCTGGCCCAAGCCACAAGGAGGCAGGCGCCTCTGGAGGCGTTGTGTCAGGGTCCGCGCCCAATCAGGGAGCGCCACCCTCTCTCGCATAGGAAGGCGCGCCCGGCGCCCTCCTCAGGAAGGGCTCAGGGGCTCTTTCTTGGAGAGCCACCGACTTTGCCAAGGTCGCGAGGGAGGCGCTCGGGCACCACTTGGAGGGGTCCTTCCAGGAGTCGAGAGTCATGCGCGGCAGCCGTCGCTTGCCCACCGTAGCCCCACATCCAGGCGAGGATGGTGGGCTGCGCGTCTGCATCAACGTGCCAGGGCTCAACCGAGCCGCGTCTCAGGAGCACCTCTGGCCTTCGCGCGTGGGTCGTTGCGAGGGTCCACATCATGGCTACGTTCGCATGCCTTTCGGCCTGGCAAACGCGGTCGCCGCTCATCAGCGCCCGCTGAGGAGCATTCTGGAGGCTCAGGAGGTCAGGCATCATGCGGTCCTGGCGGAGATGGAGAAGGCCCTCGGAAACCCACCAGTGCCCCCGGAGCCTCCCGAGGCTCCTGGGCCTGGGGGCTCGTAAGGATCGACGTCTTCATCACGCATCGCCCGCTTCTTCAACATCACTCCATCTTTAACGGCACCATGTGACATCTTCCTAAGTTCCGTTTTTAGCTGGGAGCGCCCACAGGGCCGCATCATTCCCAGGTCGTGTGGGTCCGTCCCTGTGGCAGGTGTCCATTTTGCTTATGCTCTTTACATACCTTGTTGGGGCCGCCCCTCGGGCTGCATCATCCCCGAGCTGCTCGGGCCTGGCCCAGCGGTGTTTGCTTTTGCCGCGTCTACTTAAAATGAATTTCCTCCTACGTGCTTAACATACCTGACCTAATCGCCTGCTCGATTGATGCCTACCTATGGAGCTGCTCTCCCTGGCACGACATTTGCGCACGGGTCCGTCCCTGCAACGCCGATAAACCTGAGTGGTCGAGCTCTGGCCGCGGCAAGCCCCGCAAGGCGCCACCTCACCAGGCCCTCAGTGCCCCAATCACTTCCCCGGAGCGACCAAAGGTTGGCTGGCAACCGTAACAACAGGTCTTGTTCCTCTTCATGATTGGTGTGCATGACCTACTCCAGGAGCAACATCAGGGACGTCGCGAGCCGCCTCACCCTCTCTCCGGCACGGACCACTTGCACGTTAAAAGGAGGGTACCTGAGCATCGTGACTCATGGGCTCCTACTGGCTCTCCATCCCTCACCCCCCGGCCTTGACCCACGGCATCACGACCTGTCATACCAGCGGCGGCTGAGCTCGCTCGAGGGCCGGGACCTGAGGACGTAGAGCATTAAGGAAAGTGCGGGGCAGTGGGAAGGAGCTCGCGAGGACCTAACCCAGCAGCGCCTCAGCTGCCACCACTCGGGCCAGGCGTTTCATCGAGGAACTACACCAAACTCAAGAGATAAGTCACGCCCTTACAAGAGTTGGACCAACACAGCGCCAAACCCTCGCCCAGTGCGGCTCTGTCATGGGGACATTGCCTTCCTTTCTCGCCTAGCGAGGGCTGCTTGAGCACTAAAGGGGACCTCCCGAGCATCGCGACTCGGGGGCTCTTACTGGACCTCGGGCCGCTCACCTCCTGGCCTTGACCACGGCATCGCGACCTGGCATACCAGCGATGGCTGAAGCCTGCCTGGGGACTGGGACCTGTCAGCGTAGAGAGCCGAGTCCTCGTGAGGATAGAAAGGGGGAGCCGAGCCAGGACAGACCAAGCACCTCGCTTTGATTCATATTAAGGATATAATGTTCACAAAAGACATGGCAGGCGCCTTACATACCCCCACGGGGTGTTGCTTCGATTCCTCGCAGGGAACAAAGGTACTAATCCTAAGGAACGCTGATCGCCCGCACCTCTGTAAGGGATGCCATCATCACCAGTGGGCCGCCCAACACTGGTGCCAACCCCATCCAGATTAGTGGCATCGGTAGTTGGACGCGGTTGCCCCGCTCCGAGCACGGCGCGAGCTCGGGGGCTCGTAGCTGTCGTCGCTCGTCTCCGGAGTCGCGAGGAGCTCGGGGGAGCCACTAGATTCCCCAGCTCCTCCGCTACCGCCTGAGGAGCTGCTGGAGGGCCGATGGGTGGGCCAGGTCCTCACCAGTTCATTGCCCCTGCCGCTCTCCCTGGGGCAGCACTCCAGCCGGCGTCCTTCAGCATCGAAGACCTTGAAGAACATCAGGGAGGCGCCATCGTATTCAAGATGAATTACGAGGGCACCAACCGTCCTGTAGACCCGGGCGATTTCGCCCCATCCCCGGGTCATGAAGACCTTGCCCGGAGCGACAACCGTGACCTCCGCTCCGGTCGCAAGGGTACTGCAGTCAGCGTGCTATAGCCAGAGCTCCAAAGCCCCACTCGGCGGCATCTCTAAGGCGAAGAAAGGAGGAAGGCGAATCCAAGAGCTTGGAGGCATGGCGGCGTGGAGCACTAGCTCGCGAGAGGAGCGCTCGGCGTGGACTCCAGGAGGAATGATGCGCACCACCCTGTCTCGCCAATGTCGACGGCGGCACCATCGATGTCCCTCGACGCCTTCTCCGCCAGGACCCACGACGCGGGCGTACAAGGGTAGCAGAAACCCAGGTGGCGGCCGCTCGTACCAGGGCCTTCGTGCCTCCTGCTGAGCACCCTCATCTCGGTGGCAGAGGAGTAGCCGCTTCTTCGGCGGAAGTGGGTCAGGACCCTCTCGGGGGGCCTTTCCCTTCTCTTCTGCAGAGAACCAGCGGATTGGTGCCATTGGCGTAAGGAGGAGCAAGAACAAGGAAGGAGAAGGAAAGGAGCAGCAAGAAGGGATGGACCGAAGGGGCTCGCACAACCCCGTACTTATAGCCAGAGGAGGCCAACCGCCGAGCGCCACGATCACAGGTAATCATGACCGGTTTCTCTGCATGCAGGGACTTGTCAAGTCGTGCGGTTGCCGAGGCATCGTGGGGAAGCGCATATGCCCATGTCCAATCAAACGCCACACGGTGCCCAAGGCCACAGGCTGTTAGGGCCCGCGGCGCTTCGTGCTTGCCCCTTCGCTTCCCTGCTAGGCCAAGCCTAGGCGCGCCTTAGGCCCGGGGGCTACTGTCGGTGTTTTGGGAACGGGGGTCCCCAGACTTGCCTGCCTGCGGCCTGCGACGTGGCTCAAGTGGGGGCCCAGCGCGGCCCATCTTCATCAGCTCAAGCTCAAGACCCTCGCGAGGGGCCAAGACTCATGGGCCGGACGACAGAAAGCTTCCTCTGAGGCGGCCTCATCAGGCAGGCTCGTGAGGAGGCGGAGAGATCAAGGCGGGGATACCTCGCGAGGAGCCCGTGACGCAAGCCATGACGATCGAGACCAAGCGGGCGCCAGGCGGGCGCCGGCCTGCATAGTGTCCTTGTTTCCCCTTTGGTGCAAAGGGGGCAAGCACAGGCTAAGGTACCGGGCAAAGGTTACCATTCTGGTGCAATGAGACCATGACCAACAGAGCGGCAGGACGGAGGTCACCGCGGAGCCCAAGACGACGTCATCACCAGTGCTTTTGGCAGCGAAGACCACCTTTGGTCAGGATAACTTGTACTAGATGTTCCCCTTCAAAATGGCCAATTGTTGGTGCCCTTCCCGCTCATTATTTGGGGAGAGGCCCAGGGTCTCTATAAATAGAGCTAGCCACCACAAAGTAGAGGGTGGACAGGAAGGGACCGAAAAAGAGAGATAGACAGGAAGGGAACGAAAAAGAGAGATAGACAGGAAGGGACCGAAAAAGAGAGATAGATAGATAGAGAGGGGCGATTGAACTCACCCAAGCAGTTCATCGCATCAGCTCAAGAACACCTCTCGCGAGGCTGTTCTTCCCTTGTACTATTCATCATCAGCCCCTGAGGCAATCCACCACACCACACACTAGAGTAGGGTATTACACCAGAACGGTGGCCCGAACCAGTATAAATTTTGTGTCCCTTGTGTTGTTCGTTGTTTCCATCTTGGATCACCCGAGGAGATTGGACGTAGATCAGTAGGGGAGAGATCTCCGTGACCACCCTAGTGTTCGAACCTCAAGGGTCTGCAGGAACCCGAAATCCGACAAGGCCGACGGAGGAGCGTGGGGTTTCGCGGGTTTTGGTGGCCTCGGTGTACGAATGGGGGGCGAAGGGGGAGGGGGGAGCCAAGCTTAGGGACGCGCTTGTCCAAAATGTATGGTAAGTTACAAGTGTACCCCCACCAGTTTTGACACCGCGACGTGGAGCTTCATTTCCGGCTGAGGGGTAGAAGGGGGATTTAGCGTGTCTGGACTGCGGGAGCGATTTTGGATGAGGAGGGAGTTCTCGCGCGTGTCCAAATTTCGGGATAACAAGGCGCATCGCGGGTTGAAGAAGCGGGAGTTTCAAAGCAGGTGAGACAAAAGATACTCGAGCTTGAAAATTTCGGGATAACAAGGTGGGGATTCCTTGTTCGGCAGAACAAACTTAACATGTAAAAAAACAATTCATACAAGACACAAGAGAGTCATGTCCCGTTTTACTATATTGCTATAGATGCCATTGAAAAAACTACAAGAAAAATGTAAAAAAATTTGGGAGAACAAGATTACCCTGCACAGTACCAAATCGATTCGCACTTCCCTCAAAAACAACAAAAAACAAATCAATTCCCACCAAAGAAAGAGTAATGTCCCTTTTTATATGATTACAGATGCCATGATCTCGAATTTCAATTTTTGAATCCACGTTATGTTGAATTTGAATATATCGTTAGGTGACCTTGCGGTTTATAATTGATGTAGTCGTACATTTTGATCTTCCATCATATATGAATATTTTACTCCACCATGTGAACATATATATTGTCGTCTACCATATGGACTAAATTTAAATCAATTTTCCTTATTTGAATACGATTGTTGTCAAGTTATACAATAATTTAAATATTATCTTGATAACAAAAAAACATACATATAGTAGTAATCATATTTCACTATGAACTACGTGTACCATACGCTCTCCAATTCAAATATTTGTATCCATTTTATGTTGAATTCAAATCATAGTACATTATTGGTCTAGGTAGCGAGATGTTTGGGATAATCTAAACCCTGTTTTCATACGTATAATTTTTGGCTGAATTGGGACAAGTTTTGGTATAAGCCTCTTGCAAAACCGGAGATTCTCTCAACAAGCCTCGTGGTTCCGAGAGGGAACGTGTCACCTTTGTGTGCGAAATGATATACGATGCCTCCCCCTGATTTTATTTACAGAGGCAACATAGAACTATATGAGTGCCCTGTTAAATTTTGGAATAATTTCAGGTTCGTTTGGCCTTTTTATACATTAATTGAGTTTCTGGACTTTTAATGTGCATAATCTAAATATGAATTGCATGCACATGCTCCGGTGCACCAAAGTGGGTTGAAAAATCACATGTGTGTCCTTGGTTGAATTTCTAGGTCCCATGGAAGAAATGAGAATGAAATTCAAACATCTGGGCATCATGACTCGGCCGAGAACATCGAGAAACTTTGATTTTAAATTCATGTAAATCCAAAACTCACCTGGAAATCATGAAACTTGGCATGGTGTCATGCCATGGCACTAACATGTTGTGCTAAAAAATTGGACCGATTTGGAAGCTCGTGGCTCTAAGAGGGAGCGTGCCACCTTTGAGTGTGAAACAATATACGCTGCCCCCCTTGAGTTTCTTAACAAAGTCAACATAGAACTACATTAGTGCCCTATTAAATTTTGGAATTATTCCGGGTTCATTTGTTGTTTTTTATACATTAATTGAGTTTCTGGTCATTTAATGTGCATAAGTCAAATTTGAACTACAAGCACATGCTCTCATGCACCAGAGTTGGTTGAAAAATCACATTTGTGTCCTCGGGTGAATTTCTAGGTCCCATGCAACAAATGAGAATAAAATTAAAACATCTGGGCATCGTGGCTCAACTGAGAACATTGAGAAACTTGGTTTTAAAATTCTTGTAAATCCAAAACACGTCTGAAAATCATGAAACTTGGCATGGATGTCATGTCATGGTACTACCATGTTGGGGTAAAAAAATTGGCCGAATAGGAACAAATTTTGGTATAAGCTTCTTGCAAACCGAAGCTTCTCTCAAGAAGGCTCATGGTTCTGAGAGGGAACATGCCACCTTTGAGTGTGAAACGATATACGTTGTCCCCCTTGAGTTTATTTACAAAGGCAACATAGAACTACATGAGTGCCCTGTTAAATTTTGGAATTATTTCGGCTTCGTTTGGCCTTATTTATACATTAATTGAGTTTTTGGTCATTTAATGTGCATAATTCAAATTTGAACTACAAGCACATGCTCCCATGCCAAAGTTGGTTGAAAAATCACATTTGTGTCCTCGGGTGAATTTCTACTCCCTCCTTCCATCTATATAGGTCCTAATGTGTTTTTCGAGGCTAACTTTGACCAAACATTAGAGCAATAATATATGACATGCAACTTACACAAAGCATACCTTCAAATTTGTATGTCAAAGGAGCTTCCAATAATATAATTTTCATAGTATACATCTCATGTGCTGTTAATCTTGTCAATAGTCAAAGGCTGTCTTGAAAAACACATTAGCCCCTATATAGATGGAAGGAGGGATTAGGTCCCATGCAAAAAATGAGAATAAAATTCAAACATCTGGGCATCGTGGCTCGGTCGAGAACATTGAGAAACTTGGTTTTAAAATCATGAAACTTGGCATGGTGTCATGTCATGGTAGTACCATGCCGTGGTAAAAAAATTGGCCGAATAGGAACAAATTTTGGTATAAGCTTCTTGCAAATCGGAGCTTCTCTCAATAAGGCTCGTGGTTCTGGGAGGGAACGTGTCACCTTTGTGTGCATAATTCAAATTTGAAATACAAGCACATGTTCCAGTGCACCAAAGTTGGTTGAAAAATCACATGTGTGTTCTCGGGTAAATTTCTAGGTTCCATGCAAGAAATAGGAATGAAATTCAAAATTCTGGGCATCGTGGCTGGGTTGGAAACATTGAGAAACTTAGTTTTTTAATTCCTGTAAATCCAAAACACGCATGAAAATAATGAAACTTGGCTTGGTGCCATGACATGGCACCAACATGTTGTGGTAAATTTGCAGTCCGATTTGCGAAGGCGCACACATTAACAATCAACAAAGTCATTTTGGAACAAGTGCTGTCACGTTACAATCGGAAACACAAGTATTATTGAAACCGTGGGCGTTCTACTTACTAGTACCATTTACGTGCCGCCACGTGTCCCCATTTTTTATTAGCTAGGAGGCGCCGTGTAGGGTAGCTATTTGAGTACGAGAGGCGTGCGATCAGACCCCTGCGCATGCTTATCGGTTGGAGAGCCCTTTGACCTCCATCTGCCGTCCACCTCTCTCCCAAGGTCTCCATTAATGGCGCCTGAGCCTCTGTTTAATGGCGTGGCTATGTCTCACTCGACTGAGATTTAAGAGAGAAAAAATAAAATCTGAAAGCACAGATCTTGATGTAAGATCCGACGGGCCTATATATCATCTACTGCGACTTATAGCAAGATTGATGAATATATAAGGATGATTAAAATTTTTTTATCAAAGAAGGGCTTGCCCCTTCCGATTTTCATTACTGAAAACCACCACAATTCACAAGAATTTCAGCACAACTCCAGCCTAACACGAAGGACTAAAAGTTACCAGATTGAAATTGCAACATGCCAAGAGGCCAACAAAGGCCAAACATCCGTGCTAGAACCCAACATTTCACAACCGACGACACAATCCACATCCTAAACCGATTATTACATCAAAAGAAACAAGGAAACTAGTCTCTACGGCGAGCGGCGATGAGCTCTTTCGTGTCCTCAAGACGCTGCCTCAGAACATCCACGGATTCCTCCACCAGCCTTTGGTGCTCGTTGCGGAGCATGTCATTCTCTTCCATAAGTTTCTTGACGATGACGCCGGTCCTCTTCAACAAGGCACTGGTCTCCTCCTGCTGGTTTGCACTTCGGACGATCTTCTCCCTCAGCAGGTCGCGCTTGGCCCGGAGCCTCTCATTGCCCTCCCTTAGTTGCCGGATGACGCCGGTAGCCTGTTCAAATGAGGCTTTCATGTCGTCCTGCAACCTCGCCCAGCCGGAGATCTGATCCATATGGCTATGGATGATCGCATGCATGCGCCTGTAACAGTCGTCGCCTGCCCACGAGAAATTTTCCCAGGCCGCCGCGGCGCGGCGGGACATCTCTGCTACTTCCGTGGCGCGGCCGGACCAGTCTGCTGCATCGACGGCGCGGCGGGACCTCCGTGCTGCTTCAGCGGCGCGGCGGGACCTCTGTGCTGCTACTTCCACGCGGCGGGAGATGTCGCCTGCTCTCGCAGCGAGGCAGGACATCTCTCGTGCTTCCACTTCCATGCTCGCCTCTCCCTGGTGGCAATCTCTCGACCCAGAACTCACCCTGGCCATGGCAGACGCAAGGGAAGGATGCTGAATGACTTGTTTGTTTTTGTGGATGAGGAGTTGAGGAGGAATGTGCAGTCATCTTGGCATACTAGTATTTATAACCGAGTACTAATATGATCCTAAGTGGGAAACCGTTTAGGTTGTGATCGGTGTGAACAGGTTTGCAATTCAATATACTCCCCTTTTGTAAGGCCCCGCTTTGGAAAGGTGCATGCATGCAACCATTTCATTGGTTGCATTGAAAGCCATTGTTGTTGGTGCCATGGCTGAAAAATTAATATACTTCATGCATGCTTTTCCATTGGCTGCATGCATGTGAGAGAGTGCATTGGGAGTGAAATGAAAGAATTAATGTGAGCAAATTACTATGTGTCTTGGTCTAAGAGAAATTGTCTTTAGGCCTAATAAACCCGGACGAAGGGAGTAGCATGGTACCAATACGCTCCTAAGTGGGAAACCGTTTAGGTTGTGATCGGTGTGAACAGGTTTGCAATTCAATATAGCATGGTACTAATACACTCCTAAGTGGGAAACCGTTTAGGTTGTCATCGGTGTGAACAGGTTTGCAATTCAATATAGCGTGGAGTAATTTGCAATTAAAATTTTAGTTTTTCCATTTTATAAGGCTCAATTTGGTTGTTCCCCAACACATGTTCAGATTCCAAGGTGCATTAAATCATTGCATGCAAGTATTAAGAGAAAATTGACCAATGCATGTACTTTATGCATGCATGCATTGCAATTAATGCATTGATAAACATAATTTTTTGAGAAAACAAGAGCATTAATTAGGTGCTTTTGCAAACTACAAAAAATATTCCACCACTCACCATCTTGGTTGGTGAGATTTTTGAATTAAGCCCTATAAACTGGAAAGGAGGGAGTACTGCTGTGTACGTGCAATAACTGGCACCATCGTATACATATCTTACGGTTAATGGGGCGTTCGACAGGAATAGCCGCGTGGCGAGCTCTAGGCTAGTCTTTTTTTCAGACGCATTAAACCTATCTCTCGGGACTTCTCGCACGCACCATTGTGCCACCCACAAAAACTTGTACTCTGAGTTTAGTAGTACGTTATACAGGAAGAGAAGAGGTGCACACACGCACTCGTCCTCTCACACACGCATCTATTTTTTCTCGAAAAGGAGGATGATGACCCCCGGCCTCTGCATCTGGGAGTCACACACGCATCTGTAGCTACGAATTGCAGTGTTCTCAACCATCCGATTGGCTCTATCATGGATGTACATATATACTAAAACATGTCTAGATACATCTATATTTTGACAAATGGAAGGCATGTATTGTGGAACGGAGGGAGTGCTTGTCATCAAAATGGATAAAAAGGGACGTATCTAGAACTAAAATACGTCTACATACATCTCCCTTTATCCATTTTGATGACAAGTAGTACTTCTTACCCAAAGGAACTTTATATCCAACAGACACAAAGGGGCTGTTTGGTTTGTGACTAACTTTTCCAAAGATTGCCCCACCTAAGGTTAGGCAAGTTTGACCAACTTAGGTGAGTGTTTGGTTCAAGCCACACCTTAGGCAAGCCACACTTGGACCCCACATGGCATACACACAAAAAGTGTGGCAAGATTCCCTTAGGCTTGCCAACTTGTGGCTCTTATTTTGATGAACTAACCTTAGTCAAGTTTGGCAAAAATGTGTGGCGAAGTATGGCAATGCTAGTCCTAAAACCAAACAGCCCCAAAATATCCGTTCGACTATTGGAAATTATTGATCTGATGTCGAAGTAATTGATGCATCACCATCAAAACCCACCATTTCTTAAGCTAAAGTAGACCAAGGTAATCCCTATATTAGCATATTACTAAGATAAACATAAGGCACCGTAGGAACATTTAGGACGTGAGCTTGTCAATCTGAATGTGGAGGGACACAAGCTTAGCCCTGGCCAGCAGCTTGGGTGGAACTGTCAAGAAGGTCAGCTCCTGCACGTCGACGTCGCCGGGATCCTTGCTGCTTGTCACCTCCATTTCCACCTTGACGGTGTCGGTCATGCCTTTGGGCTCCCCCGGCGGGCCGTTCGCCCACAGCTTGGCCACGTAGTGCGGCAGTGGCGACGCCCCCGCTCTGATGCAGACGACCAACACGGCGATAGGCGCGCCGATGTCGAGCACGCCGCCGACCAAGAAAAACGCACGGTGGTCCTCCTCCGCAAATAGCAAGAGCCATGGCTCCGACAATGGCACTTGCAGCTGGAGCACCTTGCCGTACTGGATCCTGTGCACGGGCATGGGATGCGCAGTGCTGATGTGGTGGTAGAGCGCCGGCGGCGGGCCTTCGTAGCCGCAGACGGGCACGGGGCATTTGCAGGGCGCGAGCGGACACACGCTCTAGTGATCGGTGAGCTTGTGGTAAGTGACATAGAGCCCACAACCTTCGTGCGGGCACTCCACCCTCACCGACGAAACAACGGAGTCCACCGCCGTGTTCCGCAGGTCGAAGCCACCGCCGTGCTCGCACTTTTGGCACTACCGCTGGTTCCCGGGGCGCTCGACGCGGCAGTCCGCGCAGGCCAGGTGCCCTCCCTTGCACTGCAGAAATCAATCGAACAACTAATCAATCAAGAAACCTGCACCTTGCTTAATCAGCCGAACGGACGAGGTGTATTCGAACCTCATACACTGGAGGCGTCAAGGGGCGGAGGCACAAGGGGCAGTGGAGCATGGTGAGGTCCATCGAGACCTTAGGGTCTGCATGATCTCGCCCTCCTCGTGCACAACCATCTCTCGACTTGGGCCGGGGTATTACACAGCTTTATCGTCACATATTTTATACTACTTCAAGGTGCATTAAATCAACACATGCAAGGACTTCCTCCGGTCCTTTTTACTCCGCACATTAGCTTCGTCTAAAATCAAAGTTTGCTAAGTTTGACCAAATTTATATTAAAAAATATTAACATCTATAACATCTAATAAATATAATATGAAAATATATTCCGAGATGGATCTAATAATAAATATGTTGTTATGTGAATATTAATAATTTTTTGTATAAATCTGGTCAAAGTTGGATGAGATTGACTTCCGACAAACCTAATATGCAGAGTAAAAAGGACCGGAGGGAGTATCAAAAGGAGAGTCACGGCATGCATGCATGCGTTGTAATTAATGCATCGGTGAACGCAAATTATTGAAATATATCGAGTGCAATGCTTTTATGTGTCGCGTCAACTCGTACATCAACGAGAAGTTTGATTATCCTCTCCCTCGCGGACTTAACTACACCTGCCTTTGGTTGTATGACATGTTGGCCACACACCTGTCGGGCCCACCTGTCATACACGCAAAGGCAGGAGCGTCCCTCCCTCGCCCATGAGCGTGGTGGCTGGCAAGACTAGGAGAAGCTTTCGCTACACGCTCTCCCTCCCGCACGCGGTGGACATGCAGCAGTTCAATCAGTGTCAGGTGTCCAGAAGCGTACTGTAGTACTCCATCATTGTTCGACTTCCCGAAGAGGCGAAGAGCCAAGCGTAGCCCGGACGCTCGTGTGGAAGTTTCATGTGTAGAGTAGTCTAGGATAGCGTGTACCATGCATGTAAGCTTAGAATCGTTGGGGTCGGCTCCATGCTATGTGGCCGTCTCGAAGTTTAAAAAAAAATTAAAATAGTCTTCTGGCCCTACCTGACACCCTGGTGATTGTAGTTTGCATGCTCATCTAGTCAAGACAGGAATATATATTTTAATTTGTTTTTTTTCGAAAAGGGGGGACTCCCCGGCCTCTGCATCAGAACGATGCATACGGCCACATATATTTTAATTTGTGGTGGGTAAATGTTAGAGGTTGCAGCAAATATATTGTACATTGCAGGTCTTTCAGCCAAGTTTAGAGGCAAGCATGTGGGGCCAGTGCTATGATGTGTCGCGTCAACTCGTACAACGAGGAGAAGCTTGATTTTACTACACGCCTTCTCCCTCACCCATGCACGCGGTTGCTCGCAAACGAGGATAGGATTTTGCTTAGTAGTACTTCTACAACAAGCTATCCGTCCCGCTCGCGGTGGACGGACATGCAACAGTGGATTCGACACTGTAGAAGCAGTAGTAGTAACATCATTGTTCGTCTTCTCGAAGAGGCGAAGAGCCAAGCGCAAACCAAATGTTGCAGTTGCGAACATTGGAGTACGCATGTAGCTAGACTCTTGCATGAGACAAAATTGCTATGTCAGCCCACTATTGTACTAGTACGTACAACTACTTGCTACTATAGCCCCACCACTCCAATCCATCTACTCCCAAGTCTCTGCGCAACACTGCTCACTCCAATCCAAGACCAAGTGACCAGAAGCCACAAGCACCTATGGAGATGATGGACGCGAGCGGCAGTCGGCTGTGCCAAATCATCCAAGGCAACGGCCTGCGGCCCCGCACCGCGCAACGTTTCCAGACGGTGATGGCGACCGCAGGCATCGTTCACGCGGTCATCGCCGCCGAGGGAGGAAAACCACAGCTTCTGGAGGGGCCCGATCCTCTGCCCGTGGAGTTCTCTCTGACACAGCGCCGGCTCGGGAGGTCCTCCGACCCTTCTTCCTCCCTGCGGTATTGTCCGTAGGTCCGACCTGCCGCCGCCGCCATCCCGGCGACCCTCAGGTATAAGTTCTTTGAAATCGGCCTCGCTCTACTGCCCCAGATCCCCACGTGTCTGCATGTGCATCTTTTTCTACTCCCATCAGCTCTTCCAAAGCCACCTAAATTTTTAGTATTATTAGAGGTAAAGCTACTTCATGCATTCGAATCTAGGGCTTTGTTCAAACAATGAACAAAGGGCGGAAAGTTGTAGCATGAATCTAGGACTTGATTCAAAGAGGAAATAATATGGTGAAAGTAGTAGAGACCAGATACCCAACCAGTCTCTTGGTTTAAAAGGGAAATAATGGGAAAATGCGGTACAAACTCGATAAGGAACATATCTATTATTGGTTGAAAAAAGGATAGAAAGTGGCGGCTGGTGGACAAGTCAACAGAGTATGTCCAGGATTAGATTTGCTGCCATCACATAGTAAAAGGTCTCCAGGATTAGATTTGCTGCCCTCACATAGTAAAAGGTCTCAGGATTAGATTTGTTGCCCTTACATAGTAAAAGGTCTCGGGATTAGATTTTCTGCCCTCACATAGTAAAAGGTCTCCAGGATTAGATTTGCTGCCCTCACATAGTAAAAGGTCTCCAGGATTAGATTGCTGCCCTCACATAGTAAAAGGTATCCAGGATTAGATTTGCTGCCCTCACATAGTACAAGGTCTCCAGGATTAGGTTTGCTGCCCTCACATAGCATGAACAAACTCGGTATCACCACTTTATGCCTCCTTGTAGGTACATTGTGCCGATGTGTCCACTGTTGCATGTCCTTATACCAACCTTTTGTTGTTGTTAATGTAAGGGCGCATGTAAAATGAAGCGATCACACTATTACCTTAGGGACATGTCTAACTAGTGTTATTGTTAATCTAATGCCTCCAGTGATAAGATGCAATTAAACTGTGTTACAAATGGCACTCCTGCTGTTTTCCCCAGTATGATAAGTAATTTGCTCTTTTACGCTGCTGAGTGTCCTGGTGTCCCCACGGTCCCATGCCCTTAAACCAACTATTTAGCTGCTGTTAATTTACTGTTTCTGGTAAACACGCAATGCCACCATTAAACTAATCCCATATTTGAGGAATCTCATTGTTGATCATAATGCTTCTGGTAACATGAAGCATTGCTGACGTTTTCAAATTTCTACTGTCCTTGCGTGATTGCCATGAACATAATTAAGATGCTTCTTTTCATTTTGTATATGTTTCATATATTCTTATTGACCAGCAAATGTTTACTTTCTATCTTTTTGTGCAGATAGGGATATCCATTTCACCTGCTATTGTGACCTTTTGTTGAACTGCACAAAACACTTTTTTTGGAATGAGTGTCTTGTGCAGTTCAACTAAAATGTCACGTGGGCAACATCTCTCAATTTTGGTCGAACTGCACAAAATGGTGATTGGAGTTTCCAAAATCTCCGTCAAGTTCTGCTGGTAATCTCGTGCAACATTTTATTAGCCTTTGCAAGATGGAGCCGTCACTGTCACCACAATGGCACTTTATTTTAGTGGAACTGCACAAAAGGATAAGAAAATTATAGTTGCACCTTACATGAGCCGGACAGCCAACCTTAATGTTCCTCAATTTTAGTGCAACTACTAAAGAAGAACCTGCCAGCTCACAAGAGCAAGTACTTCTTGCTAGCTAAATAATGCAATCTTTGCTTCATTTCAGGTGAACTACAGAAAAAGGCGCATGAATTGAATCATGGAACTCTAGGCAGACCTCATCCAAGTAGAGCTGGAGGTTGAGTTCAAGGAGGCCGCTATTAAAGCGAAATCATGCTCTCGCGTCTCCTTGTTTGTGATGTGCAAACAGGAATACTCAACTACAGATGTTGTGACGGTCAAGAGCATTCGCCAAGTTCTTCTATTGTATGACATGGCTAGCCAAGATGGATTTAATCCCAATATTCACTTTATCAAAAGGCTCTAATGGGTTGGTTCTGAATCTTGCAAGCTGGGAATCAGTGAGATGTGTAGGCATCTTTGTTGTACTTATTATTTGAATCTTATTTGTTGGTTCTGAATCTTGCAAGCTGGGAATCAATGAGATGTGTAAGCATCTTTGTTGTACTTATTATTTGGATCTTATTTGTTGGTTCTGAATCTTGCAAGCTGGGAATCAATGAGATGTGTAGGCATCTTTCTTGTACTTATTATTTGGATCTTATTTGTTGGTTCTGAATCTTGCAAGCTGGGAAACACGGCATGATGATGCAGAGGACAACAACCATAACAAACAGTTCAAACTTGGTAGTATTATCTTTGTGAAAGTGCGACAAATGTGCTGATCGTGTGCGTCCTGAGAATAATAATTCTAATTGTTGTGAATGTTGATCCTGTGGCACTGATAGAACGAGCGAATGCATTGCTTGTTTTAAGTATAAATTTCTATCAAAGCTAATTAAATTTAAGTAAAGTGACCACTAACTCTTGTTATTACAGTACCAATATAGACCCGCTCGTGAACCGATGTGTGGTCGAGGGTGCATCTTCTGCCGGGCGTGCAGCGAACGAGGGAGGGGTAGTAACTGTTGTCGCCTGTACACACTCAGCTTACTGTTCAATCCAGTTCCCCAAGAGCTGAAAACGAACTGCTACCGCCGCCTACACACTCGTTCACTCGAAGAGACTCCAATGGCGATCCGAGGGGTGAGCCTGCTTGATATGGACTTCAGCAAGGAGTTCCCCTTTGAGTTCGTCGTTCAGTCCTATGGCTGCACCAAGTTGAATGTGATGTACACCAACGATACGGACTCGGTGAAGCTCTGCCTTGCCTCAGTCCTATGGCTGCACCAGGTTCTGGAGCATTCGCCCGTTTCATCGGCAGCGCCGACTACACCTTCGCTACGGTGGAGAGAAGGAAGAATGCGACGATCCAGCCATCTGGTGAAACAAGCTTGTCGACATCCAGAAGCAATACAAGATCATCAGCTACGGGCAGGAGAAGGACTCCATGTTTGACCTCGCTGAGATCATCATCGACCCCTGATACGCCAACATGAAAGAAGACGACCTGAACATGTGGGAGGTACCTCTGAATATAGCCTACATAACCTACGCGGCCAAGGACGCATACGCATGCTACGACATGTACAGGCAGATCTTGGACATGAGGGCGTGTCTGCTTCCCGTAACCGACGAGTACACGGACAGCCGCAGTGTCATGATCAAGCGTGCCAGGAAGGTCTAGATGTTGTACTTTATCTGTTTATAAGCACCTTTATCATCTGAGTGTTTCATGCATTAGCCTATGTGTCGTAATTATCCGTTTTGTCCGAAATATTTCTTTTAAGAACCCATTAACCTGATTGCTTTTTTAGTGGCTATTTGCTTATGTATGTAAACTAGTTCACTTGTCCGTAAAAAAAACTAGTTCACTCGGCTGCCGTGCTTTGAATCTCCTTCCTCCCAACATATTCCCCTCCTTAGGTGGACCCAGTAGGTGTCTGAATTTTCTCCCACTTTCTTTTTCGATGTAAACTGAGTTTTCTCCCAGTACTTTCCCCTATAACCAACTCAACTGTCCCACGTCTAGCCTAAAAAATAATAATACCCCACGTACTATTAACTCATCAAATTAAAATGATATTTTATTTCGTAAGTTGAAAGTTCTTACAAAATAATAATAATAATTGTTTATATATAACTTGGCAAGTTAACTCCTACTGATTGCGTACATAAGCTTGCAAAGATTTTACTGATGTGCAATCATGTGTTTATGTTTTTATAACATTTCTCCGTCTAGCCCAACATGATATTTTCACCCAGCCCAGCAAGTCCGCGGATTTCGAGAAAAATGCAAATGGGATTTAAAGAGACTGCATAGATGCTACATCATTGTTTCACCCAGCCCACCAAATGGACTAAAAAACAAATGGGCTAGCTGACATGTGGGCCAGTAGGTCGAAGCCTAAGAAGGCGTTGGATTTACATCCAACGGCCGGCATTCTTTTTCAATCTCTCGTCTTCTTGCTCTAGCCGCCCAAAGCAATGCTGGTCGTGCCGCGTGCTCCTGCCTCCTGTGGCCGGCTGTGATGCCGCGGAGGCCTCACCGCCCCCTACTACTCCCACCGCTGGCCCAGGGTATCCCTCTACTCACCCACACGCCCTTTTATTCTGCGGCGACGGCAGCCTCACGCCGCAGCCGAACCAATAAACCCTCGTACTCCTCTCCGTGTGCGCATCCACTGCCGCATCTTCCCCGGCTCCACGTCGTCCCCTTCCTAGGCCTCGCCGTCGTCCACCGCCTTGGTGCTCTCGGCGCGGTGTGGTCAATGTGGTCAACAACCGACTTCCCTCGGAAGAGTACTGTACGTGGAGAGGCTGACAGCTGGGTCCACAGCCACAACCCAATTTTTTTGTGATTTGCCAAGTAAGTCACTTTGTCAGGCCTGTTGGGCTACAAATCTTTCAAGACGAGGAGAGCTTCATTCGGCTGGCCGAGAAAATGGCCTATCAGTAATGAGAAATGGGCTGTACATTTTTAAAACACATCAAACCGGCAATTAGTTTCAAATATCTTTTTATCATTTCAAGATTTTAAATTACATTAATTTTTATGCGTGGAGAATTTGTTGGATTTTATATTGATATACATTTATTTTTAAAATCAGTTTGAATGTGAGTCGAAATTTCGGGATTAAAAACAGTTCGGACCGCACCGGAATATGCAAAAATTCATATAATTTTTTAACCGTGGCCACAATATGGGCTTTAATGCTAACAAAAAGAATATGGGCTCCAAAAAAACCCATAAGAATTAGCAAATGGGCTGTAAATTATTAGAAATAATGGCAGATGGGTTGTATGCTGTTTTCCACAGATTTGAGGCTTTCCTAAAAAAAGGTTGACGCACAAGCAGTGACTGTGGATGTCCATCGAATGGCCGTCGTCTTCTTCAATCTCTGCTCTTCCTGCTCCAGCCGCTCAAACAAGTGCCGGCGGGACTGCCTGCTCCCTCCTCCCCGCGGTCGGTTGTGCTGCCGCGCAGGCCTCACCACCCCACCGTACTCCCATCACTGGCCTAGCCATCCCTCTACTCACCCACACCTGCTGTTATTCTCCGGCGATAGCAGACGAACCAGTAAACCCTCGTACAGTCGTACTCCCCACCGCGTGGGAAACAACTGCCGAGTCTTCCCTGCCTCCGTGTCGTTCCCTTCCTAGGACTCGCCATCGTCCACCGCCCTGGTGCTCTCGGCTTGTCCTGGTCAACGTGGTCAACAACTGACATGCATCTGAAGTGGACTGTACGTGGAGAGGCCGACAGCTGGGTCCACGACCGCACGCAAGGAAATGCCTCCTTATTACGCGCAAAATAATGATTCCTCCACCTGACATCAGGGACCCACTGAAAGGGCCTCTGTATTTCGCGAAAAAAATGTTACCGCCGCTGACAGCTCGGGACCCACCAGCTATATCTTCACACGCAAGGACACAAAAGAAATGAATACTCCCCCAGTTAGCTAGGACCCATTATAGTGGCAGGCTGACTTGTGGGCCTACTAAATTGACGAGGACGGAGGGCTTTGTCAACTTAGTCAATATGCAAGATTCTAGCTCCAGTGACCGTACGATGTCCATCCAACGGCCGTAGTGCTTCTTCAACCTCTGGTCTTCTTGCTCCAGCCGCCCAAACCAGCGCCGGTCGTGCCTCCTGCTCCTGCCTCCCGTGGCCGGCTACGATGCGGCGGAGGCCTCACCGCCCCCTACTACTCCCACCGCTGGCCAGGCCATCCCTCTACTCACCCACACCCCCCTGTTATTCTGCGGCGACGGCAGCCTCACACTGCAGCGAACCAGTGAACCCTCGTAGTCCTCTACGCGTGGGCATCCATTGCCGCGTCTTCCCCGGCTCCATGTCGTCCCCTTCCTAGGCCTCACCGTCGTCCACCGCCCTGGTGCTCTCGACGCGATGTGGTCAACATGGTCAAGGAACGGCTTCCATCGGACGTGGACTGTACATGGAGAGGCTGACAGCTGGGTCCATGGCCGCAGCAAGGAAGTGCCTCCTTATTACATGCAAAATAATTATTCCTCCACCTGATAGCGGGGACCCACCGGACGGGCCACCGTATTTCATGAAAAAACGTTTGCCCCTGACTGCTGGGACCCACCAGCTACATCTTCGCACACAAGGAAATGCATCCGAGCAAAAAAACGATTCACCCCCTGACTACTGGGACCCACCAGCTACATCTTTGCAGGCAAGGAAGTGCCTAACAGTCGGGACCCACCTGGTCGAAGCGTACGTAGCGTTGTCATTATGGTCGCGAACGTGTACGTACATATATACTATTGGATGTAGAGGTGCGCACATGTCATAGTAGAGGTGCGTACGTGTCATAGTAGAGGCACGCACGTAGCATGTACACGTACGTACAACGGCCAGGGTGCAAGAAAGAAACTATGGCCACGTATGTGTACATACGGGTGAGGTCTCGAACGCTTACTCGCGCATATGTACGGCCAGGGCTCGTGTACATGGCTGGGTCGGAATGGAGAAATAGCATCGTCGTCGTGTTCATGGGGAGGCAACAGAATGCGTCGTGTTCATGGGGAGGCAACGGAATGCGTCGTATTCATTGGGAGGCAACGAAACGCATGGGAGCCAACCAGCTGGGTCGGAATGGAATGCGTGGTCGTGTTCATCGGGAGGGCTTGGACGGAACAGGATATGGAAACGAGGCCTGGCGTACCGCACAACGGAGGAAACGGACCTCCTACGTTAGAAATGGGGTCCTGTTGATCAGGGGGGTGTGGCATGCTGCAAAACGGAGGAAACGGACCTCCTACGGTCGAAACGGGGGTCATGTTGATCGGGAGGGGTGTGGCGTACCGCAAAACGGACGAAACGGACCTCCTACGGTCGAAACGGGGGTCCTGTTGATCAGGAGGGGTGTGGCGTACCGCAAAATGGACGAAACGGACTTGTGTTGCAGCGCTACGGTCGAAACGGGGGTCCTGTTCATCGGGAGGGGTGTGGCGTACCGCAAAACGGGACTCCACCGGATACTGTTCATCTCCACCGTCGACCTCCTCCAGCCTCCACGGGCTACCGTCGACCTCCTCCAGCCTCCACGGGCTCCTATTCATCCAGCCACCATCACGCGCTACTCCACCGGCTACTGTTCAACCACCCCTCCACGGGCACCCCTCCATCATCTACTGTTCATCCAGCCCTCCACACCACGGGTTCCTGTTCAACCACCCCTCCACGGGCACCCCTCCACCGTCTATTGTTCATCCAGCCCTCCACCACACCACAGGGTCCTGTTCATCCAGAGGCATCGCCACCGCTCACTGTTCATCCAAACCCACCCGGCAACGCTCATTGTTCATCCCAGAGGCAGCATCGATCGGCTTCAGTTAGCAGCAGTAGCGAAGGAATCGCTCGATCGGGTTCAGTTAACAGCCATCGATCGATCGCTCGGGTTCAGTAACGGGTAGCCTCTAGTGCAATCGCTCGGGTTCAGTTAGAGCCCAACGCCTTGCTCGGGTTCAGTTAGATCCACCACCTCACACACACGCGCGTACGTGTACGAGAGAAACGCGCATCACTCGGCCCCCGACCTCCCACCGTAACCGGGAACTCCCCGAAATTTTCCTCCCCCTCGCTTTTACCATGGTTTTTTCCGTCATGGACGGCCCAAAGAATGTCATGCAGTTGCGTCTCCGGCCTGCCCAGGACGAAAAGCCCATTTTCTGTCGTGATTTTTTGTCATAGAAGTAGGAGCCCACCACATCTATGATGATACCGGGTTTTGTCACAATTATCGTCATAGAAGTGTCATATGTTTGACAGAAATTTTTTTCGTTCGGCCCAAAATGTCACGGATGTGTATTTTTTTTGTAGTGTCTCTGAGTGTCCTCAATGGGACAATGAGACCAAGAAGAAGAAGAAGAAAAGCAAAGAATATGATTCTAATGACAAGAAGAAGAAGAAATCATCAAAGTCTTCATCAAAATCTTCATCCAAGTCTTCATCATACAAGAAGAGCTCATCAAGCAAGGCTCGTGTGTTTGTTGGCAAGGAGATGGATTCAGAGGAGTCTGCTTCTGAGGAGGCAGAGGAGGAGTCTAAGGAGGAGTCCAATTCAGGCATGGCAAGCCTGGCTCTAGCTTCAGCCTATGTCGCCAAGTCCATCTTCAACACTAAAGACAATGGCCTCATCACCAACGCCGATAATGATGATGATGAGGATGACTCTGCTCCCACCTACTGCTTCATGGCACAAGGTGCCAAGGTAAATTCACACGATGCTTACTTTCAAACATCAAGTTAAGATGACTCTGAATGTGAATCTAAACCTAGCTACAAAACACATGCTAAAATTGCAACAAACCAACAAAATGCTATGGAACACATTCAAAAGTTTCTAGACAAAAGCGATGACCTATTGGACGCGGAAATGACTCGAACTCAGTCCTTAATTGAAGACATTAAAAATCTTCATTTAAGTACAAGGAACTTGAAAGTCGTCATGAAACGCTCTCAACTACTCATGAAAATCTCTCCTATGATTATCTTCAAAGGAAGCAAGAGCTCGAAAACTTGAGATCGGCTCATGAAGATCTTCAAAAGGAGAACGAGTCACTCTGCGCTCAACAGATCAGTTCCGCTTAGGAAGAGTTTGAGCCACCATGTTTAAAATGTCTTGAGCATGATAATGCTGTCTCTGTCGTTGAATGTTCTACTGCTACTACTGTTGCTATGTCTTCAACTGCTGGCGTGGAACTAACCCCTCTTCTGAGGATACCACTACTATTGCTGATGAGAATGCTAGGTTGAAGACATTGCTTGAAACAGGGATGTACAAGAGTCTCAAAGGCCATCAGACACTATGTGATGTCATCAAGAAATAGATTCTGAACCGAAACCCTAGGAAAGAGGGTGTTGGGTTGGAGAGGAAAATGAATGTTGAAGGTTCTTACTGGAAGCCTCAGCAGTACCCCAAAACCACATGGGTTGCTATAAAGGGACCTTCAGTGGATCCATCTACTTTATCTGGCTTCACTTGTGCTAACCCGATTATCATTGATGAATCCTTTGATGCAAGCTATAAATTGTTTAAGAATCATAATGGTGAAGTGTTTGCCAGGTATATTGGTACTAACTGCAGGAACAGACCACCTTTGAGGAAGATCTGGGTGCCCAAGAGTTGTCTTGAGAAGCTTCCTGTGAATGTAAACATGACCCCACCTAGGAAGAAGACAAACCCCAGACCAATGGCTTCATATGGTCCAAAGGCTTCATACAGAAAGTGGACTCATCAGAGTCACCCTAACGCCAATGTTTTGCAGGGAAACCATACTCAGACGTATGAATATGAGCGTGTTTCATCAAACCACTATGTTCATAAGACCAAGAACTATTCTGCTTATTTCTTATGAGTATTATTCACCTCCTGCAAGGCTATTTGCTAGGGCTCCAAAGCCTAAATTCTCACATGCTGCACTTAGACTCATCGCTTCTAAGCCACCCCTTAAGATGTGGGTGGATAAGAAGAATTTATTCTCTCTCACAGGGAATGGTCTCTAGCCAAAAATGAAAAGCTTCCGATGCTTATGCTGAGGACCTAAAACATCTTGTGCGACGCAAAAATGGTCTTACTATGTATTTCGTCCCAGGATTCCTTGAAAAACATGCTATTTATTCTAACCAAGATCTGAACTTTCATAATATTCTTGCTCGTCAAATGTTTATGCTTCACACTTCTCTTGGTGAAGCCTGTACCCCCAACTGCACTGTAGGGTGCGACACAGAAGGCTTTTGAGTGAATCATGGATAGTGGATGCACTAACCACATGACTGGTGATCGAAGTATTCTTATGGATTCAACCCTACGTCCATCTAACAAGAGTCACATCACATTTGCTGACACTGGTAAAAGTAAGGTATTGGGTCTAGGTAGAGTTGCAATCTCAAGGGATCAGCACATGGATAAAGTGATGCTTGTTGAATTCCTTGGTTTCAACTTAATGTCTCTCTCAATGCTTTGTGATCTGAACATGATTGTGATATTTGGAAAATATCATTGCCTTGTGCTTATGGAATCTACAAATCTCTAGTCTTTGAAGGGTATTGAAAAGACGATCTGTATATGGTAGATTTCTCAGTAGGACCACAATTAGCCATATGTCTTCTAGCAAAAGCTTCAGAGTGCTGGCTCTGGCATCGGAGGCTAGGGCATACCGGCATGAGGAACTTGTACACTCTCGCGAAGAAGAAGCATGTCGTAGGCATCGAGGGCGTCAAGTTCAAGAAGGATCATCTATGTGGGGCCTGGGAAGCTGGAAAGATGTAACACCCACAATGCGGCTATATCTCCCACGTGTCGGGGCATGACTTAGAGGCATAGCCGCATGGTAGTTTTTTCGCAAGAGGGGTAATCTTCACACAATCCCATGTACTGAATAAGAAAGGGATAAGAGTTGGCTTACAATCGCCACTTCACACAACAAGTTTAACATACATCATCCAGCATACAATCAAGGTCCGACTACGGAACCAAAATAAAAGAAGACAACCCCAAATGCTAGATCCCCGATCGTCCCAACTGGGCTCCACTACCGATCAACAGGAAACGAAACAAAACAACGATCAAGATCTTCATCGAGCTCCCACTTGAGCTCGGTTGCGTCACCTGCACTGGTATCATCGACACCTGCAACTGTTTGGAAGTAACCGTGAGTCACGAGGACTCAACAATCTCACACCCGCGAGATCAAGACTATTTAAGCTTATGGGTCGGGTAAGGTAATGAGGTGGAGCTGCAGTAAGCGCTAAGCAAATATGGTGGCTAACATACGCAAATAAGAGCGAGAAGAGAAGCAACACAACGGTCGTGAAGCTAGAAGTGATTAAGAAGTGATCCTGAAACTACTTACGTATAAGCATAACACAAGAACCTTGTTCACTTCCCGGACTCCGCCGAAAAGAGACCATCATGGTTACACACGCGGTTGAAGCATTTTAATTAAGTCAAGTGTCAAGTTCTCTACAACCGGACATTAACAAATTCCAATCTGCCACATAACCGCAGGTACGACTCTCGAAAGTTTATACCCTACAGGGGTGTCCCAACTTAACCCATCACAAGCTCTCACGGTCAATGAAGGATATTCCTTCTCCCGAAAAGACCCGGTCAGTCTCGGAATCCTGGTTACAAGACATTTCGACAATGGTAAAACAAGACCAGCAAACCCGCCCGATGTGTCGACAATCCCGATAGGAGTCGCACGTATCTCGTTCCAGGACACACCGGATAGGTCAAGCTACGAGTAAAACCAGCCCTCAAGTTGCTCCAAGGTGGCCCGCAGGTTGCCCAGTTTGGACCAACACTTAGAGAAGCACTGGCCTGGGGGGGGGGGCGGGGTTAAAATAAAAATGACCCTCGGGTTGGCCGACCCAAGGGAAGGGTAATAGGTTGTTAGGAAAATATAAAACCAAGGTTGGGCCTTGCTGGAGGAGTTTTATTCAAAGTGAACTATCAAGGGGTTCCCATAACACCCAACCGCATTAGGAACACAAAATCAAGGAACATAACATTGGTATGACAGAAACTAGGGCGGCAAAGTGGAACAAAACACCAGGCATAAGGCCGAGCCTTCCACCCTTTACCAAGTATATAGGTGCATTACTTAAAATAAGAGATATTGTGATATCCCAACATATCCATGTTCCAAGATGGAACAAACTTTAGCTTCACCTGCAACTAACAACGCTATAAGAGGGGCTGACCAAAGCAGTAACTTAGCCAAACAACGGTTTGCTAGGAAGGTGGGTTAGAGGCTTGACATGGCAATATGGGAGGCATGATAAACAAGTGGTAGGTAGCACGACATAGCGATATAACGAACAACTAGCAAGCAAAGATAGAAGTGATTTCAAGGGTATGGTTATCTTGCCTGAGATCCCGCAAGGAAGAAGAACGAGTCCATGAAGAAGACAAACGGGCGTAGTCGAACGGATCCTCACAACTCCAGAACGGAACCGAAGCTAACGAGAGAAACAACTCGGAAAGAAGCAAGCAACATAGTAAACAACCATCACATAAACATGGAATGATGCACAACCAATTATGATGCATGTCCGGTTTAATGAGGCATGGCATGGCAAAGTGCAAGGAACAACACTACAAGTTAAGTGGAGCTCAATATGCAACGAGTTGCATATTGACGAAACACCACATTCAAACATTTAGTTCACTCTCGTTTATGTACCCAACAAAATTAAATGTTGGTTAGCATGGCAAGGGGTGAAGCATAATAAAACTACCTATCTAGGCAAGTTTAAATGAGGCCGGAACAACAAGCAACAATTCCGGAAAATCCCCATATGCAATATTTGAATTTGGTACTGTTCTACCCTAAACACAATTTTAGAGTTATTAAATATGCAAAGTAATGCCACCATATTAAACTAGGCATTTTTCTACCCCATTTACATATAAAGTTTATTAAATTTGGAGCTACCGTTATTTAGTTATGAAATAAATCATTTTACCATGGTATTGGGGCAAATTAAAGCAAACAGCAATTTAAACATTTCAACCATGCATGAAAGTTGGATATTATGAAACTAGACACAATTCTAAGCATTTTTCATATATAAATCATTTTAATCCGATGCACCATTTGTGAGTTATGTTATGCATGAACTATGAGGACTTTTCTGTAAAACTGCAGTCTCAGGATTAATAGCAAAAACGTTCTGCAAAAAAAACATGTCTCGGGCCGAATCTGAAACAGCCCACTAGGCGGTTGAGTGCTCACCTAGCTGGCTCAGCCCAGGTCGGTGGAGGCGGCCCAAGGGGGCGCGGTCGAGCAGGCCGGCTCGGCAGGAGGCCCAAGCGGGGCGCTGGAGCGGGCTAGACGACGAGCGGAGAGGGGATGGCGCTGGGCTGGCGCGAGATGTGGCCCAGGGCGCGGTCGTCGCTGTCCCATGCGACGGGTCAGTGGGCAGGTGCGGGATCGCAGAGGACTTGGCGCGGCGATGCTGGAGGCCGGCGACGGGATCCGGGCGAAGAGGGTCTTGGCGCGGCGTGGGGCGGCTCAGCCGATGATGGGAGGCGGCGGCGCCGGTGGTAGAAGACAACAGGAGGAGGACCGACGGCCATCATTTCCTCGCGGCAGCAGGGTGTCGGGGAGCGGCTGCAGCAGTATGGATCCGGCGATGGGGAGGTCCAGGTGGGAATGAAGACTGGGCGTGGGTCCAGAGACAAGGGCGGCTGCTCCGGTCGCCGGCGTGGTCCTGTGTGTGAGAGAGAAGTGAGGCGACAAAGATATTACAGAGAGAGTGAGAGAGAGCAGCAGGGAAGGAGAGAGGCGACGAGGAGCTGCATAAGGCCGGCCTTGGAGCACTGGCCCGGGGCGACGATATGAGACCGAGCGCTCCTGCTCGGCCACGTGCGTGGAGAGAGATGAGGGGAGGCACTGCCTCATGCAGCTGCTTGTGAGGAAAATCAAGGGAGAGGGTCGCGGCGGTTGGTTGGGCAGGAATGGGCCGGGAGGGGATCCCGAGAGGATTTGGTGCAGTGGCAACGCAGAATAGGAAGGACAGGACAACTCCCCTAAATTTTAGGGTTGCTCTCTTTATATATGTTGTTGAAATTAGGTTAGCGGGTAATCGGTCCATCCGATCGTAATTGGAGGGTCGAGAATAAATTGGTTAGGGAGTCAAATTAACAAAACAGAGATGGTTTATAGATGTTTGGGGATGATCCGGACCCATTGGTGACGACTGAGTGGCTCGGGTTCGGGGAAGTTTCGGACACGTGCGAGGGGTCGATACATTGTGCAAAGAGGGGTTAGGCGAACGAGGTCAAGTGTGTGGTTGGACTGAGAAGAGAGAGGGGGAATGCAACCCGACAACCGTTTCCGGAGAATGGAAACGTCCGACGATAGACCGGCTATAATGCCACTATAGTTAACCGTTGGGGCGTCAAACGGACTCCGAATGCAATGATACTTGGCAGGCGACCTACTAACAACATAACAACACCGCATGCCAACTTTCAACCCATTCCGAGAACATTTTCCGGCCACTTATTAATTAATATGTCGGGCGTGCCGCGGGCGCGTGCAAGTGTATCTGGGCTCAGCATGGACAACAGAAAGAACTGGGAGACCCGGACGAATGCAAGTTTCGAAAACATGATGATGCAATGTGGATGATGACATGGCAAGATGCAACACGCAGCGAATGACATGGCAATGACGGCGCATAACTGGAAGACACCTGGCGCATCGGTCTCGGGGCGTTACAAAAGATGACTAGGGCCAAGCATCCCTCGAAGACAATCATGACGATGTCCCGTCCCTTGGAGCTGCTTCACATGGACTTATTCGGCCCTACTCACTACTCTACACTTACTACCACTGCTTGCCTCTATGGCTTCGTCATTGTTGATGATTACTCAAGATATACATGGGTGCACATAATCCTCTATAAGAATGAAGTGCAGGATGTCTTCAGACGATTCACCAATCGTGCCATGACGAACTATGACATTAGAAGTGACAACGACACAAACTTCAAGAACACCGGCCTCGACACGTATCTTGATACATTGGGCATCACACATGAGTTCTCATCTCCATACACACCTCAGCAGAATGGCATCGTGGAGCACAAGAACAGAAACCTCATTGAGATGGAACAGACGATGCTTGATGAGTACAAGACACCAAAGAAGTTCTGGACTGAAGCCATTGATACTGTGTGGCACATCATCAACCGTGTTTATCTTCACCAGCTTCTAAAGAAGACATCCTATGAGCTCCTAACTGGTAAGAAGCCAAACGTCAGTTACTCCAAAGTATTTGGTGCTAGGTGCTGGATCAAGGATCCACATCACACTTCAAAAATTGCACCGAAAGCACATGAAGGTTTTATGCTTGGATACAGAAAGGATTCACACTCCTACAAAGTCTTCAACCTATTTCACTATAAAGTGGTTGAAACTGTGGATGTGCGGTTTGATGAGACTAATGGCTCGCAAAGAGAGCACCTGCTAATGTGCTAGATGAAGCCTCACCAAGTGAATCTATCAAGATTATGGGTACTGGAGAAATCATACCTTCAGAGACACAAGCTGAAGAATAAATCATCATTTCTGCACCTAATCAACCCGAAGACACTGCTCAGACTGAAGTTAATGCTGAAGATGAAGACAATGATTAGCAAGCACAAAATCTTTGTCCAGTTCATCCTCGTGTTGCAAATGAAGTACAGATTGAGAAGATAATCGATAGCATCAATGCACCTGGTCCCCTCACTCGTTCAAGAGTAACACAACTAGCAAATTTCTATGGACACTTTGCATTTGTCTCTATATCTAAACCCAAGAAAGTTGCTGGAGCCTTCATGGAACCTGAATGGATTCAAGCTATGCAAGAAGAGCTTCAATAGTTCGAGCTGAACAATTTTTGGGAACTAGTAAAGCATCCTGATCCTAGCAAGCACAACATCATAGGCACCAAATGGATCTATCACAACAAACAAGATGAGCATGGTCAAGTCGCTAGAAACAAGGCTCATCTCATTGCTCAAGGTTACACTCAAGTAGAAGGGATTGACTTCGATGAAACATTTGCTCCGGTGGCTAGGCTTGAAGCCATTCTCATACTGCTAGCCTATGCCAACCATCAAAACATCCTTCTGTATCAAATGGATGTAAAGAGTGCCTTTCTCAATGGCAAAATTGAAGAAGAAGTATATGTTGCACAACCACTTGGTTTTGAAGACCCAAAGCATCCTAACATGGTATACAAGCTCAACAAGGCACTATATGGACTCAAACAAGCTCCTCGCGCTTGGTATGACAAACTCAAAGACTTCCTAAAGAGCAAAGGCTTCAAACCTGATTCCCTGGATCCCACACTCTAAATGAAGACATATGATGGTGAACTGTTTGTGTGCCAAATCTATGTGGATGACATTATCTGCGGCTGCACTGACAAGAAATACCGTGATGAGTTTGGACATATGATGCAAGAGCAATATCAGATGTCCATGATGGGTGAGCTGAAGTTCTTCCTCAGTCTTCAAATCCGTCAGCAGAGCAATGACATCTTCATATCACAATAAAAATACCTCAAAGATTTCCTGAAGAAGTTTGGAATGCAAGACTGCAAAGGATACACGATGCCAATGCCAACCAAAAGTCATCTGGGCCCCGACGATAATGGTAAAGATTTCGATCAAAAGGTATACTGCTCCATGATTGGTTCTTTACTCTACTTATGTGCATCTAGGCTAGATCTAATGCTTAGCATTTTCATGTTTGCCCGATTCCAAGTGGCACCAAAGGAATTGCATCACTTAGCTGTGAAGCGAATTCTTCGATATTTGGCTTACACCCCAACACTAGGATTATGGTATCGAAAGGGCTCAGAGTTTGATCTAGTTGGACTCTCAGATGCTGATTATGCTGGTGACAATGTTGACACAAGTCCACATAAGGCACATGTCACTTTCTTCGATGATCTCTTGTTTGTTGGTCTTCAAAGAAGCAGAACTGTATATCCCTCTCCACTACTGAATCTGAATACATTACTGCTAGATCTTGCTGTGCTCAGCTTCTATGGATGAAGCAAACTCTCAAGGACTATGGCATCCACATGAAGAAAGTGCCACTCTACTGCGACAATGAAAGTGCCATCAAGATTGCCAACAACCCAGTTCAACACTCGAAGACAAAGCACATTCAGGTCCGTCATCACTTTCTCAGAGATCATGTCATGAAGGAGGATATTAATGTCATTCACGTCAACACTGAAGAGCAATTGGCAGATATCTTCACAAAGCCCTTGGATGAGAAAATGTTTTGTAATTTGCGGTGTGAGCTAAATATCTTAGAATCCTCAAATGTCCTGTAAGTGGAAAAACATCCTAACACTTATGCATGTTGATGACTTAAATGTGCAACACATGAAGTAACGTATATCTTCAATCAATGAAGACATACACTCTAAGTGTGAATACATTAACGCGGAATTTGACTTCGGAGCGCCACGATAATTGTGCGCCATGTCTGGGTCTAATACTTCCTATATGGTGGGTAACACCACCATCAAACTTTCTCGAAGATTTTCTTTAGGCGTCATAATTGCATTATCTTCACATTTGGTTTGTCTTCAACATTGATTTGACTTCAAGGTTTATCTTTGAAATGTTGAGTTGATCTTATACTGATATATATATGTCTTTGAACTTGCCATTTTTCTGAACTAAGTGAATGTGATCGGACCCTAACCCCTTTTATGCTTCTTCCTCAAACTCTATCTATCTAGTCATATGCATCCTGTGGAAACCTATCGAATGTCTTCACTGAATCCTTGTCAGCTGAAGACACAAAGACACACATTTAAATCTGTTTTAATGCTATGTCGTTTTTGCCGGAATACCGGAGAAGCCGGAACGACCACCCGACAATCCAAGCGTGTGTGGGCCACGTGTCCTTCAGATGTGAACCACCAGGGCACCTGCGTAATTACGTTGTGCAGTCCCTTTCCTTATAAATACACACCCCGCGCTGTCATTATCTCTTGTTTCACCTCGCCACCTCTCTCGAACCCTAGCGCCTCTGCTAGCTCACGTCGATGTCGGAGACGAAGCGCTTAGCTGCCGCGACTTCTTTGACGCTGTCCTCAAGTCGGCCGCAGACCTCGTCCTCTCCCCCACAGCTGTAGGTGTCTTACGCCACCAGGTTAGGGCGTGGGATATTAAACTGCTCGGCTTCTAACTCTACCTCGTCTAGCAGTTCGTCTGCGCTAATTAAATCTCACTTTTTACTGTTTCTTCGATCCGTCAAATTCATCCACTTCAACCAAAAGTGGTTTCTACACTTCCAAACATGGCCCGTCTCTATCTGCATCTCATATCATGCTAAGAATATTCACTTATGCTTCATAACTAGTTAGATTCCTCAGTTGTACTTATTCATGGATTCGTACAAATCTGGAACCAACTCTCTTCAAATAAGTGAATGTCTTCGCCCTATGAGGTCAATGTCTTCAAACTGATTTATATTCAAAATCTTCTGAGAATGCATATGACCTCTTCCCCTTCCCTCGCATCTCTAATGCTATCACAGGTACATGTCCATGGGAGAATCCCTTGGTTCTCATAGTCTGCATTCATTTGCAGAGTTCTTACAACATCATATTCACTCCCCTGAAGCCAGTTCTTGTCTGACCAGTAGACGGAAGACTTTCACTGTTCTGAAGCCTATCTGGTTGAATACCATGGCCACAGAAAAGTATGCTAGGAAAGGTGGCAGACAGCACAGAGGCAACACAGCTCTAGATCTGCCTCCAGATTTGTATGAATTGTACAAGTCAGATCTTGAGGAAAGTTACGGTCAGCGCAAGACCCGACTCCAATGGATTTGAAGATATTGGGCTGAACAGTGGTTCAATTATAACTTCGTAACCCCTGAATATGCAAAGAAGAATGCTATCAAGCGCCCGTGGGGAGATATTCTATACAGGAATCTGCAGCGAAGGTCGAAGCCTGAAGCCATTGCTCAAGGCTTCTACCCATGCATGGTCCATGGACCAAAGCCTGAGAATGCCGACCCATCATCATTATTATGGTGTCTTGACGACAATCTGTTCAAACGCAACTACCAATTTGCAAAGGAGTCGGCTGTGAAGAACAAGAAAGATCTTGGACTCAACTTCAACCCTGGTCCATCTGCTCCAAGACAGGATGGCACTTCTGATGCCAATCCGAATGTCATCGGCCCCTTCACCAGCGTCGATGGGCTTCTCTCCCACATTGCTTCTTAGAGGACCACTGTCGGCATTCTGGGAACGGGGGTCCCCAGACTTTCCTGCCAGCGGCCTGCAGCGTGGCTCACGCGGGGGCTTGGCACGACCCATCTTCATTAGCCCAAGCTCAAGTCCCTCACAAGGGGCCAAGCCTCGCGGGGCAGACGATAGGAAGCTTCCTCAAGAGCGACCTCATCAGGCAGGCTCGCGAGGAGGCGGAGAGATCAATGCAAGGGTACATCACGAGGATCTCATGACGCAAGCTATGACGATCAAGGCCAGGAGGGTGCCGGCCTGCGCAGGGTCCTTGTTTCCCCTTTGGTGCAAAGGGGCAAGCACAGGCCAAGGTATCAGGCAAAGGTTACCATTCTGGTGCAACGAGACCAAGACCAGCCGGACAGCCGGACGGAGGTCACCGTGGAGCCCAAGACGGCATCATCACCAGTGCTTTTGGCAGTCGAAGACCACCTTTGGTCAGGATAACTTGTACTAGATGTTCCCATTCAAAATGGCCAATTGTTGGTGCCCTTCCCGCTCAATTATTTGGGAAGAGGCCCAGGGCCTCTATAAATAGAGCTAGCCTCCACAAAGGGAGGGAAGGCAGGAGGAGAAAACCCAGTAGAGACTAAGTAGAACATACCGCACCAGCTCAAGAACACCCCTCGCGAGGCTGTTCTTCCCTTGTACTGTCCATCATCAGCCTCAGATGCAATCCACCACACCACACACTGGAGTAGGGTATTACACCACAACAGTGGCCCGAACCAGTATAAACCTCGTGTCTCTTGTGTTGTTCATCATTTTCATCTTAGTTCGCACGAGAGGATCGAACGTAGATCGGTAGGGGAGAGATCTTTGCGCGCACCCCAGTATTTGAACCTCAAGGGTCTGCCGGAACCCGAAATCTGACATTTGGCGCGCCAGGTAGGGGTGCACCAGAATCTTTCTTCCGCTGTTCGCGTGTGATCTTCCGTCGTGTCCATGGCTAACGCTCATCGGGCTCGCGCCGAGCGCCGGGCTGCTCGCGCCACTCGCGTCACCCAGACGGCTCCCGTCGGCGGCCCCCCTCGTCGTTCCCCGTCGCCCGCCGCCAACGCCGCCACCGGCCCGACGGGGAACGAGCAGCAGGCCTCGTTCCAGCATCCTTCGGTGCGGCGGGATGGCCGCACCGCCACCCCGTCGCTGACTCCAGCTGGCTCGTCGTCCCACGCCCGTCGCGCACCCATGGATGCGCACGCCTCACTGCTCTTGGCGCGGGAGCTCCTACACTATCGCCCCATCGACGACCTCTATGAGGACTGGCTCGCCCGCATCACCGAGCTCGTCAGTGCCGCAGGGGGCTCCCCCTTGCGGTCCCTCTCGCTGCCTCACCCTCCGTCCCATGCAGGGCGCGAGGATCAGGAGGCGCCTCCGCCGCCTCCTCCCCAAGAAGGTGCCTTGGCTCCAAGGCGCGCAGAACCAGGGTGGGACCCTCCACGTCCGGCGCCTGCGCAACAAGAAGGAGCTGCCAAGAGATCCCACGTCCCCGGGAAGGTGCTCGCACGCTCCCAGTGCCGGCGCGCCAAGATCGCGCCCCAGCGCCTCCACGACAAGACCCCGCGTTGCTCCCAGTGGCAGCGCATGGTGACCCGCAAGAACAAGTCCAGCACCAGCAAAGGGCGCCGGTGGCCACGGTAGGCTGCCTCGCCTTCACCCCCAAGCTGCGCGGCATCACATGGCCAGGAAAGTTCAAGCCTGACCTCCCTCCCTGCTATGATGGCACAGCGGACCCCGCGGAGTTCCTGCAGCTCTACGAGCTGGGCATCGTAGCCGCCAACAGAGACAAAAAGGTCATGGCGAATTGGTTCCCCATGGCGCTCAAGGACGGCGCCCGCACCTGGCTCCTGAACCTGGCTCCCGACACGATCTCCTCCTAGAGCGAGATGCGCACCCACTTCATCACCAACTTCCAGGGCACTCGCGACCGGCCCCCGGCCGTGAGCGACCTGCGCCGCATCAAGCAACAGCCAGGAGAAACCCTACAGAAGTACATCCAGTGCTTCAACTACGCTCGCCTCAAGATCCCTAAGGTAACTGAAGAAGCTATCATCTCAGCCTTCTCCGACGGCGTGCGCGACGTCAAGATGAAGGAAGAGCTAGCAATCCATGAAGACCTGTGCACATCGCTGGAGCTGTTCAACTTGGCGACCAAGTGCGCCAGGGCTGAGGAAGGGTGTCTCTCCCTCCTCGAGCTCCCGGCAGCCGCCCCGGAAGAAAAGAAGCTCAAGGCCAAAGACGTGAAGCGCAAGGGGGCTGCCGTGCTAGCAGCGGAACCGGACACCAAGCGAGGCAGGGATCAGCCTGAGTCATCCAATGGCGGACGGTACTGCGTGTACCACGACCTCCACACCCACAACACCAACGAATGTCAAGAGCTCAGAGCCATGCGAGATGGGTGAATCGGCCGACGCCCAGAATGCAATGACAGGGGCTATGGCCGAGGAGGAGGAAGAGGTGGCGGACGATGGGAAGACCGTGGCCTTCGCCAGGGATGGTGTGACCGCCCTCGCGAGGACCGCTGGCAGGACCAGCCGCGTGAGGGAGGCTGGAGGGACCAGCCTCGTGAGGGACACCCGCACGGCAACGCATGCCTCCCTCCTCTGCCGCCTCCACCAAGGAGGAACGAAGACCAACACCAAGACGATGGGGCTGGGGGCTTCCAAGAGCCACGTGCAATTGCTTGCATCTTGGGTGGCGCCTAGGCCCCAGCCTCACAACGCATCTTCAAGCAGTTTGCTCGCGAGGTGAATGCAGTCCTTCCCAAGCTTGAGGCCACACGCCCTCTCAGGTGGTCTACGTGCGCGATCACATTTAGTTCCGCAGACAAGCTCAAGTGTGCGGCAACGGCCGGAATCCTCCCGATGCTTTGCTCCCTAGTCATTAGCAACGTGCAGGTCACCAGGACCCTCATCGATGGTGGGGCAGGACTCAACGTCCTATCCGTCGAGACGTTCGGCAATCTCTAAGTGCCGTACGACCAGGTTCAGCCGACCAAGCCTTTCTCAGGAGTCACCGATGGTTCCACTGTTCCAATTGAGCAGGTTCTCCTTCCGGTCACCTTCGGGCAACGCAACAACTACCGCACCGAGCTCATCGAATCCAACGTCGCTCACATCCGCCTGCCGTACAATGCCATCCTTGGGTAGCCAGCCCTAGCCAAGTTTATGGCAGTGACTCACCATGGTTACAATCTCCTCAAGATGCCAGGAAGCGGTGGAGTCATCACCGTACCCTGTGAAGAAAGGGACGCAATGTGCTCGCTTGAGCGTGCGTTCCAAGCCGCAGCAATCGAAGACCCAGATCATAGGAGCGGGAGGCCTCCCGAGGCGATCCTCAAGAAGAAGAAGACCTCACCTGGCCCGAGCCACAAGGAGGCAGGCACCTCCGGAGGTATTGCGTTAGGATTCGCGCCCGATCAGGGAGCGCCACCCTCTCACGCATAGGAAGGCGCGCCCGGCGCCCCCCTCAGGCAGGGCTCGGGGGCTCTCTCTTGGAGAGCCGCCGACCTTGCCAAGGTCGCGGGGGAGGCGCTCGGGCACCACTTGGAGGGGTGCTTTCAAGCATGCTTCCCTCAGGAAGGTACAAGTCAAAGGAGACCAAACCCTCAGGAGTTCATCGCAAGGAACACCCATGAGCTACAAGAGTCCAGAGTCATGCGCGGCAGCCACTGCTTACCTGCCATGGCCCCACATCCAGGCGAGGATGGAGGACTGTGCGTCTCCATCGACGTACCAGGGCTCAACCGAGCTGCGTCCCAGGAGCGCCTATGGCCTTCGGCCATAGAGCGCTGCGAGGGACCACCTCACGGCTATGTTCGCATGCCCTTCGACCTGCCGAGCGCGGTCGCCGCACATTAGCGCCTGTTGAGGAGCATTCTGGAGGCTCAGGAGGTCAGGCATCGCGCGGTCCTGGCGGAGGTGGCGATGGTCCTCGAAGACCTGCACGTGCCACAGGAGCCTCCTGAGGCCCCTGGGCCTGGGGGCTCATGAGGGCCGACGTCTTCACCATGCATCGCTCACTTCCTCAGCATCACTTCATCTTCAACAGCACCAGGTGACATCTTTCAGAGTTCTACTTTCAGCTGGGAGCGCCCACAGGGCTGCACCATTCCCAGGCCGCGTGGGCCCGTCCCCGCGGCATGTATCCATTTTGTTTATGCTCTTTACTTACCTTGTTGGGGGAGCCCCTCGGGCTGCATCATCCCCACGCCGCTCGGGCCCGACCCAGCGGCAGTTGCTTTTCCAGCATTTACCTTAGGATGAAGTTGTTCTTTCATGCTTAATCTGATTCCCATAATTATCACCTACTGCTTGTCGTCATGCAAAGCGCTTGCACGTTAAAAGGGGGGCGCCTGAGTATCGCGACTCATGGGCTCTCACTGGCTCTCCAGCCCTCACCCCCTGGCCTTGACCCACGGCATCGCGGCCTGTCATAACAGCGGCGGCTGAGCTCGCTCGAGGGCCGGGACCTGAGGACGTAGAGCATTTGCATTCTAACAACCCTGCAGGAACACACCAATTGATAAAGGCCCAGAGCCAGGTGCAACCCGCCTCGAGGTAGGGCCTCGTGAGTCCCGCGCTGGCTCACGGGTGCCCAGATACACCTCTCCTAGCCCTACCGTGCCGGCCACGTGTCAGGGCGGGGCTGCACACGCCCCGGGGGCTCCTCCCGGAGCGGAGCCCCCTCCCACGCAACAGTAGAAGCACCATGCTCCGCGCTGGCTGACGACACTGCCGAGGAGCGGCTATGCCCGTACACATACGGAAGCGCTATGCTCCGCGCTGGTGATAAACAACTGAGGGCGGCCCACGGCCGTACCAACCTCAGGGAGCCCAGATCTCAGTGTCCGGCACCATTGCAACGCCTCCCCTCGGGAGTGCCGCACAAGGGGGCTGGACACGGGGGCTACGCCCGGGCCTCGCCCGAGCGCACGCCACCCAGCCAGGTCCCTTGGACCTGGTTGTCGCGCTCCACTCCCCGAGCGGAGCCAAGGTACGAAATCCATTTGAGCGTCAAGGGGGACTCCTGAGCATCGCGACTCAGGAGCCTAACTTGCCACGTAGCCCCTCACTCCTTAGTCCCGTCAATGATTTCCGGTCGGGGCTAACACTGGGTGAGGTACGCGCGGGGCCAGGCCCTGCCGACGCAGAACGATCAATCCACTCCGTGCTCCCACTTCCCTACTTGTTGCTCGCGCATCAAGGGGGACTCCTGAGCATCGCGACTCAGGAGCCTAACTTGCCACGTAGCCCCTCACTCCTTAGTCCCGTCCATGGTTTCCGGTCGGGGCTAACGCTGGGTGAGGTACGCGTAGGGTCGGGCCCTGCCGACGCAGAGCGTAAGCAAGTAGGAGAGGAAAATGCAAATTCCAGGAAATTCAAAGCAAATATTACAAGCCATAAGATTGTTCCACAATGCCAAACACAAGTTTAAACACCTCCGCGAGGCATGGTGCATGTGCATGAATAAAACATGATGGAAGTCGCGAAGGGATCACTCCCCAGTAATGCCGTCACCGGTGGTGGAGTCACGCTGGACGGCTTCGCCTCTCGAGGTCGCGAGGCCAGCGGCACCGCGCCCGGGCAGGACACTGGGAGAGTGGAACTTCCCCAGCAAAACCTCGGCTCGGCCTCTCACGGCCTCAGCAGCGGCAGCGGCACGATCGCCGCTCGCGGGCTCCAGCAGGCTGTCGAAGTCGACGTTGGGGTCGCGCAGGTAGACATGGCTGAGGACATGCGTTAGCGCCACAGAAGACAGGGCGCGCGCCTCGGGCTCGACCGTGGGGCCAAGGCCGTCTGCGACGTCCTCAAGCGCATCAACCAGGAAGGGGAGCAGCTTGGCGGGGCCATCCTCCGCACCAGCCAACGGCTCCTCCAGGCCACTCTCATACAGCGTCTTCAGTATGCCACGAGCCTTCTTCTCCAGCTTCACGAGGGCCACCTGGTCCTCCATCAGGACCTCCGCCTTGGCGTCCAGCTCGGTCCTCTCCGCCTTCAGCGACCGCTCCAGCGTCTCCAGTCGGCTATGGCGGTCATCAAGCTTGGCGTCCCGGTCCTTGGCGGCGGCCTCCCTAGCCTTCATCTCCTTCTCCTTCTCCTGGCGGCTGTGCACCTCCTTGGCGAGCTCGTTGCGCAGGCCTTGCAGCTCGGCCTCAAGCGTCTTGCAGCGGCCCTGGGAAGTTGCAGTGTCACCCAGGGCAGCGTCGCGAGCGGCCTTGGCTTGGTTAGCGGCCCGCTTGTCCTCGTTGGAGGACGACACGGCCTGGCTCAGCACCGCTCGGACGGAAGCAGCAGAACGGGCCCAGCCAGAGGCCAACTCCAGGCGCCCGACCACCAGATGAGGGTCCGCGCTCAGGAGATCCTCCTGCAGTTGGCTCAGCTCATTGGCAACCTAGTCCAGGACAGCGGCGGAGAGAGCAGAAGAGACGAGAACCTATGGAGCAGGCAGAGAACATGGCAGCGTGACCACAGCTTGGCAGGAAGGGAACTCCTGAGCCTTGGCCGCCACGGCCGCAGCGTCGGGCACAGTCGACCCCAGGTCCAGCGGGCCACGGGGGCTGACTCCTCGCCGGGGTGCCCTTGTTGGCCTCGCGAGGGCAGTTGGGTCAAAGAGGCGCGGGCCTCGCCGTCCTCTCCCCCAACAGCCGAAGGCGTCGCCCCGGCAGACGGATTCACCCCAAGCGGGGCCACAGAAGCCTCTTTCAACCTCTTGGCCGCATGTGCCGGCCTGGTAAAAGAGTGCAAACGTCAAGCCTCAGCGGAAGAAACCAAGCAGAGCACGAATCGAGCACTTACTGGATGTCGTCCATGGATTCAAGCAACCTCCGGCCAAACTTGAAGCCCGAGAGCCTGCAGCGGGGGTCAGCCTTGGGGGGACCGGAAGCACAAGGCGCGTCAGGAGGGATGGAGCTGCCCTTGGACCACCCAGGGACCAGAGCAGACCCTGGGGGAACCAAGCTCGACCTGCCCTTCCTCGTGACCGAGGAAGAGCCCTCCCTTCCTCGCCTGGCGCTAGCCTCGTCATCGTCCGGCATGGAGCAGAGGGCCTGGGACCTGCGCCGAGGGAAGGACTCCCCCCAATCCTCGCCAGTCTCCTCCGAGTCGGACGCTTCCTCCTCCGCCTCTTCTTCCCCCTTTCCCCCGCTGGAGCTGCAGGAGGACAAGTTCACCGTCGCCAGGACCGCCAGATCTTCGAGAGCTGCCGCAGGCACTAGCCCCTCACCGTTGAAGGTGGGCATGGCGTTCACCACCTGCTCCTAGTCGTCATGAAGGAACAGGGGGACGGGGGCGCCCACCGGGCTCGCCATGTCTCCCCCAACCAAGGAATGGAGGGCCGTAGTCAGATCCTCGTCGGTCAAGGCCTCGGAGCTCAAGCACAGGGCGGCGTCTGCTCCTCCAAGCCTCCAAAGTGGGAGTGAGTGCTCCTGGAGCGGAGCCACCTGATGCTCCAAGAACTCCCTCAGGAGCATGGCCCCGGTCAGCTTCACCGCCCCCAAGTTGCTTGGCCTCAGGTCCGCGTCCATCCTCCTCAACACCGCCTTCGCGCGAGGGTCGACGAGCTCCGCGCGGGACCATGCGTCAACGGACTTAGGTTTCCCCATGGGCAATACCAGACGAGGGTGGAGGCGCCCGACATCCATCATGACCCACTTGCTCTGGTAGCCTTCGATCCTCTTCCCAGGCTTCGAGATGGCGTTGGAGCTGGAATATGCAATGAAGCTCGCGCATGCGGAGACCTGAGCTCCAGAAACCCGGAGGGAGAAAAAGTGGCGTAGCAAGGCCATCGAGGGCTTCACACCAACATGAGCCTCACAATAGTAGGCGAAAATCTCTAGGAGAAGGACAGAGTTGGGGTGGAGATGCATGGCCTGCAAGTTGTATTGGCGGAGAACGGCATGGAAGAACTCAGAGAAAGGAGGCACCAGACCGGCGACAATGGCGCTCACGAAGAATGGGTAGAAGGTGCTCCCCTTGCCCTCAGGCTGGTCACAGCCGACCTTGAGCACAGTCGCCCCCTTGCTGCCCTGCGCCACTGTCATCAGGCGCGTGAGGGCGAGGTTCTTCTCTGACAAATTTGGGGAATCCAGGGCCGGCGAGTACCAAGCATCAGCCGGGGACTGGCGAGTCACCATTGCGTACCGGATGCGAAGGATTGAGACGGATCTGGAGAATTTCGGGAGCAAGAGGGAGGAAAGTGAGAAACGGGATCTAGGGCAAGACGGACGAGATCAGGGCAAGTAAGCCTGGCCCGGGCACCCCCTTTTATCAGTCGTGCAGTTGCCGAGGTGTCGTGGGAAGTGCAGACGCCCACGTCCATTCAACCGCCACACGTCGCCCAAGGCCGCAAGCTATTAGGGCCTGCGGTGCTTCGTGCTTGCCCCTTCGCTTCTCTACTAAGCCAAGCCCACGCGCGTCTTGGCCCCGGGGGCTACTGTCGGCGTTCTGGGAACGGGGGTCCCCAGACTTGCCTGCCTCCGGCCTGCGGCGTGGCTCAGGCGGGGGCCCAGCACGGCCCATCTTCATCAGCCCAAGCTCAAGACCCTCGCGAGGGGCCAAGCCTCGTGGGGCGGACGACAGGAAGCTTCCTCAAGAGTGGCCTCATCAGGCAGGCTCGCGAGGAGGCGGAGAGATCAATGCAAGGATACCTCGCGAGGATCCCATGACACAAGCCATGACGATCAAGGCCAAGCGGGCGCCGACCTGTGCAGGGTCCTTGTTTCCCCTTTGGTGCAAAGGGGGCAAGCACAGGCCAAGGTATCAAGCAAAGGTTACCATTCCAGTGCAACGAGACCAAGACCAGCCGGACAGCCGGACGGAGGTCACCGTGGAGCCCAAGACGGCGTCATCACCAGTGCTTTTGGCAGCCGAAGACCACCTTTGGTCAAGATAACTTGTACTAGATGTTCCCCTTCAAAATGGCCAATTGTTGGCGCCCTTCCTGCTCAATTATTCGGGGAGAGGCCCAGGGCCTCTATAAATAGAGCTAGCCTCCACAAAGGGAGGGAAGGCAGGAGGAGAAAACCCAGTAGAGACTAAGTAGAACACACCGCACCAGCTCAAGAACACCCCTCGCGAGGCTGTTCTTCCTTTGTACTGTCCATCATCAGCCTCAGAGGCAATCCACCACACCACACACTGGAGTAGGGTATTACACCACAACGGTGGCCCGAACCAGTATAAACCTCGTGTCTCTTGTGTTGTTCATCATTTTCATCTTAGTTCGCACGAGAGGATCGGACGTAGATCGGTAGGGGAGAGATCTCCACGCTGTAACACCCCGGATGTAATTTACCTAATATGTACTCCAACTCTTGCCGTTTCCGGTGTTAAGTTATTTTATTTTCTCGGGTTCGGGTTTTTGTCTCTGTGTGTTGTTGTTGTTGTCATGCATCTTATATCATGTCATCATGTGCATTGCATTTGCATACGTGTTCGTCTCATGCATCTGAGCATTTTCCCCGTTGTCCGTTTTGCATTCCGGTGCTCCAATCTCCTCCGGTGGTCATTTCTACCTTTCTTTCGTGTGTGGGGGTTAAACATTTCCGGATTGGACCGAGACTTGCCAAGCGGCCTTGGTTTACTACCGGTAGACCGCCTGTCAAGTTTCGTACCATTTGGACTTCGTTTGATGCTCCAACGGTTAACCGAGGGACCAAGAAGGCCTCGTGTGTGTTGCAGCCCAACACCCTTCCAATTTGGCCCAAAACCCACCAAAACCCTCTCCATCATCTAGAGCGTTCGATCACGATCGTGTGGCCGAAAACCGCACCTCATTTGGACACTCCTAGCTCCCTCTATGCCTATAAATAGCCCCCCTTCGAAATCCATGGGTCCTTCTTCCCCAAACCCTAAAAACATCGCCTCCTCCGCGCGGTCGGACACGTCCGCCGGCAGCCGGACACGTCCGCCGCCCGCTCGGACCACTCCCGCGCCACCACGTGTGCACCGAGCCCCACATCGTCGCCGCTCCCGCTGTGGCCCGCGAGGCCCGGGGCCGGCCCTCCCCGCCGACCGACTGGGCCAGAGGCGCTCGACAGCCCCGCCGCCTCCTTCCTCCGGGCCGGCCACCGCCGCCCGCGCGCCGCCGGGCCGCCGCACCAACCCCGGCCGCCACGCCGGCGACCGCGCCCCCAGCCGCGCCAACTCCGGCGACGCCCTCCGCCGCCTCCGCCTCACCAAGTTCCGGCCGGCCCTTCCCCGGTGACCTCGAGCTCCAAGTCCGGCGATCCTCGTCGACCGTGCGCTACAGTAACTCCGGCGAGATCCCGATCTGGATCTGAGATCCGAAATCTCGGGGTTGACTTTTATCCCTAACCGTAATTATTTTGCTATGTTCATCGTGCCATAACTTTGCATCTGTAGATCCGTTTTGGGCGTGTAGCATATCAAAATGTTCATCTCAGAGAGCACATCATTTCATCTCATTGCATCATTTGCATTTGAGTTCATCTTGATGCCCGAAATGCTGTTGGAAGAGTGCTATTTGAGATGATTGTCAGATCTACTGCTCCAAATGGCTATTTGTCATTTTTGCCATGATTATTGTGTGCATGATATGCCCCTGAGCTCTACATGAGTTTTGTTATATGCTTTGCCATCTTTCCAGGGGTGCAATCCATGTATTTTTGTGATGTGTGTGGTGACTAGAACAAACTTGCAAAGTGGTGCATTCGTTAATGCTGATTTCGGGGACTTAGCAATTCCACTAAGTCCTTGATTTGTTTTTATCAATATGACATATGTTCATGTTGTTTCCTAGTGATCCGTGCCTCTTTTGAGGTCGATCAGTAAGGATGATTTGTTAATATTGTAGTGCGCTATCCATCCATGTCTTTGTTTGAAATTATGGAGCACCCTAGCTTGAGTTAATAGAGCTCTACTTTTGCTATTTTGTGAATCTGGGCAGATTGTCTACTTGTTAGCGATTTTGCCGAGGATGTTGTAGTTGATCCGTGCATGCTATGTTGTTGTTCTTGCCATGTCTAGATTTTTTAATGTGTATTCTTGATGGGTGTATGCTTAGATTGTCATGCCTTGCTCTGTAGTGAGTGCATCGAGCTCGTAAACATGCCTACTTGATATCTGATTTGCATTCTCCAGTTTTTCTCTAAGTCTGTAACCTGATTATGTTTTTGACATGTTCGCATGCTTGCAATTGTATTTTCTGATCACTTTTGGCTCAAGGTCACTAACGGACTTTTGTTAAGCTCTTTGAGTAGCTCCATTCCATGCTTTACTTTGCCATGTTAAGTTCCTGTAGCACTTAGTTTTCATGCTCCAAAGTGTGCTACCTGATCTAAATTCCAGACTAGTGTTAATTTCACTAAGTCTGAAATCTGTTTACCAATTGCACTTTTTCCATGCTTGTTTGAACCTGTTAATGGATGAATTGGCCGTAGCTCAGTGTTCATATTTTGTTAAGCATCATGAGTGGATCCCTACGATGTTTTTTGTTGTCTTGTTTGAGTGCTGTAGCATAACTATCTTGTTGCATTTAGGTGGTTACTTGCTGTATATCGCAGACCGGTGCCATATTTGAATTGCTTGCCATTTCCAAACCGTGTCTCCGATTCCGGTGTTCTTTATATCGAATTCAAGCGAAATCACCTCACCTTTCCAGTGGCACACTTGTATTTCCATGTTGAGGCCAGGTTCATTCATTCCTTGTCAAATCTTGCATATGCATCGCATATCGCATCCCGCATAGCATACCATGTTTGCATCATGTTGTTTGAGCTTCGCACGTGGTTGATTGTGTTCTTGTTGTTTATTTGTATTGCTTGGGTAGAGCCGGGAGACGAGTTCTCTAACGAGGAGCCCGTTGAGTTTGCTTTTGAGGATCCAGTCAACTCTGATAAGTTTGCAGGCAAGATGATCATACCCTCGAAATCACTTCTATCTTTGCTTTGCTAGATGCTCGCTCTTTTGCTATGCCTATGCTACAATGCCTACCACTTGCTTATCATGCCTCACAAATTACCATGTCAAACCTCTAACCCACCATGTCCTAGCAAACTATTGATTGGCTATGTTACCGCTTTGCTCAGCCCCTCTTATAGCGTTGCTAGTTGCAGGTGAAGATTGGAGACCGTTCCTTGTTGGAACATTATTTTCTTGTTGGGATATCACTATATTATCTTGTTATCTAAATGCATCTATATACTTGGTAAAGGGTGGAAGGCTCGGCCTTTTGCCTAGTGTTTTGTTCCACTCTTGCCTCCCTAGTTTCCGTCATATCGGTGTTATGTTCCCAGATTTTGAGTTCCTTACGCGGTTGGGTAATAATGGGAACCCCTTCACAGTTTGCCTTGAATAAAACTCTTCCAGCAATGCCCAACCTTGGTTTTACCATTTGCCACCTAGCCTCTTTTTCCCTTGGGTTTCCGGAGCCCGAGGGTCATCTTATTTAAAACCCCCCCGGGCAAGTGCTCCTCTGAGTGTTGGTCCAACCTGTCAGCTGCCGGTGGCCACCAGGGGCAACTCTGGGCTGGCCTACCCGTACCTTGGACAATCTGAGTGTGCCCTGAGAACGAGATATGTGCAGCTCCTATTGGGATTTGTCGTCACATTCGGGCGGTGTTGCTGGATTTGTTTTAACTTGTCGAAGTGTCTTGTAGAACCGGGATACCGAGTCTGATCGGAATGTCTCAGGAGAAGGTATATCCTTCGTTGACCGTGAGAGCTTGTCATGGGCTAAGTTGGGACTCCCCATGCAGGGATTTGAACTTTCGAAAGCCGTGCCCGCGGTTATGGGCAGATGGGAAATTGTTAATGTCCGATTGTAGATAACTTGAACCTTAACTCAATTAAAATGAATCAACTGTGTGAGTTACCATGATGGTCTCTTCTCGGCGGAGTCCGGGAAGTGAACACGGTGTTGGAGTAATGCTTGCCGCAGGTTGTTCTCTAGTTATTCGTTCGCGCTTTGCCTTCTCTTCTCGCTCTCTTTTGCGAACAGGTTAGCCACCATACACGCTAGTCGCTTGCTGCAGCTCCACATATTTACCTTGCCTTACCTATAAGCTTAAATAGTCTTGATCGCGAGGGTGCGAGATTGCTGAGTCCCTGTGGCTCACAGATTACTTCCAAACCAGATGCAGGGCCTGATGATTCCGTTCCAGATGATTCGCTTGAGCTCAAGTGGGAGTTCGACGAAGACTCACGCCATTACCATGTGTCTTTCCCTAATGATCAGTAGTGGTGCCCAGTTGGGGCGATCGGGACCGTGTCACATGTCGGGTTGATCTTTTATTTTGGCACCGTAGTCGGGCCATGAGTGATTGAATGATGTAATGCTATTATTGTACTTTGTTTGACGTGGCGAGTGTAAGCCAACTATGTACCTTCCCCTTTTATTATCTATTTACATGGGATGTTGTGATGATTGCCTTACTTGCGACATTGCTTTCAATGCGGTTATGCCTCTAAGTCGTGCTTCGACACGTAGGAGATATAGCCACATCGAGGGCGTTACAAGTTGGTAATCAGAGCCTTCCCTGACCTTAGGAGCCCCATTGCTTGATCGAATTAGCGGCCAAGTTGAGTCTAGAAAAAAAATGTTTTGAGTCATTTAGGAATTATATATCGGAGTGTTTAGGAATTCTTTTTACTCCCCAGTCTCCTCATCGCTCTGGTAAGGCATCCTGACGTAGAGTTTTGGCTCTTCTCTTCTCAAATTTCACTAAAAAGTTTTTAGGATCACGCGGGTATCTTGGAATCGTTCCGATGGATTTGTGACGAGAACATTGTTCTTGGTGCCTCCTGTCATTTAGTGGTTGTGGCAGTGTCCCGGGGAGTTGAGCTCTGAGGTGTTGTCGTCACAATTTTATCGTTGTAGTTCTGGAGTACCTGAGTTTAGTTCGCCGACATCGAAAATCTCTTTTATGAAGTTGTTGGTGAGATAACCTCGACGCCACCCAGTACTGGGGCGGGAGTTCAGGAGTATTGCCATAACTCGTATAACGGATGCTTTTCGAAGGTTGAGGTAGATGGTTTCCGAAGTTTTTCTCGGTTATGTGTTGAAGGATGGATACAGGTGGATGTAGGAATTGCTAGGTTTGGGTGAGATATTATGCTTCCCCTGTATCCCCAACACCTGATTGCATAACCGGAAAGGTTCAGGAGTTTCATAGGTGGGAATTCTTGTAGCTCTAGTTCTTCTTCCACGGATATTTGGTTTGAGATTGGGATTTCTTACCGAGTATTCGTTCTTGATCTGTACCTTGTTGATTTACTCCTCTACCTAAATTCTAAGTGGCTTCTCAATTTATGGATATGTGACCATTTCAAGTGGAATGCATTCGTTCCTATGTTCGGATGTGAAGACTATATGTTGCAATTTCAACCCGCTTGATTCAGCTTCAATTTTATCTGTCAATGTGCTAACGGATGTCACCCTCTTCAGGATGGCTCCCGCTAAGAGCAGCAATCAGAATCAGAATCAGGATCCACCACCACCTCCCCCTCCTCCGGAGGCATGGCAAGCTGTGATGGCCGCTACCAATGCAAACACGCAGTTGATCATGCAAATTCTTCAAGAACGCAATCAAGCGAACCAAGGCAACCAAGGCAACAATCAGAATCACTTTGCTACACTCAACCAGTTCCTTGCTAACCAGCCAAAGACCTTCAGCAATTGTGTTGAGGCAACTGATGCTGACGATTGGCTCGTCGACTTGTGCAAGCATTTCGAGTGCAGTAATGTCAGGCCTGAGGACTTTGTCAAGTTCGCTTCCTTCCAACTCAAAGACCAAGCTGCAGAATGGTTCCAGCAGTACAAGGATTCCAGAGGAGGCCATGTGATTACCTGGGATGAATTCCGTCAAGACTTCAAAGCTCATCATATTCCTCAGAGTGTGGTTGAAAGCAAGCGTGAGGAATTCTGCAACCTGAAGCAAGGCTCTTTGTCTGTCTATGACTACAACAAGTTGTTTCAGAAGCTCGCCCGCTTCGCTAAGCAGGACGTCCCTGACGAGAAGAGCATGATATACCAGTTCAGGGGTGGTCTCAATGAAGAAGTCCAGCTAGCTCTTGTTCTCTTTGAGCCCTTGAGGTACGATGAGTTCTACAACATGGCATTGAAGCAAGAGGCTGCTCAACTGAAGTGTGATGCTTCCAAGAAGCGAGTCAGAGATGCTACTCCTTCTTCCTCTACTCAAGTGGCCAAGCAGCAGAAGTATTGGCTTCCTCCTCCTCCATTCCGGCAGCCGTATCAGAAGAGCAAAGGTGGCAGTGGATCTTCCCACCCACCCAACCCCGGCTTTCAGAACAAGACTTCGTCTCAAGCTCCAAGATCGAGTGCTCCGTATCACCGTCCGCTTTCAGAGGTCACGTGCAACAAGTGCCAACAGAAGGGTCACTATGCCAACAAATGCTTCAATCAGAGGCGTCTCCCTCCTCCTCCTCCGGTGAGATCGGCAAGTACAGCTGTGGTCAAGCATAACCCCAA
>NC_041382.1:223777105-223862276 GCF_002162155.2 Triticum dicoccoides
TTTCAGAACAAGACTTCGTCTCAAGCTCCAAGATCGAGTGCTCCGTATCACCGTCCGCTTTCAGAGGTCACGTGCAACAAGTGCCAACAGAAGGGTCACTATGCCAACAAATGCTTCAATCAGAGGCGTCTCCCTCCTCCTCCTCCTCCTGTGAGATCGGCAAGTACAACAGTGGTCAAGCATAACCCCAAGCACGCCAAGGTCAACTTGATGAATGCAGCTCAGGCAGAGGACTCGTCAGATGTCATCATGGGTAACCTTCCTGTTAATGATATTCCATCTAAAGTTATTTTTGACACTGGTGCATCACATTGTTTCATCTCTAGACCATTTACATCTAGGCATGAATTGGCTTTGCAAGTTTTGCCTAGTCCGTTAGCAGTTGTCTCTCCCGGTAAGCGCATGCATGCTAACTCCATCGTTCCGGATGTTACTATCATTTTGGGTGACTACAAGTTTCTGGCTTCTCCTACGGTTCTTGGTGACTCGGATATTGATCTTATTCTCGGGATGGATTGGCTTTCTAAGCACAAGGCGCATCTTGATTGTGCAGCCATGCAGATTCAATTGACTCATTCGTCTGAGGATGTAATTGTCTTTGCCGCTCGTGATGATACCATCCGTCTGTTTTCTCTCAATGAGAAGGGTGAACTGGATGCCATCTCTCAAATTCCAGTCGTTCGCGAATATCAAGATGTCTTTCTAGAAGAGCTTCCAGGAATGCCTCTGCACCGGCCAGTTGAATTCGTCATCGATCTTGAGCCTGGCACGGAACCTGTTTGCAAACGTCCTTACAAGCTGGACCTGAAGAGTTGAAGGAGCTAAAGAAGCAACTCAATATTAAAGAGCGAATGGGTCTCATCCGACCTAGCTCTTCTTCATGGGGTTGTGGAGTACTCTTTGTGAAGAAGAAGGATGGGACGGACCGACTTTGTGTTGACTACTGTCCATTGAACAAGAAGACTATCAAGAACAAGTACCCACTTCCCAACATCAACGAGTAGTTCGAACAACTCAAAGGTGCCCAAGTATTCTCCAAGCTTGATCTCCGTATGGGTTATCATTAGATTCGAATCCGTGAGCAAGATATTCCCAAGACGGCTTTCAGGACAAGCTATGGTTCATATGAATACACTGTCATGTATTTTGGCCTCGTCAATGCTCCTCCGACTTTCTCTCGCATGATGAACTTCATCTTCAACGCCTACACCAATGACTTTGTTTTGGTCTATCTCGACGACATTCTGGTCTTTTCGAAGAACAAGGAAGATCATGCCAAGCACTTGCGTTTGGTACTCGATAAGCTCAGGGAACACCAGTTCTACGCCAAGTTCTCAAAGTGCGAATTTTGGCTCGATGAGGTTCTTTATCTTGGGCATATCATCTCTGCCAAGGGCATTGCGGTGAATCCTGAGAAGGTGTCTGCAATTTTGAATTGGGAACCACCTCAGAACGTGAAGCAACTCCATAGCTTCCTCGGTCTCGCAAGCTACTGTCGAAGGTTCGTGGAGAACTTTTCAAAGATCGCGAAGCCTCTTTCAAATCTTCTCTAGAAGCACGTCAAGTACGTTTGGTCTCTGGAATGTGACATCACTTTCAACACTTTGAAAGAGAAATTGGTCACTGCTCCAGTTCTGACTCCTCCTGATGAATCCAAACCGTTCAAGGTCTTCTGCGATGCCTCTCTTCAAGGTCTTGGTGCAGTGTTGATGCAAGGGAAGAAAGTTGTGGCTTATACCTCTCGCCAGTTGAAGCCCAACGAGAAGAACTACCCCACTCATGACCTCGAGTTGGCGGCAGTTGTACATGCTCTTTTGACTTGGAGACATCTCTTACTGGGAAGAAAAGTGGACATCTTCACTGACCACAAGAGTCTCAAGTACATCTTCACTCAGCCTAATCTCAACCTCAAGCAGACTCGATGGGTCGAAATGATTCAAGAGTATAATCCGAGTATCGAGTATACTCCAGGCAAGGCCAATGTGATTGCTGACGCATTGAGCAGGAAGGCTTACTGCAATAGTCTGATTCTCAAGCCTTACCAACCCGAGCTTTGTGAAGCTTTCCGCAAACTCAATCCGCAAGTTGTTCCTCATGGTTTCCTCGCCAACCTTCAAGTCTCTCCTACCTTGGAAGAACAGATTCGTCAGGCTCAGCTTCTTGATGCTATGGTGAAGAAGGTGAAGATTGGGATTGCCAAGAGCCAACCCAAGTACAAGTGCTACCGCCTTGATGACAAGGATACTCTCTTCTTCGAGGATCGTATTGTTGTGCCCAAAGGTGACCTTCGTAAAGTGATCATGAACGAGGCTCACAATTCACTCCTCTCCATCCACCCTGGGAATACGAAGATGTATCAGGACCTCAAGCAGGCTTATTGGTGGACTCGAATGAAGCGCGAGATTGCTCAGTTCATGAATGAGTGTGACGTCTGCAGAAGAGTGAAGGCAGAACACCAAAGGCCAGCTGGTCTCCTCCAACCTCTTGCCATTCTAGAATGGAAGTTTGACCTCATTGAGATGGACTTCGTGACTGGGTTTCCAAAGTCCAAGCGTGGCAATGATGCTATATTCGTTGTCATCGACAAACTCACTAAAGTGGCTCACTTTCTGCCTATCAAAGAGTCTATCACTGCAGCTCAATTGGCGGATCTCTATACCTCTCGAATTGTCTCGTTGCACGGTATTCCACAGGTGATCTCTTCAGACAGTGGCAGCATATTTACCTCCAAGTTTTGGGAGTCTTTTCAGAAGGCCATGGGCACCAACATCCGCTTCAGCATAGCTTTCCACCCTGAAACTAGTGGTCAAGTCGAGCGTGTCAATCAGATTCTTGAAGATATGCTCAGGGCTTGTGTGACCTCCTTCGGTATGAAGTGGGAAGATTGTCTTCCTTACGCCGAATTCTCCTACAACAACAGTTTTCAAGCAAGTTCGGGCAAGGCCCCATTCAAAATTCTGTATGGCAGGAAGTGTCGTACCCCTCTCAACTGGTCTGAAACCGGTGAACGTCAACTTCTGGGAAATGACTTAATCACAGAGGCAGAGGAGATGTGTAAAGTCATTCGAGATAACCTCAAAGCAGCGCAATCGCGCCAGAAGAGCTACTATGATAGTAAGCACCGTGATTTGGCTTTCGAGATCGAAGATCATGTTTACCTCCGCGTCTCTCCAATGAAAGGTACTCATCGCTTCGGTATCAAAGGGAAGCTTGCCCCTAGATACATGGGACCTTTCAAGATCGTCAGCAAGAGAGGCGATCTCGCCTATCAACTCGAACTTCCTTCAAACTTTGCAAATGTGCATGACGTGTTCCATGTCTCTCAGCTCCGCAAGTGCTTCAAGACTCCTGACCGCACCGTCAACTTCGAAGACATTGAGCTCCAAGAAGATCTCTCTTATCATGAGCACACCGTTGCTATTCTTGAAGAGACTGAACGCAAGACTCGCAATAAGTCAATCAAATTCCTCAAAGTCAAGTGGTCACACCATTCCGACCGTGAAGCCACCTGGGAACGCGAGGATCACCTCCGTTCTGAGTACCCGGTGTTCTTCCAGTCCTAGATCTCGGGACGAGATCCTTTCGTAGTGGTGGAGTGTTGTAACACCCCGGATGTAATTTACCTAATATGTACTCCAACTCTTGCTGTTTCCAGCGTTAAGTTATTTTATTTTCTCGGGTTAGGGTTTTTGTCTCCGTGTGTTGTTGTTGTTGTCATGCATCTCATATCATGTCATCATGTGAATTGCATTTGCATACGTGTTCGTCTCATGCATCCGAGCATTTTCCCCCTTGTTCGTTTTGCATACCGGCGCTCCGTTCTCCTCCGGTGGTCATTTCTACCTTTCTTTCGTGTCTGGGGGTTAAACATTTCCTGATTGGACCCAGACTTGCCAAGCGGCCTTGGTTTACTATCGGTAGACCGCCTGTCTAGTTTCGTACCATTTGGACTTCGTTTGATGCTCCAATGGTTAACCGAGGGACCGAGAAGGCCTCGTGTGTGTTCCAGACCAACACCCTTCCAATTTGGCCCAAAACCCACCAAAACCCTCTCCATCATCTAGAGCATTCGATCACGATCGCGTGGTCAAAAACCGCACCTCATTTGGACACTCCTAGCTCCCTCTATGCCTATAAATAGCCCCCCTCCGAAATCCATGGGTCCTTCTTCCCCAAACCCTAAAAAAATCGCCTCCTCCGCGCGGCCGGACACGTCCGCCGGCCGCCGGACACGTCCGCCGCCCGCTCAGACCACTCCCGTGCCGCCACGTGTGCACCGAGCCGCTCCCGCTGTGGCCCGGGGCCGGTCCTCCCCGCCGACCGACTGGGCCAGAGGCACCCGACAGCCCCGCCGCCTCCTTCCTCCGGGCCGGCCGCCGGCGGAGCCTTCGCCGGGCCACCGCACCAACCCCGGCCGCCACGCCGGCGACCGCGCCCCCGGCTGCGCCAACTCCGGCGACGCCCTCCGCCGCCTCCGCCTCCCCAAGTTCCGGCCGGCCCTTCCCCGGTGACCTCGAGCTCCAAGTCCGGCGATCCTCGTCGACCGTGCGCTACAGTAACTCCGGCGAGATCCCGATCTGGATCTGAGATCCGAAATCTCGGGGTTGACTTTTATCCCTAACCCTAATTATTTTGCTATGTTCATCGTGCCGTAACTTTGCATCCGTAGATCCGTTTTGGGCGTGTAGCATATCAAAATATTCATCTCAGAGAGCACATCATTTCATCTATTGCATCATTTTCATTTGAGTTCATCTTGATGCCCGAAATGCTGTTGGAAGAGTGCTATTTGAGATGATTGTCAGATCTACTGCTCCAAATGGCTATTTGTCATTTTTGCCATGATTATTGTGTGCATGATATGCCCCTGAGCTCTACATGAATTTTTTATATGCTTTGCCATCTTTCCAGGGGTGCAATCCATGTATTTTTGTGAGGTGTGTTGTGCCTAGCATAAACTTGCAAAGTGGTGCATTCGTTAATGCTGATTTCAGGGACTTATCAATTCCACAAAGTACTTGATCTGTTTTTATCAATATGCCATATGTTCATGTTGTTTCCTAGTGATCCGTGCCTCTTTTGAGGATGATCATTAAGGATGATTTGTTAATCTTGTAGTGCTCTATCCATCCATGTCTTTGTTTGCAATTATGGAGCACCCTAGCTTGAGTCAATAGAGCTCTACTTTTGCTATTTCGTGAATCTGGGCAGATTGTCTACTTGTTAGCGATTTTGCCGAGGATGTTGTAGTTGATCCGTGCATTCTATGTTGTTGTTCTTGCTATGTCTAGCTTTTATAATGTGTATTCTTGATGGGTGTATGCTTAGATTGTCATGCCTTGCTCTGTAGTGAGTGCATCGAGCTCGTAAACATGCCTACTTGATATCTGATTTGCATGCTCCAGTTTTTCTCTAAGTCTGTAACCTGATTATGTTTTTGCCATGTTCGCATGCATGCAATTGTATTTTCTGATCCCTTTTGGCTCAAGGTCACTAAGGGACTTTTGTTAAGCTCTTTGAGTAGCTCCATGTGATGCTTTACTTTGCCATGTTAAGTTCCTGTAGCACTTAGTTTTCATGCTCCAAAGTGTGCTACCTGATCTATATTCCAGACTAGTGTTAATTTCACTAAGTCTGAAATATGTTTACCAATTGCACTTTTGCCATGCTTGTTTGAACCTGTTAATGGATGAATTGGCCGTAGCTCAGTGTTCATCTTTTGTTAAGCATCATGAGTGGATCCCTGCCATGTATTTTGTTGTCTTGTTGGAGTGCTGTAGCATAATTACCTTGTTGCATTTAGGTGGTTACTTGCTGTATATCGCAGACCGGTGCCATATTTGAATTGCTTGCCATTTCCAAACCGTGTCTCCGATTCCGGTGTTCTTTATATCGAATTCAAGCGAAATCACCTCACCTTTCCAGTGGCACACTTGTATTTCCATGTTGAGGCCAGGTTCATTCATTCCTTGTCAAATCTTGCATATGCATCGCATATCGCATCCCGCGTAGCATACCATGTTTGCATCATGTTGTTTGAGCTTTGCACGTGGTTGATTGTGTTCTTGTTGTTTGTTTATCTTGCTTGGGTAGAGCCGGGAGACGAGTTCGCTAACGAGGAGCCCATTGAGTTTGCTTTCGAGGATCCAGTCAACTTTGACAACTTTGCAGGCAAGATGATCATACCCTCGAAATCACTTCTATCTTTGCTTTGCTAGATGCTCGCTCTTTTGCTATGCCTATGATACGATGCCTACCACTTGCTTACCATGTCTCCCAAATTTCCATGTCAAACCTCTAACCCACCATGTCCTAGCAAACTGTTGATTGGCTATGTTACCGCTTTGCTCAGCCCCTCTTATAGCGTTGCTAGTTGCAGGTGAAGATTGGAGACCGTTCCTTGTTGGAACATTATTTTCTTGTTGGGATGTCACTATATTATCTTGTTATCTTAATGCATCTATATACTTGGTAAAGGGTGGAAGGATCGGCCTTTTGCCTAGTGTTTTGTTCCACTCTTGCCGCCCTAGTTTCTGTCATATCGGTGTTATGTTCCCGGATTTTGCGTTCCTAACGCGGTTGGGTAATAATGGGAACCCCTTGACAGTTCGCCATGAATAAAACTCTTCCAGCAATGCCCAACCTTGGTTTTACCATTTGCCACCTAGCCTCTTTTTCCCTTGGGCTTCCGGAGCCCGAGGGTCATCTTATTTTAAACCCCCCCGGGCCAGTGCTCCTCTGAGTGTTGGTCCAACTTGTCAGCTGCCGGTGGCCACCAGGGGAAACTCTAGGCTGGCCTACCCGTACCTTGGACAATCTGAGTGTGCCCTGAGAATGACATATGTGCAGCTCCTATCGGGATTTGTCGGCACATTTGGGCGGTGTTGCTGGATTTGTTTTAACTGGTCGAAGTGTCTTGTAGAACCGGGATACCGAGTCTGATCGGAATGTCTCGGGAGAAGTTATATCCTTCGTTGACCGTGAGAGCTTGTCATGGGCTAAGTTGGGACTCCCCTGTAGGGATTTGAACTTTCGAAAGCCGTGCCCACTGTTATGGGCAGATGGGAATTTGTTAATGTCTGGTTGTAAATAACTTGAACCTTAACTCAATTAAAATGAATCAACTGTGTGAGTTACCGTGATGGTCTCTTCTCGGCGGAGTCCGGGAAGTGAACACGGTGTTGGAGTAATGCTTGCCACAGGTTGTTCTCTAGTTATTCGTTCGCGCTTTGCCTTCTCTTCTCGCTCTCTTTTGCGAACAGGTTAGCCACCATACATGCTAGTCGCTTGTTGCAGCTCCACATATTTACCTTGCCTTACCTATAAGCTTAAATAGTCTTGATCGCGAGGGTGCAAGATTGCTGAGTCCCTGTGGCTCACAGATTACTTCCAAACTAGATGCATGGCCTGATGACTCCGTTCTAGATGATGCGCTTGAGCTCAAGTGGGAGTTCGATGAAGACTCACGCCGTTACCATGTGTCTTTCCCTGATGATCAGTAGTGGTGCCCAGTTGGGGCGATCGGGACCGTGTCGCATGTCGGGTTGATCTTTTATTTTGGCACCGTAGTCGGGCCATGAGTGATTGAATTATGTAATGCTATTATTGTACTTTGTTTGACGTGGCGAGTGTAAGCCAACTATGTACCTTCCCCTTTTATTATCTATTTACATGGGATGTTGTGATGATTGCCTTACTTGCGACATTGCTTTCAATGCGGTTATGCCTCTAAGTCATGCTTCGACACGTGGGAGATATAGCCGCATCAAGGGTGTTACACACGCGCACCCCAGTGTTTGAACCTCAAGGGTCTGCCGGAACCCGAAATCCAACAGCCACTGTGGAGCAATCAGCTGATGACGCAGACTCCGAAGATGCGCCTACTCCCTCGAAGCAAAAGAAAAAGAAGTCAAAAGCTTCGAAGCCCTCTACCACACCAAAAGCTTCGACTGTGAAGCCATTGACCACTGGACCTCCTGAACCCAGTGTGAAGTCTGAAGATTTGTCTTGTGTCTCCAAGAAGGCCGAGAAGTCCAAGAAAACCATGAAGCCCAAGAAGATTTCTGGGCATGAACCGACTCCTGCTGTCGTTTTGCGTAACGAGGAAGACAACATTGATCTGTCAAGTGATGAAGAGCTTGGTGATGACGCACTTGAGATGCTGATCAAGAGCAAGCAAGAGGCGGAGATCTTCAATGATCTGCCCCTCATTGATGTTGACATTCTGAACAACTTCATCGATGAGTGGTTTGATGACCAAAGCATCAATATTGATGATCTTCAGCTGCCTGTGGACATAAGCGTCACTTTTCACGGAGCCATTGCTAATGAGTTGGCCCTGGCTCAGAAAATTGTTGAACTCAAGAACAAGATTGATAATGAGAAGGCTCATTTCAAGAAGAATATGGCCAAGCTTAGTGTGGATGATGTGCAAATCTTCAAGAAGATGTTGCATGATCTTAAGGAACAATGTCACAAGAAGCATGAAGAAGCCGAAGGCTCACGAGAGCGCATGAAGTACTTTGTGCAGAAGTGTGTTCAAGCCCACAATTAAGCTGAAAAGCGCAAGGCTCTTGGGCGCCCTGGCATCGACCCCAGGATGGCTGCCAAGCAAAAGAAGAAGTCTGCTGCAGCCCAAAAAGAAGCCCCAAGGCAGGAAGAACCTCACATTGTCTTCCCTGCCAGTATGCCAGGCTCGAAGCCTAAGCTCACCTCAGTAGCTTCAGAGCTAAAGAAAACAAGGGAAGCTGAAGCTGAAGCCAGGAAACTAAAGCACAATGATATTTCTGATGATGCCCCATCCAAGAAGAAATTGAAGACAAAGTCTTCAAAGAAAGAGCGTGTTGCAGCCTATGATCCCCTCAATGTTGAACCCATTTCTGTTGCCCCTCCTGCTTCAACCAACCAAGAGCATCGTATTGTGGTCCATGAGTCTGCTTCCATAGAGGCTCATGCAAGTGAATAAGTTCTAGCTGCTGACCCCAACGCAGCTGAAGACATTGGCCGTGAAGAAAATTATGATGATGTTGTAGTCCTTCCTCAGCTCCAGCCCCAGTCGGTATCATTGCCTGTTCTTACGAACAGTAAACTTATCAGCATTGTTCGTCCTTTGACGCCAATTGCTCCGGATGACTCATGGGTTGAGCACCCTTAGCAAGACACCCCAGTACATGATGAGACACCAAGAACACCAACTCCTCAAGTACCCACTCCCGTGCTTGATGATGGCAACTATATGGTACATACCACCCCCTCACCAAAGGCGTCGCCCGCATTTCACAGTCTTCACAAAGGCCCCAGGCCATAGGTCACCATGTCAAGCATTCCAGAAGGGGAAGTGCCACAAAGCTCAGTCGCACGTCAAGTGTTTCCTGAAGCCACCCCTACCGCGAATGCCTCTGAGTCTGAAGCCAAAGTGGCTGAAGACATTCTGGCTGCGTCAGCCGATGAAGACGAAGAAGAGAGGGAAGATGAAAGAGTTTCCACACCCCCATCTACTGACCAAGTTATTCTCAAGGAGAATGTGATTGTGCCTGACCCTCTAGTTCTTGAACAAGTGGAGTTTAAAAACACTGAGGTTGCCACCAACAATGCCACTGAAGCCAATGACACAGTCATGGCTGAAGACAATGTGGAGCCTACAGCGAATGAGAATGATGAAGACACTGTTCCTCCTCCAAGGCCTCACAGCATGGAACAAGCATTCAGTCGAGGTGAAATGGTAACTGTCAGATGGCCCATTATGGTTCCACCTACTACTCCCGGGCCACAATATGAATATCACGTGGAGCATAGGCCTCAAGTGCAGAAGCCAAAGCCCAGATTGCCAAGGCTTCCAAGTGCTGCCACAACCCAGGAATCATTTTGTGTGCAAAGCTTCAGGGCACATAACACCTTCTTTGATAGCGCCAACAACCCATACAAGAAGCCCAAGATCTCCTCTGACAGATTCTGGAGCCATCTGCAGCGAAGCTATTACTCATGCATCCTCTACAACCAAGACCGGATTTATCCGCATCAGCGTCTAGACTGCGATGCTAGAGCTGGGTGCCCTATCTTGAAGAAGCTCTTGACTGCTTTATGGATGTTGGTCTTCTGTCGTTTGTGACAGACAAAGAGCACTGGAATGAAGAGCTTTTGCTGCAGTTCTATGCCACACTTCATATTCGTGGCTACAATAGGGATCCGAAGACATGGATCCTTGAGTGGATGTTAGGTGATGTACATCATGAAGCCAAAGCTCAAGACATTATCGATCTTACTTACCTGCCTACTCCAAGTGAGTTATACGAGCCTGGTTGTCAGCTTCATCGAGATGAACTGCAGAGTATCTTTCAAAGGCCCGAACCAAATATGAGTCAGCTGCTCAGTATGATGAAACCATTGCCTCAAGATGCTGAATACCCAAAGGAATTCTTCGTGAAGGACCCCGAGTACCTGCCATGCACAGTATACCATATTCTGAGGCATACTCTATGGACGATCAAGGGACACTCTTCTGAAGCTAAACTTGAAGGAGCCATGAAGACTTTGGTATTCTATATCATCAATGGCATCAGATTCAACACCTAGGATTTCTTCATCAGACAACTTGCTTCTTCTAGGATTGATCAGTTTGGCCTGAAGTTCTATTCTCCATGGGTGATGCGCTTGATTAAGCTTCACTCTACCATTGACTATCAGCCCTCAGCACGCAACCATGTCGTTTTTCTGCCTGAGGTTGATATGTCAGTTGAAACCATCTACCCTGAGCCTGCCAAGGAGACAATCCATCTTCACAATGTTGATTCCAGAGTTTCTCGTAGTTCATTGAAGGAGTTCTTGTCCCCAATGATGCAACCCCCGCTTATCCTCTGGATGGAAATATGAGAGTGCCACACCGCGCTAACACTGAAGCCACTGCAAGTACAGTTGCCCAACGGCCTCGGAAGCATTCTTGTGTACTTAATGACCGAGAGCTTCTTGTGGCATTACATCAGAAGTAGGATAAGCATCATGACTGGCTAAAGCGTCAGATGCAGAGTCTCTTGGTGGATGTTAATCACATTCGCAACTTGGACACCAAGAACTCGTTTGTTGCACATGAAGCCTGTAGGCGGTCCTGGAAGAGCCTCACAATGCTCTGCTCTGAAGACGATCATCGCAAAGATGGCTTCACAAAAAGCTTCAAGTTTGACTCTAGGCCTCCTCAGAATGCAAGTTGGCGTCGCACTCCATCTATTGAAGAATATGACTATTCATCTTCGGCTGCAACTGTTGTTGCGAGAGTCGTCGATGAATAAGATGATGCCACTTCCCCAACCATCGTTGCACTGCATCTCGACACTGCGTCAGGCCCATCTGCACAACCAAAATCCAACGTCGACCCTGCTCCATCATCTACTCCATCTAGGAACGAGTAGATACTCTATGTCTTCAAACCTTTTTGGTCATTACTGACAAAAGGGGAAGAAGCATATGAGTTGATAGTCTTCAAGCGGGTGCTTATGGGTGGTTGCATTGTTTTTGCTAAGTCTTTACAACTCTCGTCTTTTGAAACAAGTTGGTTCTTGAGTTGTAACACTTAAACTCGATGTTCGTCTGCTGCTTTTTCTGCTATCTTGTGATGTGATGATAAATTCCGCATGAAGCCATTCCGCATACGTCCATTCTTCATTATGCATGTCATTATCTTCGTTATCTCTTTATATGCATGATGAATTGTCTTCATAAGTTGAACATGATCTCCACAAAGTAAAACCTGCCATGTGCATTTGCATTCAAAAGCAAATTACTTATAGGCACATTAAGGGAGTCCTGGATTAGGGGGTGTTCGGATAGCCGAACTATACCTTCAGCCGGACTCCTGGACTATGACGATACAAGATTGAAGACTCCGTCCCGTGTCCGGAAGGGACTTCCCTTGGCGTGGAAGGCAAGCTTGGCGATACGGATGATCAGATCTCCTACCATTGTAACCGACTCTATGTAACCCTAACCCTCTCCAGTGTCTATATAAACCGGAGGGTTTTAGTCTGTAGGACAACATACACATCAACAATCATACCATAGGCTAGCTTCTAGGGTTTAGCCTATCTGATCTCGTGGTAGATCTACTCTTGTACTACCTATATCATCAATATTAATCAAGCAGGATGTAGGGTTTTACCTCCATCGAGAGGGCCCGAACCTGGGTAAAACTTCGTGTCCCTTGCCTCCTGTTACCATCCGGCCTAGACGCACAGTTCGGGACCCACTACCCGAGATCCACCGGTTTTGACACCGACATTGGTGCTTTCATTGAGAGTTCCTCTGCGTCGTCCCCGTCAGGCCCGATGGCTCCTATGATCATCAATAGCGACGTAGTCCAGGGTGAGGCCTTCCTCCCCGGACAGATCTTCGTCTTCGGTGGCTTCGCACTGCGGGCCGATTCACTTGGCCGTGTGGAGCAGATCGAAAGCTACGCCCCTGACCGTCAGGTCAGATTTGGAAGTTTAAACTACACGGCTGACATCCGCGGGGACTTGATCTTCGACAGATTCGAGCCACTGCCGAGCGCGCCGCACTGTCATGACGGGCATGATCTAACTCTGCCACTGAATGGTGCCCTGGAGGCCGCACCCGCACTGGCTCCGACCCTTAGTTCAAAGCCAACTGCGCCGATCGAGGATGGGCGGTTGGACGCCACCTCAGGGGCTGCGATCCAAACGGCGATTGAGCCGAACACAAGCCCCGTACTCTGCGAGGCTCGTGACTCCAAGGAGTCGGACTCCTCTCCGGACTCCAAACCCTCCGCGCCCCTGCCAATCGAATCCGATTGGGCGCCGATCATGGATTTCACTACCGTAGACATCTTTCAGCACTCGCCTTTCGGAGATATCCTGAAGTCACTAAAGTCTCTCTCTTTATCAAGAGAGCCCTGGCCGGACTACGGTCAGCAAGGTTGGAGTGCGGACGATGAAGAAATTCAAAGCCCACCCACCACCCACTTTGTAGCCACTTTCGATGATTTAACCGACATGCTCGACTTTGACTCCGAAGACATCGACGGTATGGACGCCGATGAAGGGGACAATGAAGAACCAGCGCCTGTTGGGCCCTAGAATGCCACCTCATCATATGACGTATACACGGTGGACGCACCAAAAGATGACGGCAAGGAGCAGAAGGACGCATCGAAGGCCTGTTCCCTCGAAAAGCAGTCAAAACGGCGACGCAAGTGCCGGCCCAAATCCCGCCTCGACAGAAATAGCGATCACACAGAGCCAGCGCTGGAGCAGGGCGAACCGCTGCCGGACAACGGCAATCCGTATATTCAAACCAAACAAACAAATCCCATCAGGGATAATGGTCCGGACGACATAACGCCGGACAGGCACCCGGAGCATCAGAATGCCCGCGAAAGGCTCGTTGCCACCGCAAGGAGCCTTAAAAAGCAGAAGTGAAGGCTCAACACCGCTCAAAACAAACTCCAATTTAGATGGAGTAAAATACTTAATACAGCAGCAATGTATGGCAACGATCGCCCCTGAAAGAGCTACCCAAAGCGGAAGCCGCTACCCGAATTCGATGAGGAGGCCTCCGACCCCCCACAACCAAATATCAAAGCAACCACCTGGTCGGATAGACGGCCCCTCTATCAACACAGAATGGCATAAAATGCTGCTCACAATACAACACGCGACCCATGCGAGGGTCGCACCCAAAGGATGGCGCAACAAGATCCATCTATGGACCACGCAAGCGCGCCCCAGCATACAATGCAACACAACAAGCATCAGAGCAACACGGTACACCGAGTTATAGGGGCGCCGCACACCCCCTATGTTTCACCCACGAGGTGCTAGACCATGAATTTCCAAAGGGATTCAAGCCCGTAAACATAGAGGCATACGATGGGACAACAGACTCTGGGGTTTGGATTGAGGACTATATCCTTCATATCCATATGGCTCGAGGAGATGATCTCCACGCCATCAAATACTTACCCCTCAAACTCAAAGGGCCAGCTCGTCACTGGCTCAAAGGCCTCCCCGAAAGCTCCATTGGAAGTTGGGAAGAGCTCGAAGACGCCTTTCAGGAAAATTTTCAAGGAACTTATGTCCGACCTCTGGATGCGGACGATTTGAGTCATATAACTCAACAGCCCGGAGAGTCAGCCCGAAAGCTTTGGAACAGGTTTCTCACTAAAAGGAACCAGATTGTCGATTGTCCGGACGCAGAAGCCTTGGCAGCTTTCAAGCATAGCGTCCGTGACGAATGGCTCGCCAGACACCTCGGCCAAAATAAGCCGAGAACGATGGCCGCATTAACAAACCTCATGACCCGCTTTTGCGCGGGCGAGGACAGCTAGCTAGCCAGATGCAGCACCAGCGACCCCACTACATCTAAAGTTAGAGATGGAAACGGGAAATCACGGTGCAACAGCAATAGCAAACGCCAGAATAAAGAAGACAGCACGAAGGGCACGACAGTAAATGCCGGATTCAAAAGCTCCCGGCCAGGACAAAAGCTGCCCACTAAAGGCACCAGGGATGAACCGTCCAGCCTCAACAAAATTCTGGACCAGGTATGTCAGATACATAGTACCCCTAGCAAGCCCGCTAATCATACCCACAGAGAATGTTGGGTCTTCAAGTAGTCCGGCAAGCTCAACGCCATACACAAGGGGGAGGACACACCAAGTGAAGACAAGGACGAGCCTCCCAAGCAAGACACTAGGGAACAAAAGAAATTCCCACCAGAAGTCAAAATAGTAAACGTACTACACATGATCAAGGGAAAAAACAATGCGGCACCCCCAGGAAATATACCCAAGTGCCTGTCACCGCGAAGTCCTGCCAATGGTCATCTCAACCGGTCATTTTCGACCATCGCGATTACTCAGCAAGTATCCAACACGCAGGATGGGCTGCCCTAGTATTAGACCCAGTAATTGGCGGATATCACTTCACACGAGTCTTGATGGATGGCGGCAGCAGCCTAAACATAATATACCAGGATACAATCCGCGGGATGGGGTTTGACCCAACACAAATTCGCCATAGCAATACTACCTTTAAAGGAGTAACGCCAGACCCAGGGGCTCGTTGTACGGGCTCCCTCCTACTACAAGTTATATTCGGCTCCCCCGATAACTTCCGTAGCGAGCATTTAACCTTCCACATCGCTCCATTCCAAAGTGGCTATCAAGCACTGCTCGGGCGCGAAGCTTTCGCTTGCTTTCACGCAATACCACACTACACCTCCCTCACACTCAAGATGCCCGGTCCACGCGGCATCATTTCAGTGCACGAAAATGTCAAGCGATCTCTGCGCGCCGAAGAGAGTGAGGCTGCCTTGGCAGCCACACACTAAAGGCGCCCGGACTAGCCAAAGCGCCCCATAGGTCGTCAAGACCTCAGACACAACTAATCAAGTCCGGCGCCGCTACTTATACCGAATAAATGGTCACACCCCTATTCATCAATACAAGGGGCTCAACGCGCGCAGACATGTGGCCATTCCTCCTCATCTTAAATTATGCATAGTTACTTTAACTATCTTTTTTGCACGACAACCTTTTTCACCTAAATTCCTCTCTTTTACAGATGATCATCGTGCCACACCCGTCCAGGATACGACACAACGGAGACACAGGCGCAGACGTGCAGCAGGGACCCGCTCCAAGGATTCTTTTTAGATTAAGACCCTGTGTAAACCTTTTTTACTGTCTCTTGTTGATACATATCTGAAGGAAATATGCCCTAGAGGCAATAATAAAGTTATTATTTATTTCCTTATACCATGATAAATGTTTATTATTCATGCTAGAATTGTATTAACCGGAAACATAATACATGTGTGAATACATAAACAAACAGAGTGTCACTAGTATGCCTCTACTTGACTAGCTCGTTAATCAAAGATGGTTATGTTTCCTAACCATGGACAAAGAGTTGTTATTTGATTAACGGGATCACATCATTAGGTGAATGATCTGATTAACATGACCCATTCCATTAGCTTAGCACCCGATCGTTTAGTATGTTGCTATTGCTTTCTTCATGACTTATACATGTTCCTATGACTATGAGATTATGCAACTCTCGTTTGCCGGAGGAACACTTTGTGTGCTACCAAACGTCACAACATAACTGGGTAATTATAAAGGAGCTCTACAGGTGTCTCCAAAGGTACATGTTGGGTTGGCGTATTTCGAGATTAGGATTTGTCACTCTGATTGTCGGAGAGGTATCTCTGGGCCCTCTCGGTAATGCACATCACATAAGCCTTGCAAGCATTGCAACTAATGAGTTAGTTGTGAGATGATGTATTACGGAACGAGTAAAGAGACTTGCCGGTAACGAGATTGAACTAGGTATTGGATATCGACGATCGAATCTCGGGCAAGTAACATACCGGTGACAAAGGGAACAACGTATGTTGTTATGCAGTCTGACCGATAAAGATCTTCGTAGAATATGTAGGAGCCAATATGAGCATCCAGGTTCCGCTATTGGTTATTGACCGGAGACATGTCTCGGTCATGTCTACATTGTTCTCGAACCGTAGGGTCCGCACGCTTAAGGTTTCGATGACAGTTATATTATGAGTTTATGAGTTTTGATGTACCGAAGGAGTTCGGAGTCCCGTATGAGATCAGGGACATGATGAGGAGTCTCGAAATGGTTGAGACGTAAAGATCGATATATTGGACGACTATATTCGGACATCAGAAAGGTTCCGAGTGATTTGGGTATTTTTCGGAGTACCGGGTAGTTACGGGAGAAGCAATGGGCCTTGATGGGCTTTAGTGGGAAGAGGAGAAAGGGCCAAGGGGCTGCTGCGCCCCCCTCCCCTCTGGTCCGAATTGGACTAGGGAAAAGGGGGGCGGCCACCTTTCCTTCTCCTCCACTTCCTTCTCCCTTCCTCCCATCTTGGTGGACTCCTACTACGACTTGGAGTCCTAGTAGGACTCCACATCCTGGCCACACCAATTGCCTTGGCCGGCCTCCTCCTCCTCCATCCTTTATATACTGAGGCAAGGGGCACCCCATGAACACAAGTTGATCTTCGTGATTGTTCCTTAGCCGTGTGCGGTGCCCCCCTCCACCATATTCCACCTCGGTCATATTGTAGCGGTGCTTACGCAAAGCCCTGCGACGGTAGAACATCAAGATCGTCACCACGCCGTCGTGCTGACGGAACTCCTCCCCGACGCTTTGCTGGATCGGAGCCCGGGGATCGTCATTGAGCTGAACGTGTGCCAAGAACTCGGAGGTGCCGGAGTAATGGTGCTTGGATCGGTCGGATCGTGAAGACGTACGACTACATCAACCGCGTTGTCACAATGCTTCCGCTGTCGGTCTACAAGGGTACGTAGATCACACTCTCCCCTCTCGTTGCTATGCATCACCATGATCTTGCGTGTGCGTAGGATTTTTTTCGAAATTACTACGTTTCCCAACAGTGGCATCCGAGCCTAGGTTTTATGTGTTGATGTTATATGCACGAGTAGAACACAAGTGAGTTGTGGGCGATATAAGTCATACTTCTTACCAGCATGTCATACTTTGGTTCGGCGGTATTGTTGGATGAAGCAGCCCGGACCGACCTTACGCGTACGCTTACACGAGACCGGTTCTCCCGACATGCTTTGCACAAAGGTGGCTAGCGGGTGACAGTTTCTCCAACTTTAGTTGAACCGAGTGTGGCTACGCCCGGTCCTTGCGAAGGTTAAAACAACACCAACTTGACAAACTATCATTATGGTTTTGATGCGTAGGTAAGATTGGTTCTTGCTTAAGCCCGTAGCAGCCACGTAAAACTTGCAACAACAAAGTAAAGGACGTCTAACTTGTTTTTGCAGGGCATGTTGTGATGTGATATGGTCAAGACATGATGCTAAATTTTATTGTATGAGATGATCATGTTTTGTAACTGAGTTATCGGCAACTAACAGGAGCCATATGGTTGTCGCTTTATTGTATGCAATGCAATCGCGCTGTAATGCTTTACTTTATCACTAAGCAGTAGCGATAATCGTGGAAGCATAAGATTGGCGAGATGACAACGATGCTACGATGGAGATCAAGGTGTCGCGCCGGTGACGATGGTGATCATGACGGTGCTTCGAAGATGGAGATCACAAGCACAAGATGATGGTGGCCATATCATATCACTTATATTGATTGCATGTGATGTTTATCTTTTATGCATCTTATCTTGCTTTGATCGACGGTAGCATTATAATATGATCTCTCACTAATTATCAAGAAGTGTTCTCCCTGAGTATGCACCGTTGCGAAAGTTCTTCGTGCTGAGACACCATGTGATGATCGGGTGTGATAGGCTCTACGTTCAAATACAACGGGTGCAAAACAGTTGCACACGCAGAATACTCAGGTTATACTTGACGAGCCAAGCATATACAGATATGGCCTCGGAACACGGAGACCGAAAGGTCAAGCGTGAATCATATAGCAGATATGATCAACATAGCGATGTTCACCAATGAAACTACTCCATCTCACGTGATGATCGGACATGGTTTAGTTGATTTGGATCACGTAATCACTTAGAGGATTAGAGGGATGTCTATCTAAGTGGGAGTTCTTAAGTAATATGATTAATTGAACTTAAATTTATCATGAACTTAGTCCTGGTAGTATTTTGCAAATTATGTTGTAGATCAATAGCTCGCGTTGTTGCTTCCCTGTGTTTATTTTGATATGTTCCTAGAGAAAATTGTGTTGAAAGATGTTAGTAGCAATGATGCGGATTGGATCCATGATCTGAGGTTTATCCTCATTGCTGCATAGAAGAATTATGTCCTTGATGCACTGCTAGGTGACGGACCTATTGTAGGAGCAGATGCAGACGTTATGAACGTTTGGCTAGCTCAATATGATGACTACTTGATAGTTTAGTGCACCATGCTTAATGGCTTAGAATCAGGACTTCAAAGACGTTTGGAACGTCATGGAGCATATGAGATGTTCCAGGAGTTGAAGTTAATATTTCAAGCAAATACCCAAGTTGAGAGATATGAAGTCTCCAACAAGTCCTATAGCTAAAAGATGGAGAGGAGAATCGCTCAACTAGTGAGCATGTCCTCAGATTGTCTGGGTATTACAATCGCTTGAATCAAGTGGGAGTTAATCTTCTAGATAAGATAGTGATTGACAGAATTCTCTAGTCACCATCACCAAGTTAGTAGAACTTCGTGATGAACTATGATGTGCAAGGGATAACGAAAACGATTCCCAAGCTCTTCGTAATGCGGAAATTGACGAAGGTAGAAATCGAGAAAAACATCAAGTGTTGATGGTAGACAAGACCACTAGTTTCAAGAAAAGGGCAGAGGGAAGAAGGGGAACTTCAAGAAGAACAGCAAGCAAGTTGCTGCTCAAGTGAAGAAGCCCAAGTCTGGTCCTAAGCCTGAGACTAAGTGTTTCTACTGCAAAGGGATTGGTCACTGGAAGCGGAACTACCCCAAGTGATTGGCAGATAAGAAGGATGGCAAAGTGAACATAAGTATATTTGATATACATGTTATTGATGTGTACTTTACTAGTGTTTATAGCAACCCCTCAGTATTTGATACTAGTTCAGTTGCTAAGATTAGTAACTCGAAACGGGAGTTGCAGAATAAACAGAGACTAGTTAAGGGTGAAGTGACGATGTGTGTTGGAAGTGGTTCCAAGATTGATATGATCATCATCGCACACTCCCTATACTTTCGGGATTAGTGTTGAACCTAAATAAGTGTTATTTGGTGTTTGCGTTGAGCATGAATATGATTAGATCATGTTTATTGTAATACGGTTATTCATTTAAGCAAGAGAATAAATTGTTGTTCTGTTTACATGAATAAAACCTTATATGGTTACACACCCAATGAAAATAGTTCATTGGATCTTGATCGTAGTGATACACATAACCATAATATTGAAACCAAAAGATGCAAAGTTAATAATGATAGTGCAACTTATTTGTAGCACTGCCATTTAGGTCATATTGGTGTAAAGCGCATGAAGAAACTCCATGCTGATGGGCTTTTGAAATCACTTGATTATGAATCAATTGATGCTTGCGAACCATGCCTCATGTGCAAGATGACTAAGACTTTGTTCTTCGGAACTATGGAGCGAGCAACTGACTTATTGGAAATAAATACATACTGATGTATGCGATCCGATGAGTGTTAAGGCTCGCAGAGGGTATCATTATTTTCTGACCTTCACAGATGATTTGAGCAGATATGGGTATATCTACTTGATGAAACATAAGTCTGAAACATTTGAAAAGTTCAAAGAATTTCAGAGTGAAGTGGAAAATCATTGTGACAAAAAAATAAGGTTTCTACGATCTGATCGCGGAGACAAATATTTGAGTTATGAGTTTGGTCTTCAATTAAAACAATGTGGAATAGTTTCACAAATTCATGCCACCTGGAACACCACAGCATAATGGTGTGTCCGAACGTCATAAACGTACTTTATTGGATATAGTACAATCTATGATGCTTCTTAGCGATTTACCACTATCGTTTTGGGGTTATGCATTAGAGACAGTTGCATTCATGTTAAATAGGGCACCATCTAAATCCGTTGAGACGACACTATATGAACTGTGGTTTGGCAAGAAACCAAAGTTGTCATTTCTTAAAGTTTGGGGTTGCAATGCTTATGTGAAAAAGTTTCATCCTGATAAGCTCAAACCCAAATCGGAAAAGTGTGTCTTCATAGGATACCCAAAAAGTTACTGTTGGGTACACCTTCTATCACAGATCCGCAGGCAAGACATTCATTGATAAGAATGGATTTTTTCTAGAGAAGGAGGTTCTCTCGAAAGAAGTGAGTGGGAGGAAAGTAGAACTTGATAAGGTAATTGTACCTTCTCCCTTATTGGAAAGTAGTTCATCACAGAAATCTGTTCCTGTGACTACTACACCAATTAGTGAGGAAGCTAATGATGATGATCATGTAACTTCAGATCAAGTTACTACCGAATCTCGTAGGTAAACCAGAGTGAGATCCGCACCAGAGTGGTACGGTAATCCTGTTCTGGAGGTCATGCTACTTGACCATGACGAACCTACGAACTATGAAGAAGCGATGGTGAGCCCAGATTTCGCAAAATGGCTTGAAGCCATGAAATCTAAGATGGGATCCATGTATGAGAACAAAGTATGGACTTTGGTTGACTTGCCCACTGATCGGCAAGCAATTGAGAATAAATGGATCTTCAAGAGGAAGACGGACGCTGATAGTAGTGTTACTATCTACAAAGCTAGAATTGTTGCAAAAGGTTTTCGACAAGTTCAAGGGGTTGACTACGATGAGACCTTCTCACCCATAGCGATGCTTAAGTCTGTCCGAATCATGTTAGCAATTGTCGCATTTTATGATTATGAAATTTGGCAAATGGATGTCAAAACTGCATTCCTGAATGGATTTCTGGAAGAAGAGTTGTATATGATGCAGCCGGAAGGTTTTGTCGATCCAAAAGGAGCTAACAAAGTGTGCAAGCTCCAGCGATCCATTTATGGACTGGTGCAAGCCTCTCGGAGTTGGAATAAACGCTTTGATAGTATGATCAAAGCATATAGTTTTATACAGACTTGCGGTGAAGCCTGTATTTACAAGAAAGTGAGTGGGAGCACTACAACATTTCTGATAAGTATACGTGAATGACATATTGTTGATCGGAAATAATGTAGAATTATTCTGCAAAGCATAAAGGAGTGTTTGAAAGGAGTTTTTTCAAAGAAAGACCTCGGTGAAGCTACTTACATATTGAGCATCAAGATCTATAGAGATAGATCAAGACGCTTGATAAGTTTTTTCAATGAGTACATACCTTGACAAGATTTTGAAGTAGTTCAAAATGGAACAGTCAAAGAAAGAGTTCTTGCCTGTGTTACAAGGTGTGAAATTGAGTAAGACTCAAAGCCCGACCACGACAGAAGATAGAAAGAGAATGAAAGTCATTCCCTATGCCTCAGCCATAGGTTCTATAAAGTATGCCATGTTGTGTACCAGATCTATTGTATACCCTACACTGTGTTTAGCAAGGGAGTACAATAGTGATCTAGGAGTAGATCACTGGACAGCGGTCAAAATTATCCTTAGTGGAATAAGGATATGTTTCTCGATTATGGAGGTGACAAAAAGGTTCGTCGTAAAGAGTTACATCGATGCAAGTTTTGACACTAATCCAGATGACTCTAAGTCTCAATCTGGATACATATTGAAAGTGGGAGCAATTAGCTAGAGTAGCTCTGTGCAGAGCATTGTTGACAAAGAAATTTGCAAAATACATACGAATCTAAATGTGGCAGACCCATTGACTAAACTTCTCTCACAAGCAAAACATGATCACATCTTAGTACTCTTTGGGTGTTAATCACATAGAGATGTGAACTAGATTATTGACTCTAGTAAACCCTTTGAGTGTTGGTCACATGATGATGTGAACTATGGGTGTTAATCACATGATGATGTGAACTATTGATGTTAAATCACATGGCGATGTGATCTAGATTATTGACTCTAGTGCAAGTGGGAGACTGAAGGAAATATGCCCTAGAGGCAATAATAAAGTTATTATTTATTTCCTTATACCATGATAAATGTTTATTATTCATGCTAGAATTGTATTAACCGGAAACATAATACATGTGTGAATACATAGACAAACAGAGTGTCACTAGTATGCCTCTACTTGACTAGCTCGTTAATCAAAGATGGTTATGTTTCCTAACCATCGACAAAGAGTTGTTATTTGATTAACGGGATCACATCATTAGGTGAATGATCTGATTGACATGACCCATTCCATTAGCTTAGCACCCGATCGTTTAGTATGTTGCTATTGCTTTCTTCATGACTTATACATGTTCCTATGACTATGAGATTATGCAACTCCCGTTTGCCGGAGGAACACTTTGTGTGCTACCAAACGTCACAACGTAACTGGGTGATTATAAAGGAGCTCTACAGGTGTCTCCAAAGGTACATGTTGGGTTGGCGTATTTCGAGATTAGGATTTGTCACTCCGATTGTTGGAGAGGTATCTCTGGGCCCTCTCGGTAATGCACATCACATAAGCCTTGCAAGCATTGCAACTAATGAGTTAGTTGTGAGATGATGTATTACGGAACGAGTAAAGAGACTTGCCGGTAACGAGATTGAACTAGGTATTGGATACCGATGATGGAATCTCGGGCAAGTAACATACCGATGACAAGGGGAACAACGTATGTTGTTATGCGGTCTGACCGATAAAGATCTTCGTAGAATATGTAGGAGCCAATATGAGCATCCAGATTCCGCTATTGGTTATTGACTGGAGACAAGTCTCGGTCATGTCTACATTTTTCTCGAACCGTAGGGTCCGCACGCTTAAGGTTTTGATGACAGTTATATTATGAGTTTATGAGTTTTGATGTACCGAAGGAGTTCGGAGTCCCGGATGAGATTGGGGACATGACGAGGAGTCTCGAAATGGTCGAGACGTAAAGATCGATATATTAGATGACTATATTCAGACATCGGAAAGGTTCTGAGTGATTCGGGTATTTTTCGGAGTACCGGGTAGTTACGGGAGAAGCAATGGGACTTGATGGGCTTTAGTGGGAAGAGGAGAAAGGGCCAAGGGGCTGCTGCGCCCCCCCTCCCCTCTGGTCCGAATTGGACTAGGGAAAAGGGGGGCGGCCACCTTTCCTTCTCCTCCACTTCCTTCTCCCTTGCTCCCCTCTTGGTGGACTCCTACTAGGACTTGGAGTCCTAGTAGGACTCCACATCCTGGCCGCACCAATTGCCTTGGCCGGCCTCCTCCTCCTCCATCCTTTATATACTGAGGCAAGGGGCACCCCATGAACACAAGTTGATCTTCGTGATCGTTCCTTAGCCATGTGCGGTGCCCCCCTCCACCATATTCCACCTCGGTCATATTGTAGCGGTGCTTAGGTGAAGCCCTGCGATGGTAGAACATCAAGATCGTCACCACGCCGTCGTGCTGACGGAACTCCTCCCCGACGCTTTGCTGGATCGGAGCCCGGGGATCGTCATCGAGCTGAACATGTGCCAAGAACTCGGAGGTGCCGGAGTAACGGTGCTTGGATTGGTCGGATCGTGAAGACGTACGACTACATCAACCGCGTTGTCAGAACGCTTCCGCTGTCGGTCTACAAGGGTACATAGATCACACTCTCCCCTCTCGTTGCTATGCATCACCATGATCTTGCGTGTGCGTAGGAATTTTTTTGAAATTACTACGTTTCCCAATAATGTCCACCGCTGAGAAGGATGCTGGCGTCTTGGCATGTGGCCATGCTAGACCAATGCACGTACCTGGACATAAGGGGCTTCTTACGAAGGCCATTATTTAGGCCCGGTTTATACCAAAAAGACCGAATACCTTAGGGAGTGTTCGGCGTCGCGAGTTTGGCCCTATATGCATCAGCTCCGAATCATTGTCTTTGGTCAAATGTTGGGTTTGCCCGGCTCCTGTGTTTTGGTGCCTTACGTTCCGCTTTACCGGCTAAGGTAGCACCAGGAGAACTACTGCGATTGTGCCCTGGTTCATCCGGACGAGCACCTCAGTAAAGAAAGCCGAAAACTGACTGTCATGATCTAGCGCGAGACTGGTCAACCACTCGATGACCCATGGGAATGTTAGAATTCTCCCGCCTTAACGAAGGGCCGCTTTCCGGCCAGGCATATACGCACCCCGGGATCAGGAGAGTGCAGAGCCACCAGGGGCTATCTAGTAGCCCCACTGTCAAACTCCTATGGCTAAGTGAAAGTGTTAAAGCATCATAGTCCGGTTGCCTCGCTCGCTCCGCTATCACCTCCTTAATAGGACCAAGACGTTGGGTTAAGTGTGAACGCGTGTTTCTGTGAACACCTCTGCATTATATGCGTGGGGGTTGAAGCCGACGATTGCAATCTTTCAGGTTATACACATGTATACATAAATGGCCGCCCAGGAGGCATCACAATACTTTCAGGCAAATGTATAAAAGTAGCCTTATGAAAATTTATACAAGCATTTCGCTTACAATGAGATTACATGTCACTCAAACATAATATTTTTTGAGCACTGGGTCTCTATCAAACGAGCACCCTCAAGAACTTCCTCAATGTAGTGCTCAGCAGCCCTTCGACCTATGGCCGAATCCTGCGCTGCAATAGTGGTAGCATCCATCTCTGACCAGTATGCTTTAGCACGGGCAAAGGCCGTTCGTGCGCCTTCTATGCACGCCGACCTCTTCATCGCATTTATGCGTGGCACCACATCAAGGAACTGCTGCACCAAGCTGAAATAGCTGCTCGGTTTTGACCTTTCAGGCCATAGCTGATCCACAACAGACCTCATGGAGAGTCCGGACAACCTATTTAGTTTGGCCCATCTGGCTAATTGGTCCATCAATGAAAGCGGACGCTCAGGAGAAAGGAATTGTTTCCAAAACAGCTAGTCTACTTCATGGTCCGTCTGACTCTGGAAGTACTTGGCCGCATCGGCAGCGCTCGCCGCCAAATCCATATACACATCTTCCGAACTCCACAGCCGATCCAGAGGGGCATACCGTGGATCTCCGAACTTCCTCTGCAGCATAAAGGATTTCCCGGCTACAATATCCCCGGCTTCCCGCAGCTCCTCCTTCTTTACCCTCATTGCAGAGCGGAGGTATTTTCCCGTTGCAGCAGCCTTCTCAACGTCCGATGCCTTCGCCTGGTTTTCCTTTTCAAGAGACCGACAACGGTCGACAGCGGCTTTTAATTCTACGGCCATATTGGCCATCTTATCCCGGCTCTCTCCATGCGCGGGCTTCTCGGCTCGCAACTCTTCGGCCGCCTTCAAAGCAGCCGCATTACCCAATCTCGCTTGTTCCTTGGCTCGGGCAAGTTCCGCCCGCAAGGCTTCAACAGTGGCAGCTCCATCTGCAGTCATAACATGTTAAATATACTGGCTTCATGCCGCTCTTACTATGCGGCGTTTACCAGATAATAACACCTACCCTGCGCCTCGTCAAGCCTCTTGTTAACAAGCTCGATGTCGGCGTCTGCCGCATCCAACTGCCGTTTTAAATGGGCAAACTCGCTAGTCCGGCTAGCCACCGGAGCTTCCATCACCTGCACATAAAGGCAGTATGGTTATTACCTGGGAATATGATCCTCTGTTCATCGTCGTTTCCGATGACGGCCAGAGTCTCAGGGGCTACTATCTACACAGGGCACACCTAGTATGTGCAAGACTATCATACATTATTTTACGTACCTCAAAGCCTATCAGTAGACTCATAAAAGCTTTATGCAATCCGCTTTCGGCGGACGAGATTCTCTCCATCACCGTATTCATCAGCACACGGTGTTCATCTAAGATGGCCGCTCGCCCCACCAACTCCCTCAGAATATCTGATCGCACACTAGACGGTGCCGAACTCTTTTGTCTGCTCTCTTCGGGAGCCGGACACTGGGAGCTTCGGGGGTCGACGGGATTATCTTCTGGCCTCGCCAAACTCGGAGAGGCCCTCCATGACGACACTTCAGGGTCGCCCGCTTCCGGAGCGGAGGAGTCCGGAGGAGGCGTTTTGCTCTCCATCATCTCCGAAAGAAGATCCCCCGAAGACGAGATCATTTGAGAGGGGCTAAGGCCCGAACTGCAAAGATATATGCGGTGGTTATTTTCTCAGAAGAAACGATGGCATATCTATACTATTAAGATATTTTGGGTCACTTACGACTCGTGGGAGGATCGTTCCCCCCGCGGACTTTGTGCGGCAACCGCACCCCTGGGGCAGGACCCTCTGTGGGAAACTTCTTCTCCCGTTTGGAAGCTTTGGCTTCCGAATCCCCGGACCCAATCCTTTTCCTCTTCTGGTCGTCTTCCTTCATGAGGACGCTCACTCCCTCGGCTAGTGTGGGCAGCGTCGGGGGCCCGTGTCCAATACCGGATTTTCTAAACCCTTAGGGAGGGGTCCGAGCACTGAATCAACTTCGCCTTCGTTAGCCAGTCCTGGTCAAGAAGCGAACTCTCAGAAATGACTTCGCATCAAAGGAGAGGTAGAACGCTCGGTCGGAAGATGCCTTACCTGTTCGGCGGCGCAGTTGCTGCTCAGGCCCACGTCCTCGATGATTTCCGGACACTCCACTTGAGGTCCGAAGAATGACTTGTACATCTCCTCGTGCGTCAGGCCAAGGAAATTTTGAATGTTGCGCGGTCTCTCGGGATTGAACTCCCACAAACGAAGAGGCCGGCGTTTGCAACGCTGGACTTGACGAACCAGCATAACTTGTGTTACCGCAACCAAACTGAAATCTCCATTAAAGAGATCTTGAATGCGGCTTTGCAGTATAGGCACGTCCTTGGCCGGACCCCAGCTCAATCCTCTGCTAATCCATAACATCAGTTGTGGTGGAGGGCCCGGGCGGAAAACAGGGGCGGCCGCCCACTTGGCACTTCTAGGAGCCGTGATGTAGAACCACTCCTGTTGCCACAATTCAGATACCTCTGGAATGGAACCTTTCGGCCATGCAGCTCCCATCATCTTGCGTATTGAGGCACCTCCACACGCTGCATGTTGCCCCTCGATCATCTTCGGCTTTACTTCAAAGGTCTTGAGCCATAGGCCAAAGTGAGTGGTAACCCGGAGGAAGGCCTCGCACACAACAATAAATGTCGTGATATGAAGAAAGGAGTCCGGAGCAAGATCATGGAAATCTATCCCATAGTAAAACATCAAGCCCCTGACAAAAGGATCCAATGCAAGGCCTAGGCCTCGGAGGAAGTGGGAGACGAACACGACGATCTTGTTGGGTTCGGGGGAGGGGAGGGCCTGCCCCCGGGGAGGCAGCCGATGCAGAATCTCGGCGGTCAGATATCTGGCCTCCCTCAACTTTTTGACATCTTCTTCCGTGACGGAGGAAGGCACCCATCGGCCTTGAAGGCTAGATCCGGACATGACTGAAGGTTCGGAGCACCTGACCTGAACTTTGGGCGTTTGAGCTTGAGGTGGGGGAAGGATTCTATTGAGCACGGGAGGGAAAAATAAAAGGCCTCGTCCCTTTATAAAGAGGGTGAATATCGAGCGTCCTCTCCGTGTCCGTTTGGACTTGCCTATAATCTAGGAGTCCTAGAAGCGGTTGGGTTACCCACGCCCGTATTGATGAGAATCCCGGAATAAGGGGACACGATCTCTGCTTTGACAAGACGTGCCAAGGAAACCACCTCGCACGATGCGCTGAGGTGGGATAATGAAAATGACTCGGATAAAGGCTTGGCCGTGGTGTGTCGCACTATGGAATACGTCAGCTGATTAGATTTGTGTAAATATTATTCTCTCTATGGCAATATGTGGAAAACTTATTTTGCAGAGCCGGACACTATCTTTGTGTTTAAAATCTTCTATGAAGTATTTGGAGGAGGAACCCGCCTTGCAATGCCGAAGACAATTTGCGTGCCGGACTCGTCATCATTGAAGCCTGGTTCAGGGGCTACTGAGGGAGTCCTGGATTAAGGGGTGTTCGGATAGCCGAACTATACCTTCAGCCGGACTCCTGGACTATGACGATACAAGATTGAAGACTCCATCCCGTGTCCGGAAGGGACTTTCCTCGGCGTGGAAGGCAAGCTTGGCGATACGGATGATCAGATCTGCTACCATTGTAACCGACTCTATGTAACCCTAACCCTCTCCGGTGTCTATATAAACCGGAGGGTTTTAGTCCGTAGGACAACACACACATCAACAATCATACCATAGGCTAGCTTCTAGGGTTTAGCCTCTCTGATCTCGTGGTAGATCTACTCTTGTACTACCTATATCATCAATATTAATCAAGCAGGACGTAGGGTTTTACCTCCATCGAGAGGGCCCAAACCTGGGTAAAACTTCGTGTCCCTTGCCTCTTGTTACCATCCGGCCTAGACGCATAGTTCGGGACACCCTACCCGAGATCCGCCGGTTTTGACACCGACACACATCTTCAGGGGGAGCCTTTTGTTACTTATGAAGACAATGCCTTAATCCTTAAACTTTCACATACTTTTATCCCCGTTGAAAACTTCAACTAGTTTGTCATGAATCACCAAAAAGGGGGAGATTGTAAGTGCATCTAGTGCCACTCCTAGTTGGTTTTGGAGTATTAACGACAAACTTGGTTGAGGGACTAATGTGTTTGTGACAATTGCAGAATAACACAGGTAGTAGTCCCATATTGATTCGGTTTACCTATCAGAGATGGCCCCTAAAAATGTGTGAAGACATTGAAGACAATGGTGGGCTGTGAAGATATTCATAGTGAAGATTATGACATGAGAAGACATTCACATGAAGAATATGGAGTGTGAAGACATAGTTGTTTCGTAGTTTCCGTTTCTTCTTTGTTGAGTTATAGGAACCACCGTACTATTAAGTGGGGTCCAAGTGAACAAAGTCAGAGTAACTGATGTGATGCTCAACCAAATCATATGTCTTCGAGTGAAGACAATGAGAGAAAATCTTATCCAGAGCTGGATGAGTCAGCTTTACATGTAGCCCGAGTCAAGCTGCCGCGTGTGTTTGAAATCTGACCGTTGGACATGTGTCAGTTCCTTAGTTACCCAGGGCCATTTCAGAAAAATCAGTGTCGGTGTCAAAACCGGCGGATCTCGAGTAGGGGGTCCCGAACTGTGCGTCTAGACCGGATGGTAACAGGAGGCAGGGGACACGAAGTTTTACCCAGGTTCGGGCCCTCTTAATGGAGGTAAAACCCTACGTCCCGCTTGATTAATATTGATGATATGGGTAGTACAAGAGTAGATCTACCACGAGATCAGAGAGGCTAAACCCTAGAAGCTAGCCTATGGTATGATTGTATGTTGTGATTGTTGTCCTACGGACTAAAACCCTTCGGTTTATATAGACACCGGAGAGGGTTAGGGTTACACAAGGTCGGTTACAAAGGAGGAGATATCCATATACGTATCACCTAGCTTGCCTTCCACGCCAAGTAGAGTCCCATCCGGACACGAGACGAAGTCTTCAATCTTGTATCTTCATAGTCTAACAGTCCGGCCAATGGAAATAGTCCGGCTGTCCGGAGACCCCCTAATCCAGGACTCCCTCAGTAGCCCCTGAACCAGGCTTCAATGACGATGAGTCTGGCGCACGGTATTGTCTTCAGCATTGCAAGGCGGGTTCCTTCTCCGAATACATCACAGAAGAATTTGAATACGAGGATAGTGTCCGACCCTGCAAAATAAGTTCCACATTCCACCGCAAAGAGAATAATTTTTGCGCAGATCTAATTTGCTGGCTTGTTTTGGTAGCATGACTTTATGTCATGGCCCGGTGATTATTCGAACCGTTTATTTTAACCAGCTCCACACATAACACGAGGCGGTTTCTTGACACGTCTTGCCGAAGCGGAGATCGTGTTCCCTCAATTAAGGTATTCTCATTAATGCGGTCGTGGGTAACCCAACCATGTCTAGGACTCCTAGATTATAGGCAAGTCCCAAATGGCTACGGAGAGGACGCTTGATATTCACCCCCTTTATAAGGGGACAAGGTTTTTGCTTTTGCCCTCTCGTGCTCAATCAAACCCTTTCCCCACCTCGAGTTCTAACACCCAAAGCCCAGGTTAGGTGCTCCGGATCTTCAACCATGTCCGGATCCAGCCTTCAAGGTCGATGGACGCCCTCCTCCGTTACGGAAGAGGACATTAAGAAGTTGAGGGAGGCCAGATACCTGACCATCGAGGTTTCGCATCGGCTGCCTGCTCGAGGGCAGATCGTCCCTACTCCCGAACCCAACGAGAACGTTGTGTTCATCTCCCACTTCCTCCGAGGTCTAGGCCTCACTCTGGATCCTTTCGTCAGAGGTTTGATGTTCTATTACGGGCTAGATTTCCACGATCTAGCTCCAGACTCCTTTCTCCACATCTCGACATTTATTGTCGTGTGTGAGGCCTTCCTCCGCGTTACCCCTCACTTTGGCCTGTGGCTCAAGACCTTTGAAGTAAAGCCGAAGATGATTGAGGGGCAACATGCAGCGTGCGGAGGTGCATCAATAGGCAGGATGGAAGGAGCTCCATGGCCGAAAGGTTCCTTTCCAGAGGTGTCCAAATTATGGCAACGGGAGTGGTTTTACGTCACGGCTCCTAGAAGTGCCAAGTGGGCGGCTGCCCCTGCTTTTCGCTCGGGCCCCCCACCACAACTGATGTCATGGATTAGCAGAGGTCTAAGCTGGGGTCCAGCCAAGGACGTGCCAATACTGCAAAGCCGCATCCGAGATCTCTTCGAGGGAGATTTTAATTTGGTTGCGGTAATACAAGTTATGCTGGTTCGTCAAGTCCAGCCTTGCAAACGCCGGCCCCTTCGCTTGTGGGAGTTCAACCCAGAGGGACCACGTGCCATTCAAAGTTTCCTTGGCCTGACGCACGAGGAGATGTACAAGTCATTCTTCGGACCTCAAGTAGAATGTCCGGATATTACCGAGGACGTGGGCCTGAGCAGTAACTGTGCCGCCGAACAAGTAAGAAATCCTCTAGTCAAACACACTGTCTTTTATTCGAAGTTATTTCTGAGAGTTCGCTTTTTGAACAGGACTGGCTAACAAAGGCGAAGATGATTCGGTTTGGCCTCCCTCCCTGAGGGTTTGGAAAATCCGGTATTGGAAAAGATGCTCGAAGTCGCACCTTGCCCGGAGCCCTTGAAGGAAGATACCGGGGGGATAATATGGGCGGGCGCGGGCCCCCATCGCTGCCCGTTCCAACCGAGGGAACGAGCATCTCCACGAAGGAGGACGATCGGGGGAGAAAAAGGACTGCTTCCGAGGATCCGGAAGCCGAAGCCTCCAAACTAGAGAAGGAGTCTCCCACAGAGGGTCCTACCTCGGGGGTGCTTTTGCCGCACAAAGTCCGTGGGGGGATCAGCCCTCCAACGAGTCGTAAGTGATCAAAAATACTTTAATAGTAAAGGTATGCTATCTTTTTTCTCCGAGAAAATAACCACCGCATATATCTTGCAGTTCGGGCCTTAGCCCCTCTCAAATGAGCTCGTCTTCGGGGGATCTTCTTCCAGAGATGATGGAGAGCGAAACGCCTCCCCTGAACTCCTCCGCTCTAGAAGCGGGCGACCCCGAAGTGTCGTCACGGAGGGCCTTTCCGGATCCGGTGAGGCCAGAAGATAATCCTGTAGACCCCCGAAGTCCCTAGTGTTCGGCTCCCGAAGAGAGGATACCAAAGAGTCTGGCACCGTCTGGTGTGCGGTAGGACGTTCTGAGGGAGTTGGTGAGGCGAGCGGCCATCTCAGAAGAACACCGTATGTTGATGGGTACGGTGATGGAGAGAATCTTGTCCGCCGAAAGCGGATTACATGAAGCCTTTATGAGTCTACTGACAGGCTTTGAGGTACGTGAGATAATATGTGATAGTACTACACATGTTAGGTGTGCCCTGTGTAGATAGTAGCCCCTGAGACTCTGGTTGTCGTCGAGAATGGCGGCGAATAGAGGATCATATTCCCAGGCAATAACCATACTGCCCCTATGTGCAGGTGGTGGAAGCTCCGGTGGCTAGCCGGACTAGTGAGTTTGGCAAATTAAAACGGAAACTAGATGTGGCAGACGCCGACATCAAGCTTGTTAACAAGAGGCTTGATGAGGCACAAGGTAAGTGTTATTATCCAATGAACGCCACATAGTAAGAGCAGCATGATGCCAGTATCTTTAATATGTTGTGACTGCAGATGGAGCTGCCACCGTAGAAGCCTTGCGGGCAGAACTTGCCCGAGCCAAGGAACAAGCGAGGATTAGTAATGCGGATGCTTTGAAGGCGGCCGAAGATTTGAAAGCCGAGAAGGCCGCACATTGCAAGAGCCAAGAGAAGATGGCCAAGATGGCCGTAGAATTAAAAGACACTGCTGACCGTTGCCGGGTACTTGAAAAAGAAAACCGAGCGAAGGCAATGGACCTTGAGAAGGCCGCGGCGGCAGACAAAGACACCTGTTCTGCTATGAGAGCAAAGAAGGAGGAGCTGCGGGAAGCCGGGGATATTGCGGCTGGGAAACCCTTCATGTTATGGAGGAAGTTCGGAGATCCATGGTATGCCCCTCTGGATCGGCTGTGGAGTTCGACAGATGCGTATATGGATTTGGCGGCGAGCGCTGCCGATGCGGCCAAGTATTTCCAAGGTCAGACAGATCATGAAGTGGATACACCCAATGAAGGCAATGGCGACGAGATAGCGGAGGATGACCCCTCCAAGAAGCAACCCAAGCGCCGACGTCAGCGGCACCGCTCTAAGTCCCGCCAAAGCAAAAGTAGTGATACCGGCACAGGAGATAATAATACTCCGGACAGTGCCAAAGACAACAACAATCCCCTCCAGCAAGACTTAGAGGAGGAGGATGAAGGAGCCAGCTCTCCTGAGAGAGCGGCAGATGGAGAGGAAGAGGATGACAATTACACCCCCCCTCCGAAGACGGGGCAAGCCTCGGTGATGATGAATTCGTCGTCCCAGAGGATCCCATCGAACAAGAGCGCTTCAAGCACCGGCTTATGGCCACGGCAAATATCCTGAAGAAAAAGCAGCAGCAGCTTCAAGCTGATCAAGATCTGCTAGCTGACAAATGGACTGAAGTCCTCGTGGCCGAGGAATATAAACTCGAGCGCCCCTCCAAGAGTTACCCAAGGCGCAGGTTACTACCCCGACTGGAGGAAGAAGCGTATGACACGGCTGATCGGCCACCTCATGGCCGCGATAGAGAGGCATTCCAGCCAAAAGCTCAGCCTCCACCCCAACGCCATTCAAATAAAAAAGCAGGGGGAGATATGCTAGACCTGCGAGACATGTTGGAGTACAAGGCAAATCATTCAAGATCGATCTATGGATCACGAGGGCGCACCACTCTACGAGACGACAAACGTCACGCCGGATACAGTAAAAGCAAACCCGGCCGGGCCGAACACAGCGGGCAAGACCCATTCGAGCTGCATCGAGATATAGCCCAATATAGAGGCGCCACACACCCCTTATGCTTCACAAATGAAGTAATGGAACATCAATTCCCAGAAGGTTTCAAACCTGTAAACATTGAATCATACGACGGCACAACAGATCCCGCAGTATGGATTGAGGACTTCCTCCTCCACATCCACATGGCCCGCGGTGATGACTTACACGCCATCAAATACCTCCCATTAAAGCTCAAAGGACTAGTGCAGCATTGGCTTAACAGCTTGCCAGCAGACTCCATTAGCTGTTGGGAAGATCTGGAAGCCGCATTCCTCGACAACTTTCAGGGCACTTATGTGCGACCACCGGACGCTGATGATTTGAGCCACATAATTCAGTAGCCAGAAGAGTCGGCCAGGCAATTCTGGACTCGATTCCTTACAAAGAAAAATCAAATTGTCGACTGTCCGGATGCGGAGGCCTTAGCGGCTTTCAAGCACAACAACCGAGACGAGTGGCTAGCCCGGCACCTTGGTCAGGAAAAGCCGAAATCTATGGCAGCTCTCACGACGCTCATGACCCGCTTTTGTGCGGGAGAAGACAGCTGGCTGGCTCGCAGTAATAACATATCAAAAAACCATGGTACCTTAGATACCAAGGACGGCAATAGTAGGTCACGTCGCAACAAGCATAAGCGCCGCATTAACAGCGAAAATACTAAGGATACATCAGTCAATGCCGGATTCAAAGGCTCTAAACCCGGTCAGCGGAAAAAGCCATTCAAACAAAGTACGCCGGGTCCATCCAGCTTGGACCGTATACTCGATCGCTCGTGTCAAATACACGGAACCCCAGACAAGCCAGCCAATCACACCAACAGGGATTGTTGGGTGTTCAAGCAGGCCGGCAAGTTAATTGCCGAAAACAAGGACAAGGGGCCGCATAGCGATGACGAGGAGGAACCCTGGCAGCCGCACACTAGAGGACAGAAGAGGTTTCCCCCGCAAGTGCGGACGGTGAACATGATATACGCAACCCACATCCCCAAGAGGGAGTGGAAGCGTGCGCTCAGGGACGTATATGCATTGGAGCCAGTCGCCCCAAAGTTCAACCCTTGGTCCTCCTGCCCGATCACCTTCGATCGCAGGGACCACCCCACTAGTACCCGTCATGGAGGATTTGCCGCACTGGTCCTAGACCCAATCATCGACGTATTTCACCTCACTCGAGTCCTTATGGACGGCGGCAGCAGCCTGAACCTGCTTTATCAGGACACAGTGCGCAAAATGGGTATAGACCCCTCAAGGATCAAACCCACAAAAACGACCTTTAAGGGCGTTATTCCAGGCGTAGAGGCCCATTGCACAGGCTCAATTACACTGGAAGTGGTCTTCGGATCCGAAGCGAAGAGTTAATCTTCGATATAGTCCCATTCCGCAGTGGTTATCACGCGCTGCTCGGGCGAACCGCATTTGCTAGATTCAATGCGGTACCGCATTATGCATACCTCAAGCTCAAGATGCCAGGACCTCGCGGAGTTATTACAGTCAATGGAAACACAGGGCGCTCCCTCCGAACAGAGGAGCACACCGCGGCCCTCGCAGCAGAAGCGCAAAGCAGCCTCTCAAGGCAATCAACCAGTTCGGCGTTTCAAAGCCCGGACACCTCCAAGCATGCTCGAGGAAATCGGCAAATAGACCGCCTGGCCACCCCAATCCCATCCCAAGGGCGATTTTCGTGTCACGCGTACATAATTACGCATTAAAAATACCATGGGCACAGGTGGAGAGGGGGGGGGGCACAACTGCGGCACGCCCCAAAACGCGGCCTAAACCGCACTAGGGGCTTCCCGTTTGGTTATTTTTTCTTTTTTCAGGACCTTAATCTCTGGAAACACTGTCCGGCAACACTATTGCCGAACACATGATGCAGCAACCAAGAACGCAGACAGCTACGTTATACAACAGAATTCCCAGGTTGATCTCAGATTTCATATCATCCCTCACCTCGCCCTTGGAAGGGACTTAGTCCTACTTTTTGCTTATCGCACTATCTGTATCACTCTGCTTTAACGCAGCTTTTAATAAACAATGCATTACATTTGACCATTATTGCATTATATATATATATGTGTGTGTGTGTGTGTGTGTGTGTGTGTGTGTGTGTGTGTGTGTTCATTAACGACGCCTTGCAACCGTAAACTTTGGTACGGCCAATACACCAGGGGCTCACGTACCCCACAATGCGGTGTGAAAAGTCCGAACACTTTCACAAGTGCGGCACCCCGAACTTATAGCATTATATGCATCAGCTCTGAATCATGTCTTTGGTCAAATGTTGGGTTTGCCCGGCTCCTATGTTTTGGTACCTTATGTTCTGCTCTATCGGCTAAGGTAGCACTAGGAGAACTACTGCGATTGTGCCCTGGTTCTGCCGGGCTGAGCACCTCAGTAGAGAAAGCTAAAACTGACTATCATGATAAGGCAAGAGACTGGTCGCTATTCGGCGAGGTTTTTCGAGTCCCTAAAGACTTATGTCGCTTAGGGCGAGGGGCCGGCCCTGTCCGGCATAAAGGCATGTATCGCACCCCGAATTCGGCCTTCCGAATACCAGGGGCTTCGCTGAAATTTAAAATTATAGAATTCTATGGCTAAGTGAGAGTGATAAAGCAATATTAGTCCAGTTGCCTTGTTCGTTGTGCTGAGCACCTCCCTCGAAGGACCCAAATATGGGAACAAGAGTGCTCAGGTTTATCCCGAACACCCCAGCACTAGCGGCATGGGGGCAGAAGCCGGGGACTAGCCATCTCTCAGATTTGATAAACATCAAAACAAAAGGTAATATTTTAAATTCAAACAAGCGTTACATAGCGCATATGAAACAAGTTTTCGTAAATACATGATCAAACGAGCAAGTTTACTCAAATATTACATCTTTCGAACACTCATTCGCGATAAGACGGGCACCCGGCAGAACACCCTCGTAATACATCTCGGGGTGGCGGTGCTCCTTGCCCTCCGGCGGCCCCTCCTTGATCAGCTTCACGACATCTAGCTTGACCCACTGCATTTTTACATGGGCGAAAGCCCAGCATGCACCTTCAATGCAGATGGATCGCTTGACAACCTCCAGCCATAGGAAGGCATCCAGAAGCCACCCAGGGCGAAGAAGCTGTTCGGAAGGGCGTCGCCAGGCCACAGCCGGACTGCAAAGCCCTTCATGGTCTGATCGGCCGCCTTATGTAGCTCGACCATCTGCTTTAGCTGGTCGCTCATCGGCACCGGATGTTCGGCCTCAGCCTACTGAGACCAGAACAGCTTCTCCGCCGAGCTTCCGTCCTCGGTCAGGTAAAATTGTGCGGCATCGGACACACTGCGGGGCAAATCTGTGAAGAGCTCCTGAAGAGCTCTGGATCCGGGTAAGTAATCGATAATTTACTTTTACATGCTTGCTTTGCATATAGAAAGCCTTACCGGCCGCTATCTTCTTCATCGCGTCGATCTCCTGGAGGGCCTTCTGGGCCTCGGCCTTGGCACTCTTTGCACTCTCAAGGGCCGCGGCAAGCTCAGACTCCCGTGTCTTCGAGTCAAGCTCCAACGCCTCGTGCTTTGTCAAGAGAGCCTGGAGCTCTTGCTGCACCTCGCCCACCCGAGCCTCGTGCTTCTCTCACTTGGTGCGCTCCTTGGCCGTTGTATCTTCAGCCTCGGTTAGCGCTTGCTTCAGTGTCGCCACCTCGGTCGAGGCCCCTGGCAAACATACAACGATCCTGTCATTTTGCAATCGCGTCCTTTTTATACATACATATCTATAGACGGAGTATTACTTACCGTTGTTCTCCTCGAGCTGCCTCTTGGCAAGGCCGAGCTCTTTCTTGGACCCCTCAAGGTCCTGCTTCAGTACGGTGACCTCCGCAGTTAGTGTGGCGGACGCCAGCAGCAAAGCCTGCATATGCATATTGACATACTTATATTAGACCCCTGCGATATTATTTGATCCTCTGTCCGGCTTTACTTTGTGAACACCAAACAAAGCATCAGGGGCTACTGTCTATATGGTAATATTTCTACTACATTTTAAACACACTTACCTCAAAGCCTGTTAGAAGGCTGGCACATGCTTCAGTCAATCCGCTCTTGGCGGACTGAACCTTCTGGATCAACGCACTCATGATAGTGCGGTGCTCCTCGTCGATGGAAGCGTTGCGAAGCGCTTCCACCAAATTGTCCGGTGCCTATGGATGGACAGAGGTCACCGGCACAGGCGTTTTGCCCCCCTTAGAAGGAGGCCGCCTGCCCGAGTCCGGAACCGCTGGAGGGTCCGGCACGGTGTTCGGCTGAGGGCCGAACTCGGAGCTCTCGGGGGTCCCGTCCCTGCAGCTACCGAAGTCTGGAAGGTCGCCTTGAGGCACCTCCGGGACTGTCTCCCCTCGACCCGGTGCCTCTTGAGACAACACCTCGGCATCGTCGGCAGGATGAGGGGAGGTGGCGGTCGGGACTGGATCGCTATCCATGTCCGACGAGCCCAGGGAGCCGTCCGATGATACCTCGATATTGGCTCGGGGCGGCCTGCACAATTGTGTTCGGCATTAGGAAAAGTAGTTCGACAAAGGAATCCTATGGGTAACTTTGGTATCCGAATACTTACGATCTCCCCGGGGGCTTGGCCCTGGGCAACCACTCGTCTTCGCTTTCGTCGGCGGCGGTGGAGCTGTCCGGAAGGAGAGTCCTTCCCTTCCTGGACCCTCCGGCCTCCCCAGTTGGGGCGGCCTTCCTTTTCTTGTCTCCCCCAGTCGGTGGGGGAGCATCTTCTTCCTCTTCCTCGTCTTCAGGGGAAGAGTGCGCCGCAGAGTCATCGGACGGTGAGTCCGACGACGCCTGGCGTCGGGAACTCTTCCGAGTTCCCTTGGCCTTCTTGGTCTTCGCCGGCACCTTATAAGGGGCCGGAGTCAGCATCTTCGCCAGAAGAGCGTCTGCGGGGCCTTCGGGCAAAGGAGCCGGACAGTCGATCTGTCCGGTCATCTTCTGCCAGTCCTGTCAAAGGTCCAGGAGTTTAGATCCCGCATAGAGTCAATCTACATAAAAAATAAGTATCCTGTGAAAGGTAAAGCAGCTTACCGCACTAGCTTGGCGCTTCGCGCTGAATCCGCGATCCTTAGTGATAGGGGGAGGGACCTGGGCACTTTTGAACACCCTCCAGGCGTCTTCATGAGTCGTGTTGAAGAGCCTGTTCAAAGTCCGGTGCTGCGCCGGATTGAACTCCCACAAGGTGAACTCCCGTTGTTGGCACGGGAGTATCCGGCGGATGAGCATAACCTGGACTATGTTGACAAGCTTGAGCTTCTTGTCCACCATGTTTTGAATACATGTTTGGAGTCCGGTCAGCACTTTTGAACTACCCCAGGACATGCCCTTCTCTTTCCAGGAGGTGAGCCGCATGGGGATGCCAGATCGGAACTCGGGGGCCGCTACCCATGCGGGATCGCGCGGCTCGGTGATATAGAACCACCCCGATTGCCACCCCTTTATGGTTTCCACAAAGGAGCCCTCGAGCCATGTTATGTTGGGCATCTTGCCCACCATGGCGCCTCCACACTCCGCCTGGCGGCCGCCCACCACCTTCGGCTTGACGTTGAAGGTGTTCAGCCATAAGCCGAAGTGGGGCTTGATGCGGAGGAAGGCCTCGCACACGACGATAAACACCGAGATGTTGAGGATGAAGTTCGGGGCCAGATCGTGGAAATACAGGCTGTAATGAAACATGAGCCCCCGGACGAAGGGATGGAGAGGGAATCCCAATCCGCGGAGGAAATGGGTGAGGAATACCACCCTCTCATGGGGCATGGGGGTGGGGATGAGCTGTCCCTCATCTGGGAGCCGGTGCGCGATGTCGTCGGGTAGGTATCCGACTTTCCTCAGTTTCTTGATGTCTCCCTCCGTGACAGAGGAGACCATCCACTTGCCTCCCGCTCCGAACATGGTTGGAGAAGGTTGAGATGGAAGTGAGGACTTGGGCGCTAGAGCTCGAGTGTGCGGGAGCGGATGAGCAAAGGAGGAAGAAGGCGTGGATAGAAAGGTGAATCCTTATCCCTTTATATGGGCGGACGAAACTAAGCGTCCCCACTTGCCTGGTAAAACTCGCTTATCCCCCAAGCGCCGCAATTGGTGGCGCGGTTGGGTTACCCACACCCGTATTGATGAGAATCCCGTAATAAGGGGACATGATCTCTGCTTTAACAAGACGTGTCGAAAAACTGCCTCGCGTTATGTGCGGGGCTGGTTAAAAGAAATGGTTCGAATAATCACCGGGCCATGACGTAACGTCATTAGATCTGCGAAAATATTATTCTCTCTACGGTGTAATGTGGAACTTATTTTGCAGGGTTGGACACTATCCTCGTATTCAAATTCTTCTGTGATGTATTCGGAGAAGGAACCCGCCTTGCAATGCCGAAGACAATACTGCGCGCCGGACTCATCTTCATTGAAGCCTGGTTCAGGGGCTACCGTGGGAGTCCTGGATTAGGGGGTCTCCGGACAGCCGGACTATCTCCATTGGCTGGACTGATAGACTATAAAGATAAAAGATTGAAGACTTCATCTCGTGTCTGGATGGGACTCTACTTGGCGTGGAAGGCAAGCTAGGCGATACGTATATGGATATCTCCTCCTTTGTAACCGACCTTGTGTAACCCTAACCCTCTCCGGTGTCTATATAAACCGAATAGTTTTAGTCCGTAGGACAACAATCACAACATACAATCATACCATAGGCTAGCTTCTAGGGTTTAGCCTCTCTAATCTCGTGGTAGATCTACTCTTGTACTACCCATATCATCAATATTAATCAAGCATGACGTAGGGTTTTACCTTCATCGAGAGGGCCCGAACCTGGGTAAAACTTTGTGTCCCCTGCCTCCTGTTACCATCCGGCCTAGACGCACAGTTCTGGACCCTCTACCCGAGATCCGCCGGTTTTACCCAGGTTCCTCCTGGCTATAAATAGCCCACCCCCTACACCACAAATTGGTGGTTGCTCAGAGTTAGTGCACAACTTTTGTCGTTTGAGAGCAACCCACCTCCGAAGCATTTGAGAGAGAGATCCTTGCGAGGACAAAGCCCTAAACACCTAGAGCCAAAGAGTGTTAGGCATCACTGGAGTCTTTCCATCTGCGTGACCTGAAGACTTGTTACACTTGAGGACTATGAATCCTCCAGCCGGTTAGGCGTCACGTTCAGAGCATCCAAGAGTCATTGTGGATTGCCGGTGAACAAAGTCTGTGAAGGTTTGGAAGTCTACCTTGAAGACTTACCAGAGTAATTGGGCGAGGAATGGGTGTCCTTAGCTTAAGGGGAATAAGGTGAAGACACGGTCTTCTGAGTTGAATCTCAGCCTCGCTAACCAGATGTACAGTTGTCACAGCAACTGGAACTAGTCTACCAAATTCTTATCTTGACCAAGCAACTGGTTCTATCCTTCACTTTCCTTTACTTTACAGTTTGTCTTCATGAAGTCATTGTCTGCCTATATGATCTGATTGACTTCACTGAGTGAAGACTGTTTACTATTTGGCTTCATATTGTCTTCCATCCTGATCCTTACTACCTAGTTGCTCATTGTAACGCCCTCGATGCAGCTATATCTCCCACGTGTCGAAGCATGACTTAGAGGCATAACTTCATTGAAAGCAATGTCGCAAGTGAGGTAATCTTCACACAACCAATGTAATACATAAGGGAAAGAGTTACATAGTTGGCTTACAATCGCCACTTCACACAATTACATGAGTAAAGAATTACATCAACCAGATACAATCAAGGTCCGACTACGGAACCTAAAATAAAAGAAGACTACCCCAAATGCTACACAGATCCTCGATCCTCCCAACTGGGCTCCACTACTGATCAACTAGAACGAAACAACACAAAGGACAAGATCTTCAACAGGCTCCTCCCTGAGCTCGGCTGCGTCATCTACACGGTTTCATCAGCACCTGCAAGCTGGTTTTGGAAGTATCTGTGAGTCACGGGGACTCAGCAATCTCACACCCTCGCGATAAAGACTATTTAAGCTTATGGGTAAGGTAAAAGGTATGAGGTGGAGCTGCAGCAAGCGACTAGCATATATGGTGGCTAAACATACGCAAATGAGAGTGAGAAGAGAACGCAAGGCACGGTCGATAAAACTATGATCAAGAAGTGATCCTAGAACAACCTACGTCAAGCATAACTCCAACACCGTGTTCACTTCCCGGACTCCGCCGAGAAGAGACCATCACGGGTACACACGTGGTTGATGTATTTTCATTAAGATCAACTTCAGGTTTTCTACAACCGGACATTAACAAATTCCCATCTGCCCATAACCGCGGGCACGGCTTTCGAAAGTTCAAATCCCTGCAGGGGTGTCCCAACTTAGCCCATCACAAGCTCTCACGGTCAACGAAGGATATTCCTTCTCTCAAGACAATCCGATCAGACTCGGCATCCTGGTTACAAGACATCCTCGACAATGGTAAAACAAGTCCAGCAAAGCCCCCAGAATGTGCCGAAAAATCCCGATAGGAGGTGCATAGATCTCGTTCTCAGGGCACACTCAGATAGGTCAAGCTACGAGTAAAAACAGCCCTCGAGTTTCCCCGAGGTGGCCCCGCAGGCTGCTCGTTTCGGACCAACACTTAGAGAAGCACTGGCCCGGGGGGGTTAAAATAAAGATGACCCTCGAGTCTGCAGAACCCAAGGGAAGGTGGTAGGTTGTTAGTGCAAATGGTAAAACCAAGGTTGGGCCTTGCTGGAGGAGTTTTATTCAAGGCGAACTGTCAAGGGGTTCCCATTATAACCCAACCGTGTAAGGAACACAAAATCCGGGAACATAACACCGATATGACAGAAATTAGGGTGGCAAGAGTGGAACAAAACACCAGGCATAAGGTCGAGCCTTCCACCCTTTACCAAGTATATAGATGCATTAATTAAATAAGAGATATTGTGATATCCCAACAAAATATCCATGTTCCAACAAGGAACAAACTCCAATCTTCACCTGCAACTAACAATGCTATAAGAGGGGCTGAGCAAAGCGGTAACATAGCCAAACAACGGTTTGCTAGGAAAGGTAGGTGAGAGGCTTGACATGGCAATATGGAAGGCATGATAAAGCATGTGGTAGGTATCGCAGCCTAGGCATAGCAAAAGAGCGAGCAACTAGCAAGCAAAGATAGAAGTGATTTTGAGGGTATGGTCATCTTGCCTGAAATCTCGCAAGAAAGAAGAACGAGTCCATGAAGAAGACAAACGGACGTAGTCGAACGAATTCCTCACAAACACAACGTTATCGGAACCAACCCGAAGAAGCAACACCGGAAAGAAGCAAACAACATAGTAAACAACCACCACATAAGCATGGCATGATGCACAACCAAGTATGATGCATGCCCGGTTTAATGAAGCATGGCATGGCAAAGTGCACAAACAATACTACAAATTAAGTGGAGCTCAATATGCAACGAGTTGCATATTGACAGAACACCACATGACTTATTTAGTTCCCTCTCGTTTATGTACTCAACAATATTAAATGTTGGTTAACATGGCAAGAGGTGAAATCATAACAAAACTGTACCATCTAAACAATTTAAATGGGGCCGGATATAACAAACAACAAATCCGGTAAATCCCCATATGCATTAGCAATTTAAAACAAACAACAATTTTAAACATTTAAGTTGTTGTTATCATGATGCAGATGACATGAGCAAGTTTTATGCAATATTTATGAAAATGTGGGCATGATAAGATATGAGGCATTTGTCATCGTGGCGGAAACGAAAGGAGTGCCATGGCAACGAATCCGAAAGTGATGCCACGACAACATATCGATTCCGGTAGCTCACGAAGATACCGGTGCAAAAGAAGTGGTGGGAGCGAGCAAAAGAAGGTGGGGCGCTCCGAGATACCAGGTGTCCCATGTGTCGGCGGCATGGCAACCGAGGGTCGTGCACGTAACAAACGGGCATGCTGCAAACACGGGGTTCTTCTCGTATGACACAACATTCGTCCACGGCGGTCGTCTCGATGTTATACCTCTGAAGCATGCATTATCGGAGCGGTTCGAGTCGGCGTACAGGAAGTAGACGTTCTCGAGACGTTCATAGTGGAAGTAGGGGTACATGGCGACGATAGAGGTACACGTTTTTCTGTAGATGTTCGGGTCATCGTGGAGGTACTTGGGGTCTTTGGACTCTCCGGTCCCGTTCTTGCGACGGTAGTAGAAGTAGTGGCACTATCGGTCCTCGAGACGTCGATCGTTCGGGGTCCGACTTGCGGGTTTTGCCGACATGAGTGGTACTTGGTGTTTTTGTGTAAACGAACTTGGCGCATCCGAAGGTTCACACTTGTCGTCGTGGGGACTTGGTGAATCCAAGGTCTTCAAGGTCGACGGTTGTTGTACACCTCATAATGGAACTTGACGGATCCGAGGACTCCGGCGTAGTGGTACACACATGTAGATGAACTTGACGGGTCGTCGTCATCCTCGTACTTGGCGTCCTCTTGGTCTCGAAAGAGATGAAACGGAATGCAGTGGTTGTGGTACATGGCGTCCAGGGGGCTTCGCGGGTCATCCCGTACTTGGTGATCTTGATCGGGGCAGCAAAACGTAATCGAACTTGGCGGATGCAAGCAGCAGCACGGGGCCGACAGAGGCGACACGGGGCCCACGCAGAGGGTTGAATAAGCCAATGGGCGAGGAGGGCATTGGCGCTGGCTCGCGGCTTCGCGGGCCTCAGGCGGTGGCAAGGTGGTGGTGGTCGATGGCGGCCGGACGGCGAAGTAGCACGGGGACAACTCACAGCACACTTCTACATCCATGGCAGAGGACTAGGCAAGGGGCGCCCTCCATGGGGGACCTCCAGTCCCAGGCGCAGCAGCGGGGGCTTCGGCCTAGGTGGTCGGGGACACGCTGCAGGAGAGGAAGGAGGGAGGCGACGATGTCCTTGAGGGAAGGGACGAGGCCGGCGCTGGATTCCGGCGGGATCGAGGGAGGAGCGGGCGGCGGCTTCTGGACGCGCGGGTGCACAGGCACCAGGCAGAGGAGACGGATGACAGCAGCCTGCTGGGGCGCCAGCGGCAGTCTCGGGAAGGAGAAGGGGATGCTTGGTGCGGTGGAGGAGGAAGGAGGCAGAGAAGGGAGATGGGGGATCGGGCGCAAGGAAAGAAGGAGACGAGCGAGAGGAAGGGTTCGATGGGGAGAGGGCGAGGGGATCGAGCGGGTCTCTCTGGCGGCGGGGTGGATACGAGGGAGAGGGAGAGAGCGATGCGGGAGTGCTAGGTCGCTCGGGTGTAGGGTTAGGATTAGATGGGCCGGCGTGGGATGTTGTAAGGCCCAAGAGAAGCAGCGAGCTGGTTGTTTGGGCAAGTTGCAGCTGGTCTGGGAGGCCCAGCTAGGCTCTTCTCTCTCCTATATCCTTCTCTTTACATTAACAGAGAAATAAGAGAAAGGAAAAGAGAGAAGAGAAGGTTAGAGGAAGAATTTGGGCATGTGGTTAATTTTCTTGGACTCACAAAAATATGCTTGGTCCGAGAAAATTAGAAAAGTCCAGATCGAACGATAATAATTCAAACTCATTTGAATTTAATTCAAATGGGTTTGAAATAGGACGAGGTTTTAGGAGTATCCAAAATTGTTGAGAATTTGGTAGAGCTCCGGAAAAATGACGGAAGAATAAAAGGCAAGGTTAGAGACTCAACACTGGAAGAAGAAAAGGCCAAGGGATTTAATATGCAAGTGTGTTAAGGTGAACTCCAAAAGAATGGAAATATTTATAATAGCTCCCTAATATCGGGAGGATATGTTATAAAGAGAATCACCATGTGAATTCCCTCGGTTTAAATGGACCGAAGATCCATGCAATTTATTTAGTGAGTTTTAAAACGGGTTGCTTGATGACATGATGCAATGCACATGATGCAATGATGAAATGCAACGAACTGAACAAATCACACAACGAAACCCGGAAACCCTGGAAGGCATTTGAAGCTCCGGTCTTGGGGCGTTATAACACTCCACCACTACAAGAGGACCTCGTCCCGAGATCTAGAATGGCACTGGAGGGAGAAACGGAAGAGAAAGAGAAGCGGTAAAACTAAGTTGCTTCTTTGACAAACGAGTGAAACCAAAGCACCTTGCGAGGTTGAACAAATTGAAAGAAAGAATGCAACGAAGAAGAACAAAGTTGCAAACACTCCGTTAAGAAGGAGGAATAAGAAAGAACCGATTCGGGTAGCACTCCGGTTGAAAAGAGATGAAAGACTTGATAAGATGAAAGAAGTTGAAAAAGGGCATGACACTCCGGTTGGATGGATAAGCAAGGAAAAAAACATGATCTTGACAAACGAGATGATAGGACGAAGAGAACAACATCACAATGCCTCCGGAACAAAAGAAAAGAAGGTAGATCGTTAGAATAAGAGATTGGAGAAAGAAATGACAACTCTCGCAAATAGAATTGAAAGAGCATGCCTACGAAGAAAAAGTTGAACGGAGTTGTTGGAAAACCAACAATGAAAAGAGTAAGCTTGTTGTGGGCTTAAGGAAAACATCTCAAAACTATGAGGTGAAATTCTGCCACTAACGAAAAATAATAGATTCGATTGATATCAACAAGGAGAGGGTAAACTTATTCATCGGAAGGATAAAAGAAGAACTTGGGTCATTTATAAGCACCATAAATAGCAACAATCCTTAGGGAAGGCTCTAGGAGAAATATAATCCAAGATAACTCCAATGACGAGATTGATGGATTTAGAAATACCTCATTCTTAACAACATGTGAATCATGAAACATGAACTCAAATTATCAAGAATGACATAATACCACCTCCAATGATAAGGAAGAAAGAATTGCACTCCGGATTGCAAGATGAAGAATGCTTGAGCTCCTCTGAAAAGAATCTTGATGAACACTTCGAGAAGGAATTAAATCCTTAATGAAACATCATGCAGAGCCTACATGAAGAAACACCGGTAATAAAAGGATAATGAAAAGAAAGAGAAGTTGAAAACACAAGGTGAAACCTTGTAATGATTTAGATGGATCTCCGTGATAATTAGAGCTTTGAACTCAGAGAAAGAAAAGATGAACAAAAGAAAATCAAGAATTTGATGAGCCTCCGGAATAAAGAATTAATCACTTGGAAGAAACAAGAATAAGAATTACATTATGCTTATCCTTCATCAATTAAATTGATGACAATCAACGGATTTGGCATACTACTTATTCTCGTGGAAAGGATTAAAGAGAGGTATAAATTAAGCTTTAGAAGGTCTTCAACGATCCATCGGTAGAATTTGGAAAGCATGAATGCATTTATATGATAAACGAAGGAAGAAGAAACTTGGAAGAACCACCGTAAGAATTGAACATGAAAATAGCAAGAGCACAAATTCACCGGGAAGAATTGGAAAACAAATGAAGATACTTGAAGGAATTTAGATACAAGAGAACGAATAGATCATGAGCTGATTAGAGGATATTTGCACGATACACCGGTAAGATTTAGAGAAAAGAGCTGAAAGCTGAGAATGAATAATATTTGAAAAGATGGCCTCTGGAGAATCAAACTGAAAAGACTCCTGAATTGCTCCGGATGGTTGAAAAGGATTCTCACAATCAAAATAATTATGAGAGGATGGCAAAAGGCTAGAATCACGAGTCTTTAAGAGAACAGATAAGATTTGGAGGAAAAACTCTTCTTCGGTCTTCAAAATCTCAGAATGACGACGAGAAACACCACCAATAATTGTAGAGGCACTCCGGAAGAATCAAAAGCGAAGAGATTGAGCCAACGATGAGAAGAATTTAACCGATCTTGGAGAAAGGCATTAGACTGATGATAATTCATTCTTAAGTCAAACTTCGCAAAGAATTTGGGAGTAACTCCGGGAATAATTAGAAGAGTCAGGTAAGATCCTGGGAAAAGACCTGTGGGTTAGGGCCCACTCAGAGAAACACCGTTGAAAAGATTTAAAAGAGAGGTTGCACCAGTTGAATTAACTGGCTTGAATGAGATAGCATTATCGAAAGATCTTGAAAGAATGAATAGCAAGCGGGGAATGATTATGAGGTGCACCGGCATAAGAAAAGCATTGACAAAAGAAAAGACGATGCTCAATACCAAAACTTGCATTGAATCCACCGGAGAAGAAAATGAGTGGCGAGTGACGAACTTGAAGCTTCGTTAGAATCTTCTTGAGAAACACCGGATAAGAACATTGACGGAAAAGAATGGAGAGACTTCATAATCATAAGATAGATACTTGATAAAGAAATCTTAGTCCTTGAAGAAAAAAGGGTGGGTGGGTGGGAAAAACAAAGACAACTTGGATACGGATGAAAAACAAACACCGTTGAGAAGAATTGATAATTGATCTTGTGAATGTTGAAATGATCGGATCCACTTGAAGAGAAAACACACCGGTGAAAAGGATTGACATGACAATCTCGATTATCATGAAGGGTTGGTATTCACATCGGAGTATGAGAACACCGCTTGGGGAAGGTATGGAATCACACTTGACTTCGAAGCAACTCGAATACCACAACTCAAAACAAAACAAAAGGATTGGCTTGCAGAATAAGCCGGAACAAACATATGATAGAGATTTCGTCCAAAGTTTTCGTGGTGGGGCCTACACGGGCTCGATCGTACATCACCATCATGTACAAGGCAGTGCACATGACATACGAAGCGTCCCCAAGTCGGCATAGCCAAGGACTCTTTAAGACACAACGAGACCACTGTAAAACCAACCGTGGATAGGCGGACCACTAGACGTCGAACCCCAATTTCATATCACACATCTGTCGGAAAGATATCTTAAGAGCTACTTGAATTCCCACTTATAAACTCCCGGAATTTTCCAGTTATGCAATTAGGTGTTGGGGATATAGGGGAAGCATAATATCTCACCCAAACTAGCAAATCCTACATCTAGCTATATCCATCCTTCAACACATAACCAAGAAACCTTCGGAAATCGTTTACCTCAACCTTCGAAAAGCATCCGTTATACGAGTTATGGCAATACTCCCGAACTCCCGCCCCAGTACTGGGTGGCGTCGAGGTTATCTCACCAACAACTGCATAAAAGAGATTTTCGATGTCGGCGAAACTCAGGTATTCCAGAACTGCAACGATAAAATTGTGACGATAACACCTCGGAGCTCAACTCCCCGGGACACTGCCACAACCCCTAAATGTCAGGAGGCACCAAGAACAATGTTCTCGTCACAAAACCATCGGAACGATTCCAAGATACCCGCGTGATCCTAATTTTTTTAGTGAAATTTGAGAAGAGAAGAGTCAAAACTCTACGTCGGGATGTCTCACCAAAGCGACGAAGGGACTGAGGAGTAAAAAGAATCCTACTCTCCGATATATATATAATCCTAAAAGACTCAAAACATTTTTCTAGACTCAACAACGCCAGCGATTCGATCAAGCATGGGGCTCCTAAGTCGGGGAAGGCTCTGATTACCAACTTGTAACTCCCTCGATGCGGCTATATCTCCCACGTGTCGAAGCACGACTTAGAGGCATAACCGCATTGAAAGCAATGTCGCAAGTGAGGTAATCTTCACACGACCCATGTAATACATAAGGAAAAGAGTTACATAGTTGGCTTACAATCGCCACTTCACACAATTACATGAGTAAAGCATTACATCAACCAGATACAATCAAGGTCTGACTACGGAACCCAAAATAAAAGAAGACTACCCCAAATGCTACACAGATCCCCGATCGTCCCAACTGGGCTCCACTACTGATCAACTAGAACGAAACAACACAAAGGACAAGATCTTCAACCTGCTCCTCCTTGAGCTCGGTTGCGTCATCTGCACGGTTTCATCGGCACCTGCAAGCTGGTTTTGGAAGTATCTGTGAGTCACGGGGACTCGGCAATCTCACACCCTCGCGATCAAGACTATTTAAGCTTATGGGTAAGGTAAAAGGTATGAGGTGGAGCTGCAGCAAGCGACTAGCATATATGGTGGCTAAACATACGTAAATGAGAGTGAGAAGAGAAGGCAAGGCACGGTTGATAAAACTATGATCAAGAAGTGATCCTAGAACAACCTACGTCAAGCATAACTCCAACACCGTGTTCACTTCCCGGACTCCGCCGAGAAGAGACCATCATGGGTACACACGTGGTTGATGTATTTTCATTAAGATCAACTCAGGTTTTCTACAACTGGACATTAACAAATTCCCATCTGCCCATAACCGCGGGCACGGCTTTCGAAAGTTCAAATCCCTGCAGGGTGTCCCAACTTAGCCCATCACAAGCTCTCACGGTCAACGAAGGATATTCCTTCTCTCAAGACAATTCGATCAGACTAGGCATCCCGGTTACAAGACATCCTCGACAATGGTAAAACAAGTCCAGCAAAGCCGCCCGAATGTGCCAACAAATCCTAATAGGAGCTGAACATATCTCGTTCTCAGGGCACACTCAGATAGGTCAAGCTACGAGTAAAACCAGCCCTCGAGTTTCCCCGAGGTGGCCCCGCAGGTTGCCCGTTTCGGACCAACACTTAGAGAAGCAATGGCCTGGTGGGTTAAAATAAAGATGACCCTTGAGTCTACAGAACCCAATGGGAAGGTGGTAGGTTATTAGTGCAAATGGTAAAACCAATGTTGGGCCTTGCTGGAGGAGTTTTATTCAAGGCGAACTGTCAAGGGGTTCCCATTATAACCCAACCGTGTAAGGAACGCAAAATCTGGGAACATAACACCGATATGATGGAAACTAGGGCGGCAAGAGTGGAACAAAACACCAGGCATAAGGCCGAGCCTTCCACCCTTTACCAAGTATATAGATGCATTAATTAAATAAGAGATATTGTGATATCCCAACAAAATATCCATGTTCCAACAAGTAACAAACTCCAATCTTCACCTGCAACTAACAACGCTATAAGAGGGGCTGAGCAAAGCGGAAACATAGCCAAACAACGGTTTGCTAGGAAAGGTAGGTTAGAGGATTGACATGGCAATATGGGAGGCATGATAAAGCATGTGGTAGATATCACAGCATAGGCATAGGAAAAGAGCGAGCAACTAGCAAGCAAAGATAGAAGTGATTTTGAGGGTATGGTCATCTTGCCTGAAATCCCGCAAGGAAGAAGAACGAGTCCATGAAGAAGACAAACGGACGTAGTCGAACGAATTCCTCACAAACACAACGTTATCGGAACCAACCCGAAGAAGCAACACCGGAAAGAAGCAAACAACATAGTAAACAACCACCACATAAGCATGGCATGATGCACAACCAAGTATGATGCATGTCCAGTTTAATGAAGCATGGCATGGCAAAGTGCACAAACAATACTACAAATTAGGTGAGCTCAATATGCAACGAGTTGCATATTGGCGGAACACCCCATGACTTATTTAGTTCTCTCTCGGTTATGCACTCAACAATATTAAACGTTGGTTAACATGCAAGAGGTGAAGCATAACAAAACTATACCATCCAAACAATTTAAATGGGGCCGGATATAACAAACAACAAATCCGGTAAATCCCCATATGCATTAGCAATTTAAAACAAACGACAATTTTAAACATTTTAGTTGTTGTTATCATGATGCGGATGACATGAGCAAGTTTTATGCAATATTTATGAAAATGTTGGCATGATAAGATATGAGGCATTTGTCATCGTGGCGGAAACGAAAGGGGTGCCACGGCAACGAATCCGAAAGTGATGCCACGGCAACATATCGGTTCCGGTAGCTCATGGAGATACCGGTGCAAAAGAAGTGGTGGGAGCGAGCAAAAGAAGGTGGGGCGCTCCGAGATACCAGGTGTCCCATGTGTCGGCGGCATGGTAACCGAGGGTCGTGCACATAACAAACGGGCACGCTGCAAACACGGGGTTCTTCTCGTATCACACAACATTCGTCCACGGCAGTCGTCTCGACGTTATACCTCTGAAGCGTGCATTATCAGAGCGGTTCGAGTCGGCGTAAAGGAAGTAGACGTTCTCGGGACGTTCGTAGTGGAAGTAGGGGTACATGGCAACGGTAGAGGTACATGTTTTTCTGTAGAAGTTCGGGTCATCGTGGAGGTACTCGGGGTCTTCGGACTCTCCGGTCCCTTTCTTGCGACGGTAGTAGAAGTAGTGGCACTATCGGTCCTCGAGACGTCGATCGTTCGGGGTCCGACTTGCGGGTTTTGCCGACATGAGTGGTACTTGGCGTTTTTGTGTAAACGAACTTGGCACATCCGAAGGGTCACACTTTTCGTCGTGGGAACTTGGTGAATCCAAGGTCTTCAAGGTCGACGGTAGTTGTACATCTCATAATGGAACTTGACGGATCCGCGGACTCCGGCGTAGTGGTACACACACGTAGATGAACTTGACAGGTCATCGTAATCCTGGTACTTGGCGTCCTCTTGGTCTCGACAGAGATGAAACGGAATGCAGCGGTTGTGGTACATGGCGTCCAGGGTGCTTGGCGGGTCATCCCGTACTTGGCGATCTTGATCGGGGCAGCAAAACGTAATCGAACTTGGCGGACGCAAGCAGCAGCACGGGGCTGGCAGAGGTGACGCGGGGCCCACGCAGAGGGTTGAATGAGCCAACGAGCGAGGCGGGTCTTGGCGCTGGCTCGCGGATTCGTGGGTCTTAGGCGGCGGCAAGGTGGTGGTCGTCGACGGCGGCCGGACGGTGAAGCAGCACGGCGGGAACTCACGGGACACTTCTACAGCCATGGTAGAGGACGAGGCAAGGGGCGGCCTCCATGGGGGACCTCATGTCCTAGGCGCAGCAGCGGGGGCTTCGGCCTAGGTGGTCGGGGATGCGTTGCAGGAGAGGAAGGGGGAGGCGACGACGTGCTTGAGGGAAGGGACGCGGCCGGCGCTGGATTCCGACGAGATCGAGGGAGGAGCGGGCGGCGGCTTCTGGACGCGCGGCTGCACAGGCACCAGGCAGAGGAGACGGACGGCAGCAGCCTGCTGGGGCGCCGACGGCAGTCTCGGGAAGGAGAAGGGGATGCTTGGCGCGGTGGAGGAGGAAGGAGGCAGAAAAGGGAGATGGGGGATCTGGCGCAGGAAAAGAAGGAGAAGAGCGAGAGGAAGGGTTCGATGGGGAGAGGGCGAGGGGATCGAGTGGGTCTCTCTGGCGACGGGGTGGAGACGAGGGAGAGGGAGAGAGCGATGCGGGAGTGCTAGGTCGCTCGGGCCTAGGGTTAGGATTAGATGGGCCGGCGCGTGATGTTGTAAGGCCCAAGAGAAGCAGCGAGCTGGTTGTTTGGGCAAGTTGCAGCTGGGCTGGGAGGCCCAACTAGGCTCTTCTCTCTCCTATATCCTTCTCTTTACATTAACAGAGAAATAAGAGAAAGGAAAAGAGAGAAGAGAAGGTTAGAGGAAGAATTTGGGCATGTGGTTAATTTTCTTGGACTCACAAAAATATGCTTGGTCCGAGAAAATTAGAAAAGTCCAGATTGAACGATAAGAATTCAAACTCATTTGAATTTAATTCAAATGGGTTTGAACTAGGACGAGGTTTTAGGAGTATCCAAAATTGTTGAGAATTTGGTACAGCTCCAGAAAAATGACGAAAGAATAAAAGGCAAGGTTAGAGAGTCAACACTGGAAGAAGAAAAGGCCAAGGGATTTAATATGCAAGTATGTTAAGGTGAACTCCAAAAGAATGGAAATATTTATAATAGCTCCCTAATATCGGGAGGATATGTTATAAAGAGAATCACCATGTGAATTCCCTCGGTTTAAATGGACCGAAGATCCATGCAATTTATTTAGTGAGTTTTAAAACGGGTTGCATGATGACATGATGCAATGCACATGATGCAAAGATGAAATGCAACGGACCGAAAAAATCACACAACGGAACCCGGAAACCCTGGAAGGCATCTGAAGCTCCGGTCTTGGGGCATTACACTCATAGTCTTCGTGCTTTCACTTCATTGCAATCTTGACTATGGCTTGTCTAGTGTAGTCTACCTTCCGCTGCATATCAATAGGTTCATTTCTATTGTTTGTCTTCAAAGACCTCGTGTTTTTGAAGACTTCCATAAAAATTGCCTTCACCCCCTCTAGTCGATAACTAGCACTTTCAGTTTGCAACACCCTGTGCATTCTCTATGGCTTTGAGCCTCTCTTCGGCCGCAATCTGAGCACCCTCAAGTTGGGCGAGGCGCTCGATGGTGACTTTCACATCCGCGGTGAGGCCCTCAAGTGTGGGTTGATCCTGTGCCATTGTTAGCGAAAGAGAAAAGACATAGTGTATAAACCCTATCAACTAGTAGGATGTGGTGGACAAATTTCTCTCACACTCAAACTTAGTATCAAATTATTGCTTGTTCTTACCAATGCAATAGGTGGTGATCGGCGCGTTGGTGTTGGCTTCAAACTACCGATGAAGATTGGATGGAGCGATAACCAGGAACCAGTAGAGCCAGAACCTGTACTTATTGGTAGAAAAAACTGTAGCTTGGTAAAGGATTATCAACTCACAATATTAGTGGCACAATTTAGCAAAAAGCAATGCAAGTTGAATAATTGCTCAAACTCCTAACTAGTGTTGGTAGTCAACTAGTAAGAGATAAAATAATCTAAGCCCAGATATTGAATCAAGGGAGTGAAAACCAAATGAAAATATATGACAACTCTAAGTAGCTAGATATAAGTGAATTACAAACGAGTGTATGACAAAGCTTGGAAAGATATAATAGATGGAGTGGCAAGCACATCAAAAATAATGTCCAGAGTAGCTAATAGAATAAAGAGTCCAAAAAATATGCTAGCCAGCTTGATCTCTTTTTTCAACTTTTTTTGCTCCTTTTCTTTTTTCGTCTCTTTTTCCCCTTTTTTCTTTTTTTATTTTCTTTCTCTAGGCCGTTACCAGACAAGTATACAGATGATGAGGAGAATGGGAAATAACAATGGTACAGAATTGATTGCTACTTGAGACTATATGAGATCAATGGGGTACGTGTGACAAGAGAACTCCAATATTGCTATAATCAAGTAGCAGCACACAAACACAAATAGACAGTGGCGCTGGAGGCCATAGGGAACATCGGTGCTAGAGGCAAGGGACACATGTGTCTAGGGTAAAGCGTGGTGCAAGAGGACGACGCGAAGAACAAATAAAAAGATACGCGGCAGGCGGACAGACGAGTATGGCGGACACGTAACCAACAAATATTTGTTCTCCCAATGAACATCCAACTCACGACGGACAAAAACACAAGTGTGATCTAGTAGATAACTTTTTCCTCGGACTAATCTAGACCAGCACTAGTATTAGATGAATGCAACCAAAAATTCAACTACACAAATACTAGGTGCAAAAATTGCTAAAGGCTAAAAAGATAGGTGCAGCGGATGAAATAATCTATTTTTTTGGCTTTTTGTGGGTTGTAGGACTGAAAAACAATCTTACCTAATAAAACTATAAACTCTCACCGATGAACCCGAAAACTGATACCACTTGATGTGAACTAGGGACCCGATCTTTCCATGACAGGGAGATAACTACGATTTTTATGGGACTTGACCCTCATGATCCGGCTACCAACCGTATAGGGAGAACCGTACACGACTGATATCCATGGCAATCGCTGAACCAACTCCACAATGTTATCGACCGAGCCAATGGCGCGATCGATCTATCCACAAAGGATTTTTCCTACAAGAAAATCAAAGAACATGCAACAAAATCATAGCCAAGCAATCTCAAAATTGCAGATATGCTAGATGAATAAATCTCACAAGTTGGGGTTTCGATAGGATGTCTTGACGGTCGCACTAGCCGCTATGAGCGAAGACAAATAAAAGTAGCAATGGCTAAACTTCTCTAAACAAAACCCGAGTCTAAACCCTAATTTTAGCTAACTATTTATTAAGAGCGGCGGAGGCCTTGCGCTGGTTGACGGACACTAGTCGTACAGAGGCCGGATACTCCACGACTCAGAAAGACATGACGTGCTTCGTTTGTTGACAATACGTGGCCCAACTGTGTATAGGGGCACTAATTGATCTTTTATCGCTGCCTCCTTGCACTCTATGATGGGCTCATCTACATACACGCGTGTGATTGAAGCTAGCAAAGGCAGCCTCCTCCTTCCTGATGCCTTGTACGTAGGGCCTTGGTTGATTGTATGTGTACCAACATGCATATGAAGGGACGTGTGCACTAGTATGCATCATGTAATCTTCAACACTATCTCTCATCTTCATATTTATTTCACAAATGCCTTCAATAATTTTACAAAGGAAATAAAATTGTGTAGTATTTTTGCCCTTGATAATATAATATAATATAATAGAATTATCAACAAAAATTACCTAAAAATGTCTCGTGTAATATTTGTAAAAGTATCTATGGTGTCTATGCCCACATCACTCAGTAGATCAAGACTGGAAAGATGATATGTGATTTCATCCTACTTACTCCGATAGAAATAGAAAATTTGGAGTGATTCTTTGTTGCACCTTAGCTATTATCATGTGGTTTAATTATGTTAGTGATGTTGAGAGTTGGCACTAGTGAAAGTATGAACCCTAGCGCTTATTTCCAAGCATTGAGACACTATTTTTACTCACTTTTGTTACTTTCTATCTTGTTGTGTTTACTTCTTGATATTACAAAAAGCTATTTCTACCACCCATCATCTCTTCGCCGAGCTAGTGCACCTATACAACTGACAACTATATTGGGTGGGTTGGGGACACAGGAGACCACTTGTATTTGATTGTAGGATTGTTTGAGAGAGAACCACCTTCATCCTACACCTCTCTCGGATTGATAAACCTTAGGTCCTCCACTCGAGGGAAATTTGTCGTTGTCCTACAAAACTCTGCACTTGGAGGCCCAACAAAGTCTACAAGAACAAAGTTGTGCAGTAGATATCAAGCTATTTCTGGTGCCGTTGATGGGGAGGTGAGTGCTTGAAGGTATCTTCTTGATCTTGCAATTGGATTTTTTAGTTTCTTGATTTATTCACTACTTTGGTTTTATAACAGAAAACTATAAAAAATGGAAGTGAAGTTGTGTGAAATGCTTTATCTTTATAATGTTTTTTCTTGAAAACTATGAATCTGGTAAATGCTATGAAGTATTAGAAGAAGAATTTAACCAAATGTTTGGTGTGAGTTCCTTGAATGATAAGAATGATTGCAATGTTATTAGTATGTTTTCCCTGAATGCTATTAATGCTAATGATTATTGCACCAGTCACATTAAAATTTCTGAAGAGAAAGTTCCTTATAAGCATATCAATTTTTGTGGAGAGCATAGACCTTGTGAAAGAGTGCAATTTATGGATGATCAATTTTGTAAGAAGCATAGACATGATAAAACTAAATGATGGCTTAGGATATTAGATGATTATGCTAAAGAATTATGTTCTCTTCATCCCATTACTTGTGAACTATGCAATGAAGCTGGTATCTTAATTTCAAATGCACGTATTATCATGATCGAATCATGGCCAAATATTGTGATGACATAATCACCCTAGAGCTTTATATGTCTATTTTGGGAGTGTGAAGAATTGTGGCATAAAAATAATTGGTTTGAAGAATTCATTCTAACAGATGCAATTGAACGACATCTAAGGGCAAACTATCTGTGTTGTGTGGTGAATTGCAATGGGAATGTTTATATATCCAGTTATAAAAGACAAGAACTCCAATAGAATATAAAAAGACTATAGCTTCTTATGTTTACTACTAATGAAAGGGAAAAGGTTTCCCAAGCTCCTCCTATTGTTTCTCATAATGAATTATATGATGAGAAGGAGCTTCCTTTCAAACCAATCTCTCCAAAGATAAGCTCGGAAAATTACTTGAGCCCACCCCTAAGGTGTTGAAGAAGAAGAAAAAGAAAAGAAGGAGAATAAATATAAAAAGGTGTCTCTCCCAAATAATGTTTCTCTTATTATGTTTGTGCCTTATGAACATGAATCCCAAATTGTTATTGATGATACACTTGATGAAAATATTGCTTTTTATTGTGACACTACGTCTGCAGGCACTATTGACGATAATTTTGTTATGCCTACTACTCACTATGATGATTGTGGAGATAATTATGATACTTAATGACCTTGAAAATATTTTTGGTGACAAATTAGAAAAAAATATGACAATAATGATTGCTATACTATTGGTGATATTCATGCTATTTATGATGACGGTGATTATTTAGAAGAAATAGCTAATGATATAGAAAGCAATAAGCTTGGGGATGTGGGGTGTGAAAATCCTTTTGCTAGTGAGAATGAAAATGATATGTTTGAAAATATATTTGCTGAAAAATATTCTCATCCTCTTGCTTATGATAATTTTAAAGTGAATGATTATAAACTTTTTGGTCCTCCTAATCTTAGCTTAGAAAATAAAATTTACTATGATGAGAATGTTCGTCCTAGTTATGATGATTGCAATGATGATGAGCGTGGGTTTGGAAGAGTGTCAACTTTGGGTAGCAATGATCCCACTATTTTGGAGGGTGTTAAACCTTATTGGAATAATGATAAAAGTGGATTTGGAGAGGTCGTGACTTTATTTAGTGATGATTCCACTATTTTGGAAAAGGTTTCAATTGATTATGATGAGAATAAAGTTGCTACTTATGATGATACTTATGCTATAAATAATAGTGATAATTATTCTTGTGAAACTTGAGATAATTATGAATATTCTTCTACTTAACATTACTCTTTTAATGCGGAATTAATTTGTAGTGTTCAATTTTTATATGATACTCCCATTATTATGAATATGAAGAAATTTGCTTATGTGGAGAATAATAAAAATTATATGCATGTGAATCATGAAAATAATGATTTATGTGAGTGTTAGATTGTTGAATTTTTTTATTGATGCTACTGAAAATTATTATGAGAGAGGAATATATGCTTATAGATATCTCAACAACATCAAGTTTCCTCTCTTTATGTTGAAACTTTTAATGTTGCACTTGTTTTGCCTTCCTATTCTAGTTGCTTTGTGCTTCAATAAATTGTTTTCTTACACAGTTCCTATGCATAGGAAGTGGGTGAGGCTTAAATGTGTTTTATATATGCTTCATGATGCTCCCTTTTTGTTTGAATTCCTACTTTTATGTGAGCATCATTAAAATCATAATGTCTAGCTAAAATGCGTTAAATAAAAGCGCTTGTTGGGAGGCAACCCAATATTTATCTTGTCAGTTTTTATGTGTTTAGACAATTAATTATAGTTTATTAATCATGTGTTGTATCTTTTGTTTTAATAAAGTGCCAAGTATAGCATTTACCATGCTTAGATTGCAAGTTTATGAGTTGCTGTTTGAAAATACAAAGTTTTATGTTATCTCCTGAAAATTCCTGGAAATTCAGAACATGAATGAATCTTTAAATTTTTTACACAGTAAGAATGATGAGTTATATGTTACATGGGAATTTTTCAGAATTTTTGAAGTTGAAGAAGTATGATAACCTATACCTCCTTTACAGACTATTCTATTTAGACAGATTGTTGTTATAGTTGCATTGTTTGCTCATGTTTGCTTGTTTGATGTTTCTATTAGTGCATAGAGATGTTAAATACGTGTAGGCATTTAGTATGCAATGTTTAGTTATAATTTTTCTGAGTTTCTCCAGTAGAGAATGTTAAGGTTTTAAATTTATTTTGTACTAACATATCTCATGAGTTATGTTAAGTTTTGCGTGAATGAAGTTTTTAAGACTAGGGGGAGACTGTGATATGAGAGGAATTAGGGAGACAAAAGAGCTCAAGATTGGGGATGCCCAAGGCACCCCAAGGTATTTTTTCAAGAAGTTTGAAGCATCTAAGCTTGGGGATGCCCCACGTAGGCATCCCGCCTTTCTTCATCAGTAACTATCGGTTAGTCTCGGTTGAGCCTATGTTTTTATTTTTTTCACATAATTTGTGTTATTATGGGAGCATCGTTTTGTTTCATGTTTCCTTTGTTTACTATTAGATACAATAATTATATCTTAACTTCTTGATTCAGATAGAGTTTATACATAACTACCTATTTACCTAACTACTCTTTATTTTTCGCTCATATCATTTGGAGTAGTTTATTATTTACGCTTGTGCTTAACTTATATCCTTAAAGTAAATTTAGGAATGAAGGGAATGCCATGCACTTGAAATTATATATGTATTGAGAAGTAAACATGCATCTTCCATTTAATTTGTTAAAATAGAAGTGAGACTATGATATTGCATATCTTTAATCAAGGGGGTATTAGTTTTATTAATTTGAATCTATCATATTGTGGTGGTAACTATCTCTCAATGAAGGACGGGTGATTGGCTTGGCACATGTTTACATATGTTTGATAAATTCCAGTTCAGCCTTGGTGCTATTCAGGTTTGTAGGTTCATCGTTATATATTTTCTCAATAATTACTATTAGAGAATGCATGATTGTGGTTTTTGTGCTTGGTAAAGTGTTTGCTCCCAGTTTTTTATGCTAGTTTTTTCTTATACTAAGAAGAATTACCACTTATGCATCCAATCCTTGAAACAATTATGCCACAAAGTGTCCACCATACCTACTTATAGATGGCATTTCACTACCATTCCAAGTAAATTTGCATGTACCACCTCTAAACCTTCAAATAAACTCATGTTTTGTGTGCATGTACATCTCATGGAGCGGCGGGGGAAGCCATTATCTTCCATGCTAAATGTGTTTTACTCATGACGAATATTTATTTGGCTTGCTAAATTTATGAGAGAGGCTGGCAATAGGGATGCCCAATCCCAAATATATTTTTTGAAAAATGGCACTCCCCTAGAAAGTTGAAAGTTGGAAGACACCCTTGGATTCGGCTAGCCATGGTTTGTATTAGTATGGTTGAGGGGGTGTGTAAATGCATGGGAACTATCATTAACATGTTTAGCATGGAAGATATTGAAAATCTTTGTCGTTAAACCATTGACATGAAAAGTGCACCTCTGATACATCTCCAACGTATCTATAATTTTGATTGTTCCATGCAATTATAATATCAATCTTGGATGTTTTATATGCAATTATATATCATTTATTGGGACTAACCTATTAAGTGCCCAGAGCCAGTTGTTTTTTGCTTTCCATAAAATCAATATCAAATAGACTCCAAATGGAGAAAAAACTTTGGATTAATTTTTTCTAGACCAGAAGGGCCCCTAGAAGGTTCAGGAGAAGACCAGACGAGCCACGGGGGAACGACAAGCTCGGGGGGTGTGCCCAAGGGGGTAGGCATGCCCTCCAGGCTTGTGGGCCTCTCATGGCATGCCTTGACCTAATACCACCTCTATAAATTTCCAAATATTCCCACTATATCAGAGAGCCACCTGAAGTACTTTGTCCGCCGCCCCAAGTTTCTATTCTTCTGAGATCTCATCTAGAGGCCTTTTCCGGCACCCTGCCAGAGGGGAAGTCGATCACAAAGGGCTTCTACATCAACCTTGTTGCCCTTATGATGATGCTTGAGTAGTTTACCACGGACCTATGGGTCCATAGCTAGTAGCTAGATGGCTTCTTATGTCTCTTTGATCTTCAATACAATGTTCTCCTCGATGTTCTTGGAGTCATATTAATGTAATCTTCTTTTGTGATGTGTTTGTTGGGATCTGATGTATTGTGGGTTTATGATCAGATTATTCATGAATATTAAGTGAGTCTTCTCTAAATTATTTTATGCATGATTGTTATAGCATTGTATTTCTCTCATATCTATCCGTTTAGTTTGGCCAACTAGATTGATTTTTCTTGCAATGAGAGAGGTGCTTTGTGATGGGTTCAATCTTGCAGTACTCAATCTCAGTGACTGAAACAGAGATGACACGTATTTATATTGTTGACATTAAGGATGAAAAGATGGGATTTATTCATATTTCTTGGGTTTACTTTGTCTACATCATGTCATCTTGCTTAAGGTGTCACTCTGTTTCCATTAACTTAATACCTTAGATGCTCGCTGGATAGTGGTCGATGGGTGGAGTAATAGCAGTAGATGTAGGAAGGAGTCGATCTACTTGTCTCGGACATGATGCCTATATACATGATCATTGCCTTGAATATAGTCACAACTATTCGCTTTTCTATCAATTGCCTGACAGTAATTTGTTCACCCACCATACTTTATGTGCTCGAGAGAGAAGCCTCTAGTAAAAACTATGGCCCCGGGTCTACTTTTATCATATATAAAATCCATAAATACCTTTCTGCAATTTATTTACCACTATTTTATTTTGTGTTTTTATTTATCTATCTACTACTACGAGATTTGATCCTTGCAAATAACCGCCGAGGGGATTGACAACCCCCTTGTTTGTGTTGTTTGCAAGTATTTGCTTTTGTGTGTGTGCAGGTGTTGCTAATGAGGTTCTGTGTGGTTCTCCTTCTAGATTGATAACCTTGGTTCTTAACTGAGGGAAATACTTATCTCTACTGTACTGCTTCATGCTCTCCTCTTCGAGGAAATCCCAACGCATCTCACAAGTCACAGGAAGAATTTATGGCGCAGTTGCCGGGAGACATCACCAAACCCTATCAAGTACCTCTGCATAAACTATCATCTACTTGTTCTTACTTTCATTTGACATTTGCCTCTCATTTTTATCTCCCCCACTTCTAAAATAATTTTACAAAAACACAGAAATATTTTAGTTTGCTTGTTTGCTTGCTTTGTTGCTAAGCAAATACCAAGTTGTGTGACTTTTCCAATACTAGTAATAATGATTTTATTAGTACTCCAATTTCTCCTCGCTCCACTAGTGCGGAGTCGTGTGGTATTAATGCTACTTTGCTAAGTCTTGTTATGAAAGAATAATTTTCGAGTAGTCCTAATGAAGATGATGCATCTCATCTTAATACTTTCACTGAATTATGTGATATGCAAAAGAAAAAAGATGTGGATAATGATAATGTCAAATTGAATTTATTTCCGTTCTCACTATAAGACCGTTCTGAAACTTGGTTTTCATACTTGTCGTGAAATAGTATTGATTCTTGGGACAAGTGTAAGGATGCTTTTATTGCCAAGAAATCAAATTATGAATTTTAAGCAACTTGAGCATGAACATGTTGCACAAATGCTCATGATGTGAAAAAACTCAAATCTAAAACTTTGCCACCCAAGATTGATATTAATGAGTCAATTAAAGCTATCTATGTCTCCATTAGTGAAAGTAAAGAGAGAAGCCCTAGATTGAGGGCTAAGCGAGAATTCCTAGAAAAAGTGATTCCGGCCAATTTTTATCGTAATAATGATGTAGATATTAAAATGATTGGCTTCTCACCCATAGAATCTTTATTTAGTAATATAAAACTTGATGAAAAAGGGAATGAATATGATTCAACTTTATCTAGAGGGCGTCTCAATTGTTCGTAGGGTGACAATCTTAATGATAAAAATGATAAAGTGGGATTTGAGAGGTGAAAACTTTAAATAGTGATGTGCCCACTACTTTGGATTTCAAGGATTTTAATTATGATAGTTGTTCTTTAATTTAATGCATTTCCTTGTGGTAATCCATGATAAATTCACCCAGTGGCTATGAACAAAATAAAGCTTTTACTAAACATATTGTAGAAGCTATGATGAAGGCTTTAGAAGAAAAGCTAGAGTTGGAGGTTTCGATACCTAGGAAATTATATGATGAATGGGTACCTACTATTAAAATAAATATTAAAAATTATGAGTGCAGAGCTTTATGTGATCTGGGTTCTAGCGTTTTAGCAATGCCAAAATATTTATGTGATGTGCTAGGTCTTGATGATTTGGATGAATGTTCCCTTAATTTGCACTTAGCGGATTCCACTATTAAGAAACCTTTGGGTAGAATAAATGATGTGATTATTCCTGCAAATAAAAATTATGTGCCCATTGATTTCATTGTGCTTGATATTGATTGCAATCCATCTTGTCCTATAATACTTGGTAGGCCTTTCTTACGAACTATAGGTGCTATTATTGATATGAAAGAAGGTAATATAAGGTTCCAATTTTCACTAAAGAAAGGAATGGAACACTTCCCAAAAAATAGAATTAAGCCTCCATATGAATCTATTATGAGGGCCACCTATGGAATTAATTTGAAGGATGACAACACTTGAAACTATGCACTACGCCTAGCTAGGGGCGTAAAACAGCTTGTTGGGAGGCAACCCAATAGTTATCTTTATCTTTATTTTTCCTTTTACTTTCTATTTTTGAGTGTGCACACAATTATGCTAGTGTTATGGTTGTGTTTTTGTGTTTAAATTAGTGTTTGTGCCAAGTAAATCCTTTGGGGTGATTTGGTTGATAGTTGATTAGATTCTGTGAAAAACAAAAACTTTTGCGCCCAGTAGCAGAATTGTTTAAGTTCACTAGAATGTGATAAAATTCTCATTTTCTTACACATGATTGATATACAAAGTGCCCATGTTTTACTGATTTTTCAGAATTTTTGGATTTACAGAAGTATTGTGTTTGTTCAGATCATTACAAACTATTATGTTTTTGACAAATTCTATTTTCATTGCATAGTTTGCTTATTTTAATGAATCTATGGATTGTATCGGGTGTATAAGTCATGGAGAAGTTAGAATATAGTTGGTATTATGCAATAATAAAATATGAATGGGTTGACATAAGTACATAAAGTTTATGATTTGCTTGTTATACTAACGGATCTCATGAGATTTTAACTGAGTTTGGTGTGCTGAAGTTTACAAGTTTTGGGTGAGATCACGATGGATGAAGGAATAAGGAGCGGCAAGACCCTAAGCTTGGGTATGCCTTAGGCATCCCCTCTTTCTTCTACCAACTATCGATATATTACTTGGAGCTATATTTTTATTCATCACATGATATGAGTTTTGCTTGGAGCGTCGTTGCTTTTTTCTTTTTATTTTGCCACAATCATCTTTGCTGCACACACCTTTTGACAGGGGCACGTATTTAATCATGATTAGTTAGAATACTCAATGAGCTTCACTTATATAATTTGATCTAGGCAGTTGCTCTAGTGCTTCACTTCTATTTTTTAGAGCACGGCAGTGGCTATATTTTAAATAAATAGTTGCACTCTCAGGCTTCACTTATATCATTTTGAGAGTTTAATAAATAGCAATGGCAATATGCACGGGTTATGAAATTGGTCCTAATATGATAGGTATTCAAGAGGGATATAATAAAAACTTTGTTGTAGATCACTGAATAAGATTAGTTTGATTCCTTCCAATAGTTTTGAGATATAGAGATGGTGATTTGTGTCTTGTACCAGTGAGTAATTGTGGTTTAGTAAGAATATTGGTGTTAAAGTTTGTGATTCCTGAAGCATGCACGTATAGTCTCCCATTATGCTAAGAAGTTGGAGCACGATTTATTATTGAGTGTCTTCCTTTGCATGAAGGCCGGGGGCGCGCGATGGTTAACTCCTACCAACCTCCCTCCTGGGGGCATGCGTAGTAGTACTTTGCTTCGAGAGCTAATAGACTTTCACAGTAAGTATGTGAGTTCTTTGTGACTAATGTGAGTCCATGGATTATACGCACTCTCACCTTTCCACAATTTGTTAGCCTCTTCGGTACCGTGCATTGCCCTTTCTCACCTCGAGATGTGGTGCAAACTTCGTTGGTGCATCCAAACCCCATGATATGATATGCTCTATCACACATAAGCCTCCTTATATCTTCCTCAAAACAGCCACCATACCTACCTATCATGGCATTTCCATAGCCATTCAAGATATATTATCTTGCAATCTCCACCATTTCGTTATTATGACACACATCATCATTGTCATATTGCTTTCCATGATCATATAGTTGACATAGTATTTGTGGCTCAGCCACCATTCATCATTTTTTATACATGTTACGCTAGATCATTGCACATCTTGGTACACTGCCAAAGGCATTCATATAGAGTCCTATTTTGTTCTAATATCGAGTTGTAATTTTGAGTTGTAAGTAAATAGAAGTGTGATGATCATCATTATTCCCTATTAGAGCATTGTTTGAGTGAGGAAACAAAAAAAGAGGTCAAAAGAGCCCACCATAAATGAGAGAAAAGAAAGAAGGGGCAATGTCACTATCTTTTCCCACACTTGTGCTTTAAAGTAGCACCATGTTTTTCATATAGAGTCTCCTATATAGTCACTTTCATAAACTAGTGGGAATTTTTCATTATAGAATTTGGCTTGTATATTACGATGAAGGGCTTCCTCAAATGTCTGAGGTCTTCTAGAGCAAGCAAATTGGTTGCACACCCACTTAGTGTACATTTTGAGCTTTCATACAATTATAGCTCTTAGTGCATCCGTTGCATGGCAATCCCTACTCCTTACATTGACATCAATTTATGGCATCTCCATAGCCCGTTGATTAGCCTCATCAATTTGGGACTTTCTCCTTTTTTGTCTTCTCGAAATTAATCTCTACCACCGCGTTCTATTCCACCCATAGTGCTATATCCATGGCTTGTGCTCATGTATTGTTTTTGGGGAACGTAGTAATATAAAAAAAATTCCTACGATCAAGAAAGATCTAACTAGGAGATGCATAGCAACAGCAGGGGAGAGTGTGTCCACGTACCCTCGTAGACCGAAAGCGGAAGCGTTTAGTAACATGGTTGATGTAGTCGAACGTCTTCACGATCCAAGTATCGAACGTACGGCACCTCCATGTTCAGCACACGTTCAGCACGATGACGTCCCTCGAGCTCTTGATCCAGTAGAGGGTCGAGGGAGAGTTCCGTCAGCATGATGGTGTGGTGACGGTGTTGGTGATGTGATCCACGCAGGGCTTCACCTAAGTACTACAACAATATGACCGAGGTGGTAAACTATGGAGGGGACACCACACACGGCTAAGACAATTGATGCTATGCCTTTGTGGTGCCCCCACCCCCGTATTTAAAGGAGGGAGGAGGAGGTGGCTGGCCCAAGGGGGGCGCGCCAAGGGGGGAGTCCTACTTGGAATCCTAGTACAAGTAGGGTTCGGCCCCCTCCTTCCAAATAACGGAAAGGGGAAAGGGGAAAGGGGGAGAAGGAGAAGGAAAGGGGGGCCGCGCCCCCAACCCTAGTCCAATTCGGTTTGGGCTTGGGGGGGGGGCGCACCCCACCTCTTGTGGCATCCTCCCTCTCTCCACTATGGCCCAATAGGCCCATTAACTTTCTCGGGGGTTCTGGTAACCTCCCGGAACATGTATAAGTCATGAAGAAAGCAATGGCCATAAAACTAAACGATCATTATGCTAAGCTAACGGATGGGTCTTGTCCATCACATCATTATCTAATGATGTGATCCCGTTCATAAAATGACAGCACATGTCTATGGTTAGGAAACTTAACCATCTTAGACTAACGAGCTTGTCGGATTTCGGGTTCCGGCAGACCCTTGAGGTTCGAACACTGGGGTGCGTGCGGAGGTCTCTCCCCTACCGATCTACGCCTGATCTCCTCATGTGATTTTAGCTGGAAACAATGAACAACTCAAGGGACACAGGGTTTATACTGGTTCGGGCCACCGTTGTGGTGTAATACCCTACTCCAGTGTGTGGTGTGGTGGATTGCCTCAGGGGCTGATGAGGATCAGTACATAGGAAGAACAGCCTCGCGAGAGGTGTTCTTAAGCTGGTGCGACGAACTGCTACGGTGAGTTCAGTCGTCTCTCCCTCTCTCTCTGCTAGGGTTCTACCAGATTTCTAGATGTCCCTTCCCTCTGCGGTGGCTAGCTCTATTTATAGAGGCCCTGGGCCTCTCCCCAAATAATGAGCGGGAAGGGTGCCAACAGTTGGCCATTTTGAAGGGGAACATATGGTACAAGTTATCCTGACCAAAGGTGGTCTTCGGCTGCCAAAAGTACTGGTGATGACGCCGTCTTGGGCTCCACGGTGACCTCCGTCCTGCCGCTCTGTTGGTCTTGGTCTCATTGCACCGGAATGGTAACCTTTGCCCAATGCCTTGGCCTGTGCTTGCCCCCTTTGCACCTAAGGGGAAACAAGGACACTGCGCAGACAGGCGCTCGCCTGACGCCCGCCTGGCCTCGATCGTCATGGCTTGCGTCACAGGTTCCTCGCGAGGTACCCCTGCCTTGATCTCTCCGCCTCCTCGCGAGCCTGCCTAATGAGGCTGCCTCTGAGGAAGCTTCATGTCGCCCGCCCCGCGAGGCCTGGCCCCTCGCGAGGGTCTTGAGCTTGAGCTGATGAAGATGGGCCGCGCTGGGCCCCCGCTTGAGCCACGCCGCAGGCCGCAGGCAGGCAAGTCTGGGGACCCCCGTTCCCAGAACACCGATAGTAGCCCCCGTGCCCAAGGCGCGCCCGGGCTTGGCCTAGCAGGAAAGCGACGGGGCAAGCGCGAAGCGCCGCGGGCCCCAACAGCCTGTGGCCTTGGGCACCGCGTGGTGATTGGTTGGACGTGGGCGACTGCGCTTCCCCACGATGCCTCGGCAACTGCAAGACTTGACACGTCCCTGCATGCAGAGAAACTGGTCATGATTACCTGCGATCGTGGTGCACGGCGGTTGGCCTCCTCCGGCTATAAGTACGGGGCTGGGCGAGCCCCTTCGGCCGGTCCCTTCTTGCTGCTCCTTTCCTTCTTCTCGATTACTCGCCGCTCCCATGGCTCAAAAGAGACTCTCGGCGGTGGAGAAAGGAAAGGCCCCTCAGGCTGGGCCTGACTCCCCCCCGGCCAAGCGCGGCCGAGGCCGCCCTCGCAAGTATACCACTGTCCCCGTGGTGGCCCCTCGCGGCCATGGAGGCGGTTCCCGGCGCGGTGGTGAGCGCCCGGTTGCCGACGGGGGGCACGCCGTGGGTGTGCGCCCCCCTAGGCCACGCTTTCGCTGTGCGGAGGTGCTGCCGGAGTTCGTCGTGTGGTCCGCGGATCCATCCAGCACCAGGCTCCAGCTCCCCCATTTCTTCGTAGATGAACTGCCGGCCAGCGCCCGGTGCGGCTTCTGGCTCCAGGCAGACGGATGCTGCAGCAGGGCCTCCTGGGCGTCGCTGGAGGTCTCCGTTTCTGGGAATGGGGCTCTGACGCACGGCTGGCAAACGTTTGCCTGCGCGTGTGGCTTGAGCCGGTGGTGCACCCTGTACTTCAGGTTTGATGGCGACACCACCCTCTACGTGAGGGTGTTCAGGGAAGACGGTCGCCGTGCCGGGTGCTGCCCTGAAGACGACGACCGTGGCCGCCTGCCCAGCCCCGGCACTGACTAGGATGAAGACGGCGACTAGCGTACGGGCGGCGGTGCTCGGGGTTCACTGAGCTTCGGCGACCCCCTCTCAGGCAGTAGCTCCTCCAGCGGGGGCCGCGACCAGCCTCCTCGCCATCGCGCCCGCCTGGGTGAAGGTAGCGGGTCAGCCCGCCGCCGCGCCCCGATGAAGCGAGAGGAGGTATCCGCCTGAGCCCCAGGAGCATCTCGGGCCTTCGCTGTGGGTTGGCGCAGGACAAATCGCGCCCGTTTTGTTTTCTTTCTTATCCTGCACAAAAATAGAAAGTAATGTAGGGCCCCACGGGGGCGTATTAGAACTACTACTGTTTAACCATCGCGTTGTTTCCGCTATTTCTGCGCCATGTTTTTGCACCGCGCACCCATGTGCAGGAACTATTTTAGCTCGGTGGGGCTTGGCGCGGTCCTCGCCCCCTGAGGCCGTGGCCTCCTCGTGCGCTTCATGCCCTACAAGGATCAGTAGGAGGGGTAACTTACGGTCTTAGTTGTGGGGGCTATCGGCCCAGGTCTTGCGCTCGTGTCGCGATGCCCATGGGGCACGGACTGGGAGGGGTGCTCCCGCAGAGGACTCGGATAGGAAAGCTCCAAACGATCGGGGCAGAAAACACTCGCGAGGGCGCCCGCAAACCTCCCTCGCAAGACTTGTGCGAGAGAAAACAAGGCGAGCGAGCGAGAAAGACAAAGAATCACAAGCCAGGAACGTCAGCAACTCCAATAAAACTTCAAACGAGAATAAACAAGCCAACTGTAGAAAGAAAATGGGAAAGCTGCGTCCGGCACCTATTCTAGTCTTCGACATCTTCTCACCAGCGCGGAGCTAAGTGCTGCCACTGGGCATGGGCGAGAGCCCCCGAGGCCCGAGGGCGGCACTCCGGAGACTCCGGGGCGTGTACAGCCCCACTCATTATTACGTGAGAGTGTCACGGGTGGCGAGCTTCACAGGCATTGGCCTTCTTCACAGGCACCGGGCCTTTCTCAAAATGCAGCAGCGTCACAGGCATTTGCCTTCTTCACAGGCACCGGGCCTTTCCCAAAACGCAGCTTCACAGGCATTCACCTTCTTCACAGGCACCGGGCCTTTTCCAAAACGCAGCGGCTTCACAGGCATTCGCCTTCTTCACAGGCACCGGGCCTTTTCCAAAACGCAGCAGCTTCACAGGCATTCGCCTTCTTCACAGGCACCAGGCCTTTTCCAAAACGCAGCGGCTTCACAGACATTCGCCTTCTTCACAGGCACCGGGCCTTTCCTAGGCGCTAGGCCTCGCTCAAGGATAGAACCTCCGGAGATGTTGAATGTTCCACGCGTTCTGGATGGGTACCCCCTCCGTGGTCTCCAAGCGCGCGGAGCCAGGCCTGAAGACATGAACAACCTTGAACGGGCGCTCCCACATGGGAGAGAGCTTGTGCAGCCCCTCCCTGGAGAGAACCCATCTGAGCACGAGATCCCCTACCTCAAGAGTTCTGGGGCGGATGTTGCGGCAGTGGTATCGTCGCAGCGCCTGCTGATACCTTGCCGCTCGCAGCGCGGCTTCTCGACGGTGTTCCTCCCCCAGCACAAGATCCGTCCCCCGCATGGCGTCTTGCTGCGTCTCGTCGAACTCCAGGACCCGTGCGGAGCGACGCCTGACCTCATGAGGGAGGACAGCCTCTGCTCCGTAGACGAGGAAGAACGGGGTCACGCCAGTCGGCTTGGTCGCAGTTGTGCGGATTGACCATATCACAGATTGGAGTTCGTCGTACCAGCCCCTGCCGCAGGCCTCCAGCTTCTTCTTGAGGTCATGGCTTTGAGGCCCCTCAGGACCTCCGCGTTGGCCCGCTCGGCCTGGCCGTTGCTTCGGGGGTGTGCTACCGAAGCGTAGCATATCTGCGTTCCAAGTTTAGCAAAGTACGTTTTGAAGAGATTACCGGTGAATTGCGAACCGTTGTCGGTAATGATGCGGTTGGGCACCCCAAATCGGCTCATGAGGCCCTTGATGAATTTGACCGCAGAGCCTGCTAGGATTGTGCGGACGGCTTCCACCTCGGCCCACTTGGTGAATTTGTCCACGGCGACGTAGAGGTAGCGATAGCACCCTGGCGCCCGAGGAAACGGGCCCAGAATGTCCAGCCCCCAAACTGCGAATGGCCATGAGAGGGGTATAGTCTGTAGACCCCCCGCAGGCTGATGGATCTGCTTAGCGTGAAACTGGCAGGCCTCGCAAGCCTTCACAAGCTCAACGGCATCGTTGAGCGTCGTGGGCCAGTAGAATCCACTGCGGAACGCCTTGCCGACGAGGGTCCACGACGACGAGTGGTGCCCGCAGTCTCCGTCGTGTATGTCCGCCAGTAGCTCTTTCCCTTCCTCTCGGGAGATGCAGCGTAGGGACATGTCATTTGGTTGCTTCCTGTAGAGCTCTCCATCCCTGATGCAATAAGTCGTGGCCTGCCGCGCCACTCGCTCCGCTTCCTCCTCATTCTCCGGCAGAGTCCCTTGCGTCAGGTAGTTCTTGAGCTCTGGGATCCAACAACCTTCCTGAGGCTCTAACGCCAGGAGCAGGCGTGCCCCTGAGGCTGGGCCGCAGACCGGGGCTCCTGAGGCAGGCGGCTGAGGGAGCTCCTCCCTTGGTTGCGTCGTGCTCGATAGTGGCGGCACCGTCGAGGGTTTGAAGAGCCGCTCCTCGAAGATGCCAGGCTCCTGAGGCAGCCGCCAGGACGCCCTCTTGGCAATGTCATCGGCCTCCTGATTGGTGCCGCGAGGCACATGCTGCAACTCCAGCCCCCAGATCTGTTTCTCCATCTTGCGAACCTCGGCGAGGTAGGCTTCCATGTGCTCGTCCTTTGGCTCGTATATCGTGTTGGAGAAGTTGACGAGGAGCTGCAAATTTCCCTTGACGACGAGGCGCTTTACTCCTAAGGCAATTGCGGCCTTCAAGCCTGCTATTAGGCCTTCGTACTCCGCTATGTTGTTGGAGACCTTTTCTCCGTGCTGGAAACAAATTTGTACGGCATAATAGAGTTTGTCCTGGGTAGGGGACACAAGCATTGCGCCAGCTCCCGCATCGTGTCGGGAGAACGCCCCATCGAAGTACATGAGCCAGCCGTCCGGTGCTTCACTTCCCGGGGAAAGTGATCGGTCTTCGCCTGCCTCGAGACCCGGCGCTTCTGCCCATTCTGCCACGAAATCTGCAAGTGCGGCTCCCTTGATGACTCTGGTCGTGCTGAATTCTAGCTGAAATGCCTGTAGCTCGATGTTCCATTCAGCGACCCTCCCAGCTGAGTTGGGGCTCCCGAGCACTCTTTCTAAGGGGTATGCTGAGACGACTTTGATGGGATGTCCTTGGAAGTAGTGGCGCAGCTTGCGCGAGGCCACTAGTAGCGCGAGGAGGAGTTTTTGAGGCATGGGATACCGTGCCCTTGCGTCCCGTAGCACCGTGCTGACGAAGTACACGGGATGCTCGACGAGGTTGAGGGTGGTGGCGCAGCTTGCGTCCTCCAGAGGTCGAGGCGTCTCTTGAGACGACGGAGCTCCTGGTGCTTGGTCACCTGAAGAGGCCTCTCCTGCTCCGGGTGCGTTCTCCTGCTGCGGCTGTTCCTCTTCGGCTGTGGTTGCAGCCTTCGCGAGGCCCTCCTGGCTCTGCTTTGCTTCAGTTCGGACGGTCGATGCGGCCTTGGCACAGCGCTCCTCCCTGACCGCCACCAGGGCTGCGCTGGTAGAGTAGGGGGTGGACCCAAGGTAGAGCACCAGGGGCTCCCGAGGACGTAGAGCTACCATCACTGGCGGACTGGTAAGGTACCTCTTGAGGTCTTGGAATGCCTTGTCGGCCTCTTCAGTCCATTCGAAGGGGCCCTTTTTCTTCATCAGCTTGAAGAAGGGCAGCGCTCGTTCCCCTAGCTTGGAGATGAAGCGCCCCAATGCAGTCACACGCCCGGTGAGCTTCTGCATTTCTCTGAGGGTCCTCGGCGGGCTCATGTCTTCGACTGCCTTGACCTTCTCCGGGTTGGCCTCGATGCCCCTGTGGGATACGAGGAAACCCAGGAGCTTGCCCGAGGGGACTCCAAATACGCACTTCTCCGGGTTGAGCCGTAGGTCCACTTCGTCGAGGCTTTCAAAGGTTTCTTCCAGGTCCTGTATCAGGGTTCTTGCCTCACGAGACTTCACCACAATGTCATCGACGTAAGCTTTAGCGTTCCTCCCGAGCTGCCGGCCTAAGGCTATGTGCATCAGCCGCTGAAAGGTCGCGCCTGTGTTGCGCAACCCAGATGGCATGCACGTATAGCAGTACACTCCACATGGGGTCAGGAAAGCCGTCTTCTCCACGTCTTCTACCGCCATCTTGATCTGGTGATAGCCCGAGAAGGCATCCAGGAAGCACAATAGCTCACACTCTGCGGTGGAGTCGACTATCTGGTCGATGCGGGGGAGCGGAAATGGATCCTGCGGGCAGGCCTTGTTGAGGTTGGTGAAGTCGACGCACATGCACTCTTTTCCTCCCTTCTTAGGCACAACGACCGGATTAGCCAGCCAATCAGGGTAGCAGACCTCGCGAATAACCCCTGCCGCCTCTAGCTTTCGGGTCTCTTGAACGATGAAAGCCTGTTTCTCAGTAGACTGCCACCTTGCCTTCTGCTTCACGGGGCGCACATTGGGGCACACATTGAGGTGATGCTCAATAACTTCCCTTGGGACCCCCGCTAACTGATCTGGTTCCCACACGAACACCTTCTTGTTCGCTCGCAGGAACCTGATCAGGGCCTCCTCCTACTCGGGCTCGAGGTTGGCCCCTATGGTGAAGGTGGTGCCAGTGGACCCGTCCTCGTCGACTGGTACCTGCTTGGTTTCCGCCTTGTCTTGGGTGAACAGCTGCTTCTTTTTAGCCGGCGCAGCCCCCTTGGGCTCAACAGCGTCGGTGCTAGCAGGCTGCGCCACCGCGGCCGCCCTGAAAACAAGCCGGAGCACCTGCAGCGCATCACTTGTGTCTCTTGACACGGTGAGGACGCCGCTGCTCCCGGGTATCTTCATGAGGTTGTACGCTGGGTGAGTTGCCGCCATGAACCGAGCCAAGGCCGGATAGCCGAGGATGGCGTTGTAGGGGAGGCCGATGGGGGCGATGTCGAAGTCGATCAGCTCTGTGCGGAAGTTGTCGCAGGTGTGGAAGGTAATTGGGAGGCAGATCTGTCCCAAGGAGGTGGTGGAACCGGCTCCGACGCCCAAGAAAGGCCTGCTGGGTTGGAGCCGCTCTAGCGGCACGTGGAGGAGGCTAAAGGCCTCCACCGAGAGCATGTTGAGGCTGGCACCACCGTCGATGAGGGTCCTGGTGACGGCCACCTGGCAGATGGTGGGGGTGCACAGCATCGGGAGCGCGCCCGAACCAATGGGGTTGAAGGGGTGGTCCTCCGAGTCGAAGGTTAGATCAGCCTCGGGCGCCACCCAGCCCGGGGGGGCTTCTCGGCGCTTGGAGGCGGTGCTGATCCGGCGGGCGAACGACTTGACGTGAAGACTCAAGGGTGGTGCCTAGGAGCCACCCAGGAGAGCTGCGATGATGGGCGGCGCTGGTGCGGCGAAACGGGCGAGGAAGAGGTCGCGCAGCTCCTCCCAGGAGGTGACAGAGGCCGTCGGCAGGTGGAGGAGCCACGCGCGTGGGATGCCGGTGAGGGCCATGGGTAACCAGTTGGCCATCACCCGATCGTCGCCCCCGGCTCCGAGGACGGCCTCCTCGTACGCCAACAGGAAAATCATCGGGTCCATCGCGCCGTCGTAGCGCGGCGGCATCTCGGGCCTGAACTTGCAAGGCCACCGCACCTGTCGCAAGGCGGGGGCCAAGGCCTGGAGCCCCCTGGCCCCAGTGTCGGCATCCGTTGCTGGAGCGGGTGGCGCGTTGTCCTCCATGAGGGCGGGATGCGATGTTGGGGGAGAGCGGGTCGTCAGGAGGGAGGACTCCGGCGCACCCCTACCTGGCGCGCCAAATGTTGGAATTCGGGTTCCGACAGACCCTTGAGGTTCGAAAACGGGGGTGCACGCGGAGGTCTCTCCCCTACCGATCTACGCCCGATCTCCTCGCGTGATTTTAGCTGGAAACAACGAACAACTCAAGGGACACAGGGTTTATACTGGTTCGGGCCACCATTGTGGTGTAATACCCTACTCCAGTGTGTGGTGTGGTGGATTGCCTCAGGGGCTGATGAGGATCAGTACAAAGGAAGAACAGCCTCGCAAGAGGTGTTCTTGAGCTGGTGCAATGAACTGCTAGGGTGAGTTCAGTCGCCTCTTCCTCTCTCTTTGCTAGGGTTCTACCAGATTTCTAGATGTCCCTTCCCTCGGCGGTGGCTAGCTCTATTTATAGAGGCCCTGGGCCTCTCCCCAAATAATGAGCGGGAAGGGCGCCAACAATTGGCCATTTTGAAGGGGAACATATAGTACAAGTTATCCTGACCAAAGGTGGTCTTCGGCTGCCAAAAGTACTGGTGATGACGCCGTCTTGGGCTCCACGGTGACCTCCGTCCTGCCGCTCTGCTGGTCTTGGTCTTGTTGCACCGGAATGGTAACCTTTGCCCGATGCCTTGGCCTGTGCTTGCCCCCTTTGCACCAAAGGGGAAACAAGGACACCGCAGAGGCAGGCACTCGCGTGATGCCCGCCTGGCCTCGGTCGTCATGGCTTGCCTCACAGGTTCCTCGCGAGGTACCCCTGCCTTGATCTCTCCGCCTCCTCGCGAGCCTGACTGACGAGGCTGCCTCTGAGGAAGCTTCCTGTCGCCCGTCCCGCAAGGCGTGGCCCCTCGCGAGGGTCTTGAGCTTGAGCTGATGAAGATGGGCCATGCTGGGCCCCCGCTTGAGCCACGCCGCAGGCCGCAGGCAGGCAAGTCTGGGGACCCCCATTCCCAGAACGCCGACAGAGCTAGTCAAGTAGAGGCATACTATGGACACTCTGTTTGTTTATGTATTCACACATGTACTAAGTTTCCAGTTAATACAATTCTAGCATGAATAACAAACATTTATCATGATATAAGGAAATATAAATAACAACTTTATTATTGCCTCTAGGGCATATTTCCTTCAATTGTGTGGGGATTGAAAAAGCAGAGGCGTGTTAAGAAGTATGAACCAATTGCTCGGCTGACACCGAGGTAGTGCATGATTTATACTTTGTGTTAAGAAGATGGAGTATGACAAGGCTATATGATTTTGTAGGGATGGCATTCTTTAGCATTTATATTTTGAGAGACATGATTGTTTGCTGGTATGCCTGAGTATTAATGTCTTTATGTCAAATTATAGACTATTGCTCTGAATCATTAAGATCTAAATATTCGCACCATAAAAGAAAGATTACATGATAGCCATGTTAGGTATCATTCCACATCAAAAATTATGTTTTTATCATTTACCTACTCGAGGATTGATAACCCACAAGTATAGGGGATCGCAACAATTTTCGAGGGTAGAGTATTCCATAAATAGTCATACATGCTTTATTAAAAGAACTTGCATGACATCTTTTGTCCTACCCACCCATGGCTGCGGGGTCCATATTGGAAACTCAGGGATATTAAGGCCTCCTTTTAATAGAGAACCAGAACAAAGTATTAATACACGGTGAATACATGATCTCCTCCAACTATGGTAATCACCGGAAGAAGTCCCAGTTATTGTCACTCCGGGGTTACCGGATCATAACACGTAGTAGGTGACTATAAATTGCAAGATCGGATCGAACATGGATATAATGGTGATAACATAAACGGTTCAGATCTGAAATCATGGCTCCCGGGCCCAAAGTGACAAGCATTAAGCATGGCAAAGTCATAGCAACACCAGTCTAAGAACATAGTGGATACTAGGGATCAATCCCTAACAAAACTAAGTCGATTACAGATGAATCTCATCCAACTCCTCACCGAGTAGCAAGCCGACGAAGGAATTACTCACTCTTGGTTGGGAGCATCATGGAATTGGTGATGGAGAAGGGTTGGTGATGATGAAGAACGAAGACCTCCCTCTCCGGAGCCCCAAACGGACTCAAGATATGCCCTCCCGAGGAAGAACATGGCTTGGTGGCGGCTCCGTCTCGTGGATCGCAATAATTCTTTCTCCCTGATTTTTTCTCCAAACACTACAAAAAAATACACTTTCGTGATGATACATGTTTGTCACGGTAGGTCGCGTTTTTTGTCATGCATGTACATCCATGACAAATTTATGACAGAATCAAGATAGTCATGCCTGTGCTGTCATAGAAGTGTTCCATGACATTACCAAAATTATCATCACGGAAGTGTCCACTTCCATGACGATAAATCGCGCGTCACAGAAGTGCTTTCGTCAAGGATGACCGACACGTGGCATCCACCGTAACGGAACGCCGTTAAGCTATCGGGTCGGGTTTTGGATCCGATAACTCGTTAACAGCCCCGACCAATGGGGATTTTCCACGTGTAAAATCATCATTGGCTGGAGGAAACACGTGTCGGCTCATCGTTGGGACAGATGTCATCCACTCATTGGACAAAAGGCACCTATGATACGTCGACACGTGGCACGGCCCAACAGAGGCCCATTCCTGTGAAAAGGCCGACCCGTTTGACTTGGTCAAAAGGTGGCGCGCCGGCCCATGGAAAGCGTGTTAACGGCCTGTTCGCATATAGCCCATTTACAGCCCGCTAACCCAAGGCCCGTTACGCCCTATCCGAATTAGGCCCAGTAGCGTCATCTGGGCCATCCAATATGATTCCAGCCTGTTTTCACTTCTGGCCCATGTATGGCCCATGACGTCTTTCGGCCCATATGAGGCCCTATGTAACTCTTGGCCTATTAACGGCCCGTGGTGAAACTGGCCCGTAATGAACAATGTATCATTTTATACCCATTAACGGCCCGTTATTCCGTTGGGCCATTTCCAGCCCATGTTATCTTTCGGCCTTCTCAGAGCCCATTTATTCTTGGGCTCATTTCCAGCATTCGTTTACTTACGACCCGTTACTGTCATTTTCTGCTAGTGGGCCAAATTCAGCCCGTGGTTACAGTCGGCCCGTTTGTGGTCCGTTAATACATTGGGCCATTTTCATAGCGTCATCAAAGACGGCCTATTAACGATGGCCCGTTATGGTCGGCCCATGAACGGACGATTCCAACTCTAGCCCGTTTACGGCCATAATGCGGCATGTTATTGGCCCATGTTTGGCCAATCGATCATACGGCCTGTATAAGGCCCATTGATGATACGGCCCATAGAAGGCCCACTGTTTCTACGGCCCGTAGAAGGCCTACTGTTTCTACGGCCCGTACAAGGCCCACTGTTTCTACGGCCCGTAGGAGGCCCAGTGTCACTACAGTAAATATTAGCCATGGTTATTGTGGCCTAGTTTAAAAAAATAGGTTATTGCAGCCACTAGTTAACCGCGGAAAAAGAACTTCAATGACCACAAGCAAACAAATAAACAAGACAACAAGGAAATAAATAAGCAAGCAACTAACGCTAGGCTATCACGACTATTACACATATTACATCCACTGGGCATCAAAGTTCGCCACCAGTGCAAATATAGGGAACAAAGCAGCATATCATATACACTGGCCGTCAAAATTGGCCACCAGTGCAAATAAACGCGGCAGCAAAACAAGAGCATAACTGAAACAACTTCAGAAGAGCTCAAGAAACGTTATCCTGGGTATCCACCATGCTGGCAATAAGCTTAGCAAGCTGATTAGCTTTGTCCTGTTTGGCGCTAAAATCCTCCAACGCTTGTTGTTGCACCAGAAAGTATGCATCTGAATGCTCCAAGGACTTCCGCAGTCCTTCCGCTTCTTGTCGCAGCACAGCTGAACGATGTCTTTCAGCTTGTAGTTGAGACTCAATAAACTGAACTGATTCAGACAGTGAGTTTGAATAGCTTGTGCAGGCGATAGTGTCCAGTAACTCCAACACTAAACCAAGATAGGATGTGTCACTATCCTGAACCTTATATGCATTACTTCCTTTACCGTTGCTTAATAATGCACTCTTCCCCAATATTCTGTCAGCATTCTAAAAGAAGAAACAAGCAGACACATAACAAGTTTAGCATGTACTAGTATATGAAACTCATTTCGGTGAACCAGTTCATTAGTAAGGTGGACAGGATTAAACTACCAAGTCTTCTACTGCCAAGTACTAGTACATAATAAAAGCATCAAACAGACATATATCTATGTCCTATGGTAGCAATGGAATCTTAAATTAGAACAGTTGTTCTTCAGGTTTAGGCACTTGTTCTACATGAACAGAGTACAGTAAGTCGCAAGAATATAATACTTAAAAATAGAAAATGAGCCCATAGACCTTACCACATTCTTGGTTCGGGACCAGTACAGAACAAGGCATTCCCAGTCATCGTCCAGTAAATGTGTCTCAGGAGAACGTAAGGTAATTTGATGAGTTTCTTTGCCGGTGAAGTACGTTTTCTTCAGGTAATTCCGATACTGCCACCAAGCATTCTTGAATATAGCAGAGGTATTAGCACAGGTTACCTCATCCTGAGTTTCCAAATCGGTCCTTCTCTATAGAGAAAAATGGGAAAATTTGTTGTATTATAACCATCATGGAGGTAGGATGTATGGGACGAAGCAAAGTAATTGCCATGAATAACATTAATTACACATAACTCCTGGACAAAAACCTGCAACTGGCATTTTCCTTCATCTTCAGTATAATATTTCCAATATGGGAAGATACACACATACGATTTAACAACATCAAATGCGATAGATGCTAAACAACGACTAGCTGGTTGTGCTTCCTCCAGAGGAATAAGCATACTAACTGGTGGAGTTGGGGTTCGCCATGATAGTACTGGCCCTTTGGGCACTGGAGCTGCCTTACTAACTGCTCTTGTTTGGGAGCTCTGTGGTGGAGATGGTGCTGTGTCAACAGGAACTGGGTAACTATCGGCTGGGGTTTGGGTTAGATTGGGTGAAGCTGGTTCTCTGTCCATCGTAGTAGGGGTACAATCTGCGAGAGTTTGGGTTATGTGTGGTAGGGCTGGTTCTTGTGCATGTACAACCGGGGTGCTATCTCCACCAAGAGGTAGCACTGTTTTATTTGAAGACCGTGTTTTTAGTCCGCTAGATACTGGCATCACCCGCTCCAATTCAAATGGCTGATAAACAGGAAACATAGTTGAATGTACAGACATTGTAAGAGAGACAGATGCAATAGATAGTGTGGAAAAAAGAGGGCATGAAATAGTTGACATGTATATTGTTTAACTAAAACGGATAGCATGACATAATTTCACATATATGATGTCTATCTAAACTGGATAGCATAGCATAACATAATTCAAAGATATGATGAATAACTAAACAGGATCGCATGACATAATTCACCTACATGTTATCTAAGTAATCAGGATCGCATCATTTAATTCACATATGTGATTTATATGCTAAACAGAGGGCATTCGATATGATGTCTGAACTAAGAACATGGTGTTGAATATTGTGTATATGATGTCTAAACTATGTAATGCAAGACACCGTATGCATGATATGAGCAGTATAACCGTGCCAAGTTAGAGCATACACCTCGGTGGGGGAATAGGACTGGTCATCTGTCTCTGAGTCCATCTCTGAGGAGCTATCGGGACCCAACAAGAGATCTGCTTCGACAGGTAGCATTGCCTGCTCTGAAGGCCTTGTTTTCACTCCAGATTTTTCCATCTCCCACCCAAATGGACGATTCACAGGAAGAGTAGTTTAATGTACAAACATTGTCGATAAATGGAAATGTAATGAAGAAAAGGATGGGCAAGATATCATTCAAATATATGATGCCTGGTTAAACAAGATGGCATTGCACATTTCACATATATTATGGCTGGCTAAAAGACATGAGACTTCATAATTCCCATATATGATATAGAAACTAAACAGGTGGCATTACAGAACCTGTCTAAACTAAGCAGATGACATATATGATGTCAAATGTAGGCACTGCAAGGCAACATATGCATGATATGACTAACATCATCATGCCAAGGTAGAGCAAACACCTTGGGGGTAAATAGGAGTGGTCAGCGGCGTCCGAATCCGCCTAAGAACAGATATCTTCCTCTGGATTACAATCTGGAGAGGGGTGGGGAGGGTTTGCCATTGAACCCACCATGGAGCGATGTCTGCATGACATCGTATTGCCGCGCAAAACTCTTCTCTTTTTCTCTATATGTTCAGCATGACTGTGTACAATATCTCACATGCATACGAAAAAATATGGTGAGATTATGTAAGGAGAGCATGCAGAAATTTAGAGTGATGGTAACAACCAGTGGATCGATGTTTTTCCATTGAACCAAAATAGCCCTAATGAATCGACATGAATATATAGTAATAAGTGATGCAATAAGTGTACAACCTCTTTGACGTAGCCGTGTTGACCTCAGCATCATTGGGTTGGTCGCTGAAGCAGTTGAGGCAGAGGTGGCTGTCGGAGGTGTGGAGGAAGATCTGAGGAGTCTGTAGACGGCGTCCAGGGCACTACTCTATTGTGATGGATCGTTCTGTCATTGGAGCAGCTCCGGTGAGCCGTAAGACGTCAAGGCTGAAGCAGCACAAGACAGACATCGTCAATCTCAAGTGGGATTCTAATAGCATCTCCAATAGATGATGTAAAATGGATGTAAAATTAACATCACCAAAAACCACCTGACTACAACAGATGAGGTAAAAACTGTTGACTCTGAACTTAACTGCCAAAACTGAAATTTACTATGGAATCTGAATGCTGCTGTCGAAACTGAACGCAATGGTAGCAGAGAGGCACTTGACATGTAGTTTAGGGAGGGCCTGCCGTTCATCTTCAACCTGCACCCCCCTGAGCCGCCAGGAACCACCGGCCGAACCGCCGGCCCCAGCGCCGCCTTGCCGCCCCAAAACAACTTGCCACCGCCGCCCCGGCTAGCCCTCTAGGCCCCCCACCCCACCCTGAACCCTAAGATAGATAGTGGGGTACCTCTCCGGCGAGCCCCCGTCCCCACTGCGGGTGGTTCTTCCTTAACTCCGGTGAGCCCCCCAACCCCTGAAAATCGACTGACCCAAAAGTCGATTCAGTCGACTGAAGTGTGGCTTAATCGGAGCAGAGCAGCAGCATGAGCGAGGGAGAGAGCAGCAGCAGCAGCTGGGCGAGCGAGCGATCGAGCGAGAGCTGGAGCAGCAGCAGCAGATCCAGCTGGTATGGATGCCACCGCCGAAGGGGCCTCGCACTGGGGGAGAACCGCCATCGAGATGTCGCCCACGGTGCCGACTTTAAGGTAGCCGCTCCATGGGGGTGCGGGATGGAACACCGTCGGCGCCGGGAGGTCGAGTTAAGGAGAAGGTGCGATGCGATGAGTGTACAACCTCTTTGGTGGCGCCGAGTAGGCCTCGGCTTCGTCCGAGGAGTCGGTGAAGATGATGCGGTTCCGGTGGAGCAGGTTAAGGCGGAGCTGTGGGGATGGAGCAGCCGCCATAGACGAGGCGATCATCGGAGCAGCTCCTTGGAGGTGGAGGACGGGGCGACTGGACCGGCGGGATGGCGAAATGGAGGACGGATCCTCATCCGGGGAGGTGGACGAGGGACGTCAAGCTATTCCGGTGGACGACATCGTCGGGGAAGAGGCTCCAGCTGGGCAGCGGTGACGTGGCGGACGGAGGAGGGTGGGGTTTCGCGGCTGGAGCGGAGAGGTTATGGCGGCCTGGGTTTCGAATGGCGAAAAGGGGGCAATGGGAGGGGGTGAAGCATGACTTAGGAATGCGCTTTTCCAAAATGTAGGGTGTGTTACAAAAGTACCCCCCACCAATTTGAACTAGCGGCCCTTTCGGCTCAGGGTTAGAAGGGGGATTTCGCGTGTCGGGATTTGGCAGCTGGAGGGAGTTTTCGCGCGCGTTGTAATTTCGAGATAGCAAGGCGCGGGTTGTGAAGGCGCCAGTTTTGGGAGCACGATATCTGAATTTTTGGGATATAACAAGACGCGGGTTGAATTTTAGGGACAAACCTAACTTGTAGTAATATTGTACTTGTACATACCAAATCAATTCGCACTTCCCTCAACCAAAAAGAAAACAAAAAAATAAAACTATTCACACCACACAAAGAGAGAGTCTTGCCCCGTTTTACTATACAAATGCTATTCAAAGCTACTCCCTCCTTCCATCTATATAGGGACTAATGCGTTTTTCGATGCTAACTTTGACCAAATATTAGAGCAATGATATATGACATGCAACTTACACAAAGCACACCATTAAATTCGTCTGTGAAAGGTTCTTTCAATGATATAATTTTCACATTGTGCATGTCATGTACTATTAATCTTGTCAATAGTCAAAGGCGGTCTTAAAAATCTCATACGCCCTATATAGATGGAAGGAGGGAGTATGAATCCATGTTATGTCTAATTAAATTTTTTCGCTTGCTGTATAATGCATGTAACCTACTCATACCAACATTTTAGTGCATTCCAATTGTCTATACTACCGCTGCAATTCGAACTAAATTTGAATTCGTTTCTCTATTTCAATAAGAATCTACAATCATGATTGTTGCCAACTTCAACCATCATAGTTTCCTTGCTATCCGCCAGATATAAATCAGACGGCCTATAATGCAGGATGGCAGGCACACCATCATCAACAACTCCGTTTTTTTATAAGAGTAGAGATAAAATATATTAAATATAGTATACCATGTTCATAACCACACCATGTGTATCACCGTTATACATATTCACACATCCGTCAGTTTGAAACACTATGATAAATTCTTCAAATATCTGAATTCGCTTTTTATAATGAAGTATATATGATCTCTATTCGTCTTTTACACCCACACAACCCTTTTATCTTTGTAGCTAGCACTAACTTTCTCTTGTGCATGCACGCCCGCATCCCTCTCACCCTCCCTCGGCATTCTCTAGCTCCATCGCGCAAATTCGTCTTTTCACTTTAGGTCGTTCACCCACGGTGTGTGTAGGCCCCCCCAGCTCCTTCTTTACGGCACACATCGATCGATATGCCTCTCTAGCCAGGTGTGCCTAGCACAAACACAAGCTTCCCCTCTTCTCTTGTCACCGTCCATGCCTCACTCCCACCACTCTTTTCATCGTTCTCGTACTCGCACACTCCTCCCCCTCGATATAGTATGCCTCTCGTACCACCTCCTACATGCATCCCTCTCTCTCTCTCTATCCTTATCCTCGTGCCTCATTTGCTTCTAACACACACATGCATGTATACCGATCGATCTCCCAACATATACCTAGATCGACTTTAACTACCCCCCATCGATCGACGTACCTCACAAGTTATGTCTCTCCTTTCTCTTACAAAGGGCGATTGATCTTCCTATGTAGTTGCGTCTGCTTACCACAGCCACATCGTCCCCCTCATCATTCGTGCATGCCTCCTGACCCGTCTCTCACACGCACGTGCACAGACAACAAGCAACCATCTCCTCTCTTATTGATATTGCGGACGTGCCCTCCATTTGTCTAGCAAGCCCATCCCACCATTTGTTAGAAGCAACTCCACTACCACCCCCTCCAACACTCTAGCTCTGTCTCTCTCCCAACCTTATTCATCTCCTGCACATATGCATGGATGCCGATCGATCTCCCTTAATACATGAGGCAGATCGATCTCCTTAATACATGAGGTAGGCCTCTCTCCTCCTCCACACATATACCAGCCATGGTACATCTATAGTTAATTGGGCCTCCCTCTTCCCCCACCACACACTGATAGTCGAGCGCTGCAGGTAGGTATCCATGCCATAGAGACAAACTGCACATGTCCCATCTCACGTTCCAGTAGGCCAGCCACTCTATATCTTTGACGTGGACACACACAAATTCGATGGCACTCTTTATCGATCGCGCGCGCACACACACACACATCATCCCTCTCTTCGATTCTATGGACACCTCAAGCCGATGATACCTCCACTCTCTTCTCGTGGATCGCCCCCTATATATATATGTTATATCCATGACTCTATTTCACACACATT
>NC_041382.1:223862524-223891518 GCF_002162155.2 Triticum dicoccoides
ACACAACCCCACGTAGGTGGTGTACGTATACAAGAAGAGAATAGGTGCACCGTGCATGTACTCACGCTTCGGGCCCAGCCACACCCGCGCGGGTACACGGTGGAGCTCATTTCTCCGCAGAAGCTGAATTTGTTTTTGAAACATCAAGTGGCCAGAGACTCGAAAACTTCTTTGCCCATTAGTAACTTGTCAGGGCGGTGGATTTTAGTTTGTACGATAATGCTGCATCCACCTAAAGTAACGGAAGTTCTTACATAAACTTCCTAGTAATTCCCTCTTCGTAGGTGCATCATTACTCCTAACATTTGTAATATCAGTTTGAAACTTATAATATTGCCGTGTCCTATTCCTGCGTTTTCAAAATCCTGCGAATCAAACAGGTCCTGAGTTGGTGATGATGTTGTGCCTCCCATCTTTCACCAATAGCCGTCAGATCTAGATCTGACGCATACAAACCAAGCTTCTCCAATTTTGCAAAAAGATGCCCGCACTTGTTCCCTATTTACAAACAACTCCTTGTCTCTCACAATCAGCCTCATCTCCTCCCCACCACATCTAGGAGTAGAAGGCCGTGGGAAAATCTGGCGCGATGGCCGCTGCCGGAGCCGTCCACCCCCAATCTTGGTGTTCCGTGCAATGCATGGGCATCTACCCACGGGAAATTATGTCGAACATGGCTAGTTGTAAGCAGGCTAGCTCTACAACCATGATGATAGTGACTGCAGACGGTGAGCTGACTATGGTATGCCGAACACGGTGCCTATACTCAGGTGTCATCTCCGGCGCAGGGTCTTGTCACTTCATTGTGAGGAGCAGCACGTAATAATTTGACCAAGGGATAGTATAGTGCTAGTACTCCTACTACTACTCCTACATTGGTAGTACTACTACTAGTACTAGTAGCACCACCGTCTGGATTTAGGAGTACTACCACGTCCATCTGGATTTTAGTATTTGACTAGCAATATCTAGTAATGCATGTCACCAAAAATGTACTACTCCCTCTGTAAATAAATACATGGTGTTTTATTCCTATCGGCGAGAGAACTTAATGTTTTTTTGCTACTCCTAACTAGAGTACTAATAGGATTACATGCAATGAACTAAACACTTCATGTCATGTTTGGTAGTCTCAAGTCATTGAAAGCATGCACGACCCACATCTCTCATTGGTTGATATGTCACGAAATAAGAAACAAGGAGGGAGTTAATGCACCGTGCCTATGTATTTTGGGATTATTTGGTTTTCGTAAGGTGACTTACACAACATTTTTGTTTACATGCATTAACATTTTATTAGTTAAATCAAAGGTCAAAACTTGGTGCAAAATGCAAAGGGGACCAATAAACCAGTAAACATCAAACTTCTCTCGTTTGGCCCCAACTAGAGGTCCGGTGAGATGACTATGCTGCACCGGCACGGAGGGGGACGCAACTTCATTGACTTACAGCAACTGCCTTTGGGTGAATGACACGTGGCCCCAGGGGGTGACTGGCCCACCTATCATACAGCCAAAGGCAGGTGTAGTAGAGGGCCGAGAAGTAGTATGAAATCCTACGCACCTACGCATGCTAACCAAGGGCTGAGTGATCACTCGAATTGCAAGATAAGTTGACTAGAAGCTACGCTAGACCCATGGAGGCGGTGAGCGTGAGCATCAGCCGGCTGTGCCAGATGGTCCATGCAACCGGCATGCGGCCCGGCTCCGAGGAACGTCTCCAGGTAGTATTGCTTGAGGCCGCCAGGGCGAGGGGCCGCTTGGACGACAACTTCGTCCCCTTGTTCGATGAGGTCCTCGTCGGTTTCCTCGACATGTTCACTGTCGTCAAGAAGCTTGTGGATGACTTTGACGTAAGCCTCCAGCCGACGCGCCCAGGCTCTGCGATGCCCGCCACCCTCAACAGCAACTATGGTAACAACCTCTTCGATGCACCGGTGGCCCTGCGACTACCTGCCGTCGCGCCGGAGAATGTCCACCTTGAGGTCGCGCTCGCCGCGCAACACCTGGCGCAGCAAGACACCATCGACATAATCACCCACGTCTACGCGCAAATCATCCACACAGACTACTACATGCAAGAGGAGGACGATAGGACGATGGCCTTCTTGGAGCGTAGGGCAACCTTGGACGGCACTGTTCAGAAGCACGTTGAGCTCGCCGCCAACGCCACTGCTCCTCACACGTCGGTTGGTGACCCGGCGCACTAGAGCATGAGGATGTCGTTGAACGTTGATGGATCAGTATGTATTTTTAACTTTCCGTCAAATCCATGTAGTAGTATATGATACTACAGTAATTATCTTACCTTTCGCATCAACTTCATAATTTTCGTACGTACTCCATGCATGAATGGCACCAGAACCAAACTTCTCATTACTCTAGGCAAAATCGTTATTTTCTATCTATCTGTCGCGCCATGGAGCAGAACCAAATTTTACAACTTACGAGTTCAAAAGGAAAAGCCTACTGTGTTCGCGTCGCACCCCCACACGGTTGGTCCGGCACGCCGCTCAAGTGGGAATGCGTGCGGTGTTGCATTTTCACTTACAAGTGGGACCGCAGTTGAGCAAACCGACTATCGGCAAACCCCCACCCCTCCCACCGCGTGATGGCTGAGAAAACAGGAGGGAGAAGAGATGGATGTAGCACGGACTCCAAGAAAATTGGTGTCGGATGGGACTCGTGCGGGTGGCGTGTGTCGTACTGCTAGACGTGAATGCTAGTTATGGCCCATGCCACCCCACTATATCGAGCCTATATCGAGGTACGTAGAACAAATTTCCTGCAGTCCGTGCTCAGCCCTCCTCTATCTCTCTTCTCAGCCAGCCAGCGGACGCGCGGAGCCCATCGTCTGTTTGCTCACATGCGGCCCCACATGTCAGTGAAAACGCAAGAGGACCCACTGAAACTGCACATCTTTCACCTTGACGTGCTGGTGATGAAAAACAAATCCAATAAAGTTCTTCGGTGGCCGCTTTTGGAGTTACTCAAGAGTAGTAAGATCCTATTTACAGTTTAACCCAAGATGTACATCTCGTGGCTTCAACTACCACTCTATTTTCTTTCATGACACGACCTGGATGCTGGATGTCCCACGTGTCGGCAAAAGGAGTAAGAACCCGACCAAATCTTCGGTTCTGCTATCGGATTAGACTAGTTGTGCTAACTTAAATTTTTTATTATGTACTCCCTCCGTTCTAAAATACTTGACTTCCATTTGTCCAAAAATGGATGTAGCTATATACTAAGACATGTCTAGATATAGATATATTTTGACAAATAGAAGGCATGTATTGTGCAACGGAGGGAGTAGAATGGATGCAAGTTTTTGTATTGGGAAGAAGAGTACATCCATATATTGATAGAGCGCAATTTAGTAGATGTTCTATCACTTTTAGCTAGCACAGAGGCTAGAGATGAGATTAGTGCACTCGTTGATACTCCTACTAGAATAGAGGCTAGACATAAGACTAGATGCAAGGAAGCAACGTCTACTTCTTTACACTCGAAGAATAAAGAAGCACGCAAGATCGAGCCTCCGCAGATCAACAATGAATGCATCGAGAAGGCCCTAATCCAACTTACAGGAGTAGTAAAATGTATTCTTGCGGTTCTTGTTTTCTTTGGTCTTGCTTTTCTAGTCAAAATTATTGTTGGAGTTCGTGCAAAACGGAGGTGCGTTTGGGGTGGTGCGTTGGAGTTGGCCTTACAAGTGGGACCGCATTTGAGGAAACCGACTATCGGCAAACCCCCACCTCGCCCGCCACGCGATGGCTGAAGTTAGAGAAATGACGAGGTTGAAGAGATTGCTCTAGCATGGACTCCAAGAAATTATATGGTGTCAGATGTCATGGTGGTGGCGTGTGCCGTACTCCTAGACGTGAATGCTTGTTCTGGCCCATGCCACCCTACTACTCCTACAACTTACTCCTACTAGTATATACAGTATACTAGTATCGAGGATTCGAGGTGCTGATTACGTACAACGAACACATTAACATATGGCTACAGTAAAAACACCCGCCCGACGCGCGAAGCATGTGAAGCTAGTACAAATTTAGAGAAGCGACTCGAAAGCCATTCATAAACTTAGTAAGCTTATCACAGGCATATCATTTTATTACGTACAACAGGTCATCAACCCACATTGACAACGAGGATACATTATAATAATACTAAAGTTTTCACCACACAACAAATAACAAGCCACGAAATGAACTTCAACTCAACCATTCCGCGGCATTGGAAATGCTTGCTTTGAACCACAAGTGATTCTCTGGGACGGGCCATCCGTTGTCGATCTGGAGACCAACGCAGGACCGATCATCCAGGCTGAAGCGGCCTACTATATCAGTACCAGGGTAGGGAACCACCCAAATGTCCAAGGTATAGACACAGTTGCTTCTCATAAATGTGTCAACAGTAGTCGGATCGCCTTTCACCATCATCGGATAGTTTTTTCCAAGGAAGAGCGAGTTTTCTCCAAGACTATCAATTCTGTGCCAGGGAGAAGGAGCTAGCTCTAGCACACTAGTATCCATCCTGAATACCATGCAATGGGTGTTGGAATAGGTCCGGAGAGTGCGACCATGGGAGACACCTGCTTCCTTAGCAGTAACATCATTAGTGGGCTGTATACACACAACAAGAGGTGATCCATCGGAATTAGTTGCCAGGTGCCACAGAGTATATGGGCGCTGCTCGTGATCATCACCATCGGCATCTCCCCCTTGGTTATAAGAATTTTCAAGTATAGGTGGTGGGATGTTCAAAGGACCTTGGAAACACAAGAAGAAGGTTAATTAGTAGAGGGAAACATGCTAACCCGCATGCATGTGGATGAAACAATTATAATTACGATGGAAGACAAACGTACTGAAACTACTAGGATGCCTGCAAAAACAGTGCCACGAGCGGCAAACACAAGGCCCTCGTATTGAATTGCATCATAGTACTCATCCGTATACAGAAAACTGATTTTTGAGCAATATCCATCGAGTCGAACCACGAAGGACGGCAACAAGCTTGTCGAAGATAGCAACAATCTTGATAGCTGTTGTAATTCGAAGAGCGGTTGAGAACTCAACAAATTGCTATCTTCCGTAGAAGACAATCACCATGATCGTATTTGAACGTGTGTACATTACCAGTGTGCTCAACCTCTGGGCAGTGTGCTGAGATTTTTGGAAGTGGAACCCGGTGATGAGTGTACACATTCACAAGTTCCCACTCGTAGTTGGACCCAATGTAAACAACCCAATCTCCATTTGCGCCCGCCCAAGCCTTGCCCTCAAGCGATGGCATCTTAACATCATACATATCATTATCAAGCGGCATCAACTGGCACAGGGCGAGGCCTCCGTCGTGCCGGCACCAGTCATCAGGGTCACAGTGAAGCAGATAGGGGAGATCAAACCGCTCCTTGACTCTTGGGTTCTTTGTAATGATGTTATTAGTTGAGTCGAGAATGAGCTTGAATGAACCTGCCATGCTAGCCGAGGTGATGACGTCGCACCGATCAATGAGTTCCTCCACCACATCATCTTTTAGATCGGGGCAAGAATAACGGGGTCGTTTCCGGCCTGTTCCCTCCATGGAGAAGACGATCGAACAATGGCAGAAGAAAGGGTGAAGGGCTGAAGGAAAATGGAGGAGGGAGAGGAAGAGCATGCGACAGCAGTTCCAAATCAAGAGGGAAAGGCGAAGAGTCGGTGGACGGTTGCGAGTTTGCCATGGTTCACGAAGAGGCGCCCCGGCCTACACGTCCATTCGGAAATACTCCTACTACTCGCCGTCGTCTCACTGATATGTTGGAACGGGACCACATGTCAATGAAACATGGTGTGTAATTTCTCGTACAAAATGTGATCTGGCCGCGTTGGCCCGAGGTGCCGCATTAGTTATCGACCTTTATTTTTTTAATGGCATGCCGATCAGTTTTGAAGCACGACTAACTGGTACTGTACATGGAGAGGATGACAGCAGGGACCGGCCAAGGTCATGGCAGTACGCAAGCAAGTGCCTCCTTATTTCAAGCCAATAAAAAATGGCTCCTCCTAGTGGATTTCTGACATCTGGGTCCCATGCCATTGTCAACGTAGTCAATAAAAGAGAGAATTGCACAACGAGCGGCTAACACCAGGGACCCAGTAGCTCACCCAGTTATTTTTGTTTTGGGTTAATTTGATAAATGCCACTCCAAATCTGGTGTATCCGAGAAATGCCACTGCAATTTCCAAACTTTGAAAAACGCCATTTCATGCCATTTCTAGTGGCATTTTTCGAAGTCTGGAGTGGCATTTTTTCAAAGTTTGCAAACTGCAGTGGCGTTTTTCAAAGTTTGCAAAAATTGCAGTGGCATTTTTCAAAGTTTGGAAATTGCAGTGGCATTTTTATGAATCGCCATAATTGGAGTGGCATTTATCTAATTTCATTTTGAGACAGAAGTAGGGTGTCAAGTGGGCTGTGCGGGACACTCTGGCCTGTCTAGACAACCTTTTCTTTTATGTTTACCACATACCAGCCCAGTAGTTTTTTTCTTTCTAAAAATTGCTAGCCCAGTTCTTTTGTGATTTGTCAAGTAAGTCGCTTTATCAGGCCTGTTGGGCTGCAAATCTTTCAAGACGAGGAGAGCTTCATTGGGCTGGCCGAGAAAATGGCCTATCAGTAATGAGAAATGGGCTGTACATTTTTAGAACACATCAAACCATCAATTATTTTCAAATATCTTTTTTCATTTCGAGATTTTAAATTGCATTGATTTTTATGCATGGACAATTTATTGGATTTTATATTGATATACATTTATTTTTTAAATCAGTCTGAATGTGACTCAAAATTTCGGGATTAAAAACAGTTTAGACCGCACCGACATATGCAAAATTTCGTATAATTTTTTAACCGTGGCCACAATATGGGCTATAATGCTAACATAAAGAATATGGGCTCCAAAAATCCCGTAAGAATTAGCAAATGGGCTGTAAATTATTTGAAATAATGCCAGATGGGCTGTATGCTGTTTTCCACAGATTTGAGGCTTTCCCCAGATGGCATGTATACTGTTGGATGTCCATCCAACGGCCGTCGTGCTTCTTCAATCTCTGCTCTTCCTGCTCCAGCCGCTCAAACAAGCGCCGGCGAGACTGCCCGCTCCCTCCTCCCCGCGGCCGGCTGTGCTGCCGCGCAGGCCTCACCGCCCCACCGTACTCCCATTGCCGGCCTAGCCATCCCTCTACTCACCCACACCTGCTGTTATTCTCCAGCGACGGCAGACAAACCAGTAAACCCTCATACAGTCGTACTCCCCTCCGTGTGGGAAACAAAAACAACGGCCGAGTCTTCCCTGCCTCCGTGTCGTTCCCTTCCTAGGCCTCGCCGTCATCCACCGCCCTGGAGCTCTCGGCGTGGCGTGGTCAGCATGGTCAACGACGGACATGCATCTGAAGTGGACTGTAAGTGGAGAGGCTAACAGCTGGGTCCACGGCCGCACGCAAGGAAATGCCTCCTTATTACGTGCAAAATAATGATTTCCTCCACCTGACATCTGGGACCCACCGAAACGGCCTCTGTATTTCGTGAAAAAAACGTTACCACCGCTGATAGCTCGGACCCACCAGCTATATCTTGGCACGCAAGGAAGTACCTCCTTATTATGCACCAAAAAAATGAATACTCCCCCTACTAGCTGGGACCCAGTATAGTGGGCCTACTAAGTTGACGGGGACGAAGGGCTTTGTCAACTTAGTCAATATGCACGATTCTAGCTCGACTGACCGTATGATGTCCATCCAACAGCCGTAGTGCTTCTTCAACCTCTGGTCTTCTTGCTCCAGCCGTCCAAAGCAGCGCCGGTCGTGCCGCCTGCTCCTGACTCCCGTGGCCGGCTGTGCTGCCGCGGAGGCCTCACCGCCACCATACTATTCCCACCGCTGGCTAGACCATCCCTCCACTCCACTCACCCACACCCCCTGTTATTCTGCGGCGACGGCAGCGCAGCCGAACCAGTGAACCCTCGTACTTCTCTCCGCGTGGGCATCCACTGCCGCGTCTTCCCTAGCTCCGTGTCGTCCCCTTCCTAGGCCTCGCCGTCGTCCACCACCATGGTCAATGTGGTCAACGACTGAATTCCATCAGAAGAATATTGTACGTGGAGAGGCTGACAGCTGGGTCCACTGCAGCCGCAAGGAAGTGCCTCCTTATTACGTGGAAAATAATTATTCCTCCACCTGACAGCAGGGACCCACCGGACGCCCACCAGTATATCACGAAAAAAACGTTTACCCCTGACTGCTGGGACCCACCCAACAGGCCACCGTATTTCACGAAAAAAACATCCCCCTGCTGTCAGCTCGGACCCACCGGAAGTGCCTCCTTATTAAGCACAAAAAAATGAATACCCCCTGCTAGCTGGGACCCACCTTGGTGGGAGGCTGACTTGTGGGCCTACTAAGTTGACGGGGACGGAGGGCTTTGTCAACTTAGTCAATATGCACAATTCTAGCTCCAGTGACCGTACGATGTCCATCCAACGGCCGTAGTGCTTCTTCAACCTCTGGTCTTCTTGCTCCAGCTGCCCAAACCAGTGCCAGTCGTGCCTTGTGCTCCTGCCTCCCATGACCGCCTGCGATGCGGCGGAGGCCTCACCGCCCCCTACTACTCCCACCGCTGGCCAGGCCATCCCTCTACTCACCCACACCCCCTGTTATTCTGCTGCGACGCAGCCTCACACCGCAGCGAACCAGTGAACCCTTGTACTCCTCTACGCATGGGCATCCACTGTTGCGTCTTCCCCGGCTCCGCGTCGTCCCCTTCCTAGGCCTCGCCATCGTCCATCGCCCTGGTGCTCTCGGCGCGGCGTGGTTAACGTGGTGAAGGAACGACTTCCATTGGACATGGACTGTATGTGGAGAGGCTGACAGCTGGGTCCACGGCCGCAGCAAGGAAGTGCCTCCTTATTACATGCAAAATAATTATTCCTCCACCTCACAGCGGGGACCCACCGGACAGGCCATCGTATTTCATGAAAAAAACATTTGCCCCTGACTGCTGGGATCCACCAGCTACATCTTCGCACGCAAGGAATTGCCTCACAGTCGGGACCCACCTGGTCGAAGCGTACGTAGCGTTGTCATTCTGGTCGCGAACGTGTACGTACATAGATACTGGTGGATGTAGAGGCGCGCATGTGTCGTAGTAGAGGCGCACACGTAGCATGTACACGTACGTACAGCGGCCAGGGTGCAAGAAAGAAAATACGGCCACGTATGTATACATACGGGCGGGGTCTCGAACGCCTACTCGCGCATACGTATGGCCAGGGCTCGTGTACATGGCTGGGTCGGAACAGAGAAACAACATCGTCGTCGTGTTCATGGGAAGGCAACGGAATGTGTCGTGTTCACGGGGAGGCAACGAAATGCGTCGTGTTCATCGGGAGGGCTTGGATGGAACAGACGATGGAAACGAGGCCTGGCGTACCGCAGAACGGAGGAATCGGCCTTGTGTTCGACCGGCCACGTTCGAAACGGGATCCTATTGATCGGGAGGGGTCTGGCGTACCGCAAATAGAGGAAACGGACCTCCTATGGTCGAAACGGGGGTCCTGTTCATCGGGAGGGGTGTGGCGTATCGCAAAACGGAGGAAACGGACTTGTGTTGGAGCGCTACAGGCGAAACAGAGGTCCTGTTCATCAGGAGGGGTGTGGCGTACCGCAAAACGGGACTCCACGGGATACTGTTCATCTCCACCATCGACCCCCTCCAGCATCCACGAGCTATTGTTCATCCACCGTCGACCTCCTCAAGCCTCCACCTGCGACTGTTCATCCACGGGCTCCTGTTCATCCAGCCTCCACCGCGCGCTACTCCACCGGCTACTGTTCAACCAGCCCTCTCCACGGGCTCCTGTTCAACCACCCCTCCACGGGCTATTGTTCATCCTGCCCTCCACCATCTACTGTTCATCCTGCCCTTCACGAGGTGGTCCTGTTCATTCAGCCCTCCACGGGGTCCTGTTCATCCAGCCCCAACCGGCTCGATCGATCGGGGTCCTGTTCATCCAGATGCAACACCACGGGGTCCTGTTCATCCACCCCCACCGGGAACTGTTCATCCAACCCGCCCCCCCCACGCGCAACGCTCACTGTCCAGAGGCAACATCGATCGGCTTCAGTTAGCGGCAGTAGCGAAGAAATCGCTCGATCGGGTTCAGTTAACAGCCATCGATCGACCGCTCGGGTTCAGTAACGCGTAGCCTGCAGTGCAATCGCTCGGGTTCAGTTAGAGCCCAATGCCTCGCTCGGGTTTAGTTAGAGCCAACGCCTCGCACACACGCGCGTACATGTACGAGAGAAGCGCGCATCGCTCGGCCCCCGACCTCCCACTGTAACCGGGAACTCCCCGAAATTTTCCTCCCCCTCGCTTCTACCACATTTTTTTCCGTCATGGACGGCCAAAAGAATGTCATGCAACTGCGTCTCCAGCCCGCCCAAGACGAAAAGCCCATTTTCTGTCATGATTTTTTGTCATAGAAGTAGGAGCCCACCACATCTATGATGATACCGGGTTTTGTCACAATTATCGTCATAGAAGTGTCATATGTATGACAGAATTTTTTTTCATTCGGCCGAAAATGTCACGGATGTGTCTTTTTTTGTAGTGAAAAATAGGATTTTATAGCGTTGGTTTCATGGTCTGCAGGGCCACCAGGTGGGGACAACCCATCTGGGCACGCCAGGAGAGGGGGGCATGCCCTGGTGGGTTGTTCCCACCCAGGTGCCCCTCTCCGGTGGATCTTGGCTCCAGAAATTCTTGTTTATTGTATAAAAATCCTCGCAAAGTTTCGTTCCATTCCGAGAACTTTTATTTCTGCACAAAAGCAAGACTGTGGTAGTTCTGCTGAAAATAACGTCAGTCCGGGGTTAGTTTCATTCAAATCATGCAAATTAGAGTCCAAAACAAGAGGAAAGCGTTAGGAAAAGTAGATACATTGGAGACGTATCAACTCCCCCAAGCTTAAACCTTTGCTAATCCTCAAGCAATTTAGTTGATAAAATGAAAGTGAAAAATAAAAACTTTTACGAACTCTTTTGCACTTGTTTGCATAAATAAGCTTAAACAACACCGAGGTTTTCAGCCAACATTATAACTAACCATGCCAACAATAACTCTTAAAGATTATATTAACTCATATCAATGACATAATCAGCTAGCGAGCAATAATAAGACATATCGAACGGCAACACGTTGTTAAAACAACCATGATATAATATGACAATAGTGGTATCTCGCTAGCCCTTTCTGAGACCGCAAAACATAAATGCAGAGCACCTCCAAAGTCCAAGCAGCGACTAAACATTGTAATTCATGGTAGAAAAGATCCAGTCATGATGCACCCAACATTAACTACAAACAATGCATAAGTCATGACAGCTGTGCTCTCTCAGTTTCTAGCGCTTGTTTTAGAAGGTGATGACACAACATAGAAGTAAATAGATTGTCCCATCGCAGAGGGAAGTAGTGATTTGCAGAGGTGCCAGAGCTTAAAATTTTAATGCAGAGATAAATGATATTTTGAGACATACACCCTTCTCATTTACCTCATGACTATTAGTTATCAATATCTCCCATGCTAAACAGGCTAGTAGCGGTTCCCAAGTGATAAAAGTAAAGGTTTTGACTCCATTGGGAGTTTTTGTTTGATTATTTGAGCGATTAACTCTTTTTGTATTTTGCAGTTTGGGACTGGGCATCCCTATTACCGCCCTTTTCTCGTGCGATGGCGAGTGAATAAACACTCAACCTGAGAATAACCCGCTTAGCATGGAAGATACCGACTACTACATGTCTTTCCATGAATGATCCAGGCACACAAAACGGATATTTTTTAGAATTTTTTAGAGGTGGGCAAATTTACTTAGGACGGCAGGGTAATACCGCATATAGGTAGGTATGGTGGATTCATCTGGAATAACTTTGGGTTCAAGGTTTTTGATGTACAAGCAGAATTCCCACTTAGTATAGGCGAAGGCTAGCAATTAGATTGAGAAGCGGCCAACTAGAGAGCAACAACGATCATGAACATGCATTATGTGTAAGTAACATTGGACACTAGCATCAGTAGGATATGAACACCATGAACATAAATATCATAGGCTATGTTGGTTTTGATTCAACTACATGCATGAACATGTGCCAAGTCAAGCCACTCAAACATTCAGAGGAGGATACCATATCATCATACTACATCACAATCATTTAACGCAATGTTGATATCCAAGATAAATCATTATTCACTCCCAGCTACTTATGCATGGCATGAGAAACTATAATCTCTAATTGTCATTGCAAACATATTTAATCATAATGGGCTGAATCATGGATACTAGGTTAAACATATTTACACAAATAGAACAAGTCGAGTTCATACCAGTTTCTCTCTGTCACGGCTAGTTTATCGAATATCATCATTATTGCCTTTCACTTGCATGACCGAACGATGTGAAAATAATAATAGTGCAAGAGTGCCATGGACTAAGCTGGAATCTGCAAACATTTTATTCAGCAGGAGAAGATAAAGTAAAAGGCCCTTTATTAGTTCAACAATTATTCATATGAGAGCCACTCAACATTTTCATCGTGGTCTTCTCCTTAGTACAACTCGAATAAAAGAAAAGAAATTCAGAGAAACACACCGAAATATTTTTGCAATTTTTGGTTTTCTTAAACAAGCAAATAAAAGGGGAAAGCAAAAATGAGAAAAACTATTTACACGGGAAAGCTCCCAACAAACAAAATAAGAACAAGGAAATCTTTTTGGGTTTCTTTTTAATGCTACAGCTAAGCATGCATGGAAAATAAACTAAGTACAACTAATTTTTTTTGGTTTTTCTAAAGTTTTTCAAACACACTAGAAGAAAGCAAGAAAAATAAAATTTAAACATGGATGATACAATGAAAAAGTGTGAACACCGACCAGATGAATAAGTGAACATGAATGTAATGTTGGTGAGAAACACGTACTCCCCCAACCTTAGGTTTTTGGCCTAACTTGGTAGTAGATCAGTAATCTGGATAGTAGTTGGCGTGGTAGCTCACGGAGGCTCTCGGTGTGGATGCCTCGGCTTGCTGTGCTACCTCCACTGCTATGTTGTGAGCTCGGGCCTCGCTCTCAAGAACAAAATATATTCCTTTGATGTGATAATCAAAAAGAGCGGGCATAGGCAAATATGTGTGCACAACAGATGTTTGGTTAAACAACAAATTAGAAGTGAAGTTGTCAACCTTTCCCTTGAGAATGTTATGTTCCTTTAGGTTGGCAAAATCTAAAATACTGCATGGGTAGGATAGGATCACAGGGCAAGGGTGCAACACCCATCCCCCGTGCTAAATGCGTAGCATATATTCCACCATAGAAATATCCACTATTAGCGTTGTGCTGAAGTCTGCATGCAACAATCGCTACAATGTTATAATTCCTTTCACCGGTGAGAGCGGTGTGGATGAGGCTCAAGTATGGAGCACAGAGTGTACTACAGTCTTGCTTGCCGACTATACATTTCCCATTAAATAATGCAAAGTACTGAATTGTGGGAAAATGAATGCTCTTTATTCTACCTTGTGTCTCTCCTCTGTTTTCACCGTAACAAAGACTAGTCAAGAATGTTTGGTACTCAGCCTTTGACGGTTCGTCAAGCAAGCCCCAATATGGGAGTTTGCAGTGGTAAGAAAATTTCTCTAGTGATATGGTAAATGGGTTATCATAAAGCATAAACGACACCCTAGACTCACGGGGAAATAATTTAAATCCTTTGACAAATGACTCAGTGAGAAGGTGGCATTGTTCACACTTATCTGAAAGGTAGGGACCGAGACCGGTATTGTGAACATATTTCTCAAATTCTTCTTTAATGCCCACACGTATCATATACTCATCGCAAGGCCATAAGCATGTTTTGGTGGCAGCATCTCGAGTGGAACTTTCACTTAGTTCAACATATGACCGGCGAGCGGAGCTGTCACTAGAGGATGCCCCCGAGGATCGCCTCCTCGAGGAACTCCTTCCAAACAAGTTCATCATGTCCGAGCACAAATTTTAAATTCATCAACTTCATACCATTCAAAAATGATCCATTAATAAGGTTGATCAAGTCTTATTAACAACCACTTTCGATTAGCATGAAACCGAAGAACTTTCGTAAATCACTAAGTGATACGTCTCCAACGTATCTATAACTTTTGATTCCTCCATGCTATATTATCTACTGTTTTGGACATTATTGGGCTTTATTATCCACTTTTATATTATTTTTGGGACTCACCTATTAACCGGAGGCCCAGCCCAGAATTGTTGTTTTTTGCCTATTTCAGAGTTTCGCAGAAAAGGAATATCAAATGGAGTCCAAACGGAATGAAACCTTGGGGAACGTGATTTTCAGAACGAACATGATCCAGGAGACTTGGACCCTATGTCAAGAAGTAAAGGAGGAAGCCACGAGGTAGGGGGCGTGCCTACCCCCCCAGGCGCACCCTCCACCCTCGTGGGCCCCCTGTTGCTCCACCGACGTACTCCTTCCTCCTATATATACCTACGTACCCACAAACGATCAGAAAGGGAGCCAAAAACCTAATTCCACCGCCACAACCTTCTGTATCCACGAGAGCCATCTTGGGGCCTGTTCCGGAGCTCCGCCGGAGGGGGCATCCATCATGGAGGGCTTCTACATCAACACCATAGCCTCTCCGATGAAGTGTGAGTAGTTTACCTCAGACCTTCGGGTCCATAGTTATTAGCTAGATGGCTTCTTCTCTCTTTTTGGATCTCAATACAATGTTCTCCCCCTCTCTTGTGGAGATCTATTCGATGTAATCTTCTTTTTTGCGGTGTGTTTGTTGAGACCGATGAATTGTGGGGTTATGATCAAGATTATCTATGAACAATATTTGAATCTTCTCTGAATTCTTTTATGTATGATTGGTTATCTTTGAAAGTCTCTTCGAATTATCAGTTTGGTTTGGCCTACTAGATTGATCTTCCTTGCAATGGGAGAAGTGCTTAGCTTTGGGTTCAATCTTGCGTTGTCCTTTCCCAGTGATAGTAGGGGCAACAAGGCACGTATTGTATTGTTGCCATCGAGGATAACAAGATGGTTTTTTTTATCATATTGCATGAATTTATCCCTCTACATCATGTCATCTTTCTTAAGGCGTTACTCTGTTTTCATGAACTTAATACTCTAGATGCATGCTGGATAGCGGTCGATGAGTGGAGTAATAGTAGTAGATGCAGGCAAGAGTCGGTCTACTTGCCTCAAACGTGATGCCTATATACATGATCATACCTAGATATTCTCATAACTATGCTCAATTCTGTCAATTGCTCAACAGTAATTCGTTCACCCACCATAAAATACTTATGCTCTTGAGAGAAGCCACTAGTGAAACCTATGGCCCCCGGGTCTATCTTCATCATATTAATCTTCCAATACTTAGTTATTTCCTTTGCTTTTTACTTTGCTTTTATTTTACTTTGCATCTTTATCACAAAAATACCAAAAATATTATCCTATCATATCTATCAGATCTCACTCTCGTAAGTGATCGTGAAGGGATTGACAACCCCTTATCGCGTTGGTTGCGAGGTGTTATTTGTTTTGTGCAGGTATGAGGGACTCGCGCGTAGCCTCCTACTGGATTGATACCTTGGTTCTCAAAAACTGAGGGAAATACTTACGCTACTTTGCTGCATCATCCTTTCCTCTTCAAGGAAATCCAACGCAGTGCTCAAGAGGTAGCAAGAAGATTTCTAGCGCTATTGCCAGGGAGGTTCGTGCAAGTCAAGATTTGACTCCCGACAACGAGCCATTTCTGGCGCCATTGTCGGGGAGTCTACTCAAAAGTCAACATACCAAGTACCCATCACAACCCTTATCTCCCGCATTACATTATTTGCCATTTGCCTCTCGTTTTCCTCTCCCTCACTTCACCCTTGCCATTTTATTCGCCCTCTCTCTTTCTATCCTCCCTCTCTTTCTCTATTTGCCTCTTTTTGCCCGTTTCTTGTTTGCTCGTGTGTTGGATTGCTTGCTTGTCGCTATGGCTAGTCCCTTATCCACTCTGTTGTCCCCTGAGTTTAAAGTCTTTCACTTCAAACAAAGACAAGGAGAAAACTTAAAAGATGCCTGATTGAGGATAATGGAGTCTTATCGTAATTGTACCTTTGAAGTGAACCTGAGAATTTTGCTTCGCAATTTTTATGTTGGATTAAATATGTCTCATAGACAACTCTTGGATTGCGTTGCCAAAGGCAATTTTATTGAAATTGATCCCCATATTGCTCTTGAAATTATAGAAGTTATAGTGGGAACACTACCTCAACAGAAGGGGCCTCGTCCTACCCAGGAAGAGACACAAGTTTTTGAAAAAAATTGTGAAGTTACTAAGATTTTATAGAAGTCTCTTGAACCTCTTAAGAATGTTAGCGGAAATATTCACCGCATGGATATGTTGATTACTATTTGCAATAAGCGGTTGGATTCTTTAGATCTAAAATTTTCAGAATATGAAGGGAAACGTAAAGAACCTCCCGGATTCGAGCTTGATTCCACTAAAAAGTTGAAAACCAAAGATGGCAATACCTAGATCTATCCTTGTTTTTTATGCCTAGCTAGGGGCGTTAAACGATAGCGCTTGTTGGGAGGCAACCCAATTTTATTTTTATTCCTTGCTTTTTGTTCCTGTTTAGTAATAAATAATTTACCTAGCCTCTGTTTTGGTTGTGCTTTTTGTGTTTAATTAGTGTTTGTGTCAAGTAGAACCGTTGGGAAGACTTGGGGAAAGTCTTGATATCTTGCTGTAAAAAACAGAAACTTTAGCACTCACGAGAACTGCTGCCATTTTTATTTGGGAAAACCTATTTAGTTAATTCTTTTTGAATATGATTAATAGATAAATTCCTCACTTACAGCAATTTATTTTAGAACTTTTGTGGTTTCATATCTTGCGCTAGTTAAAGATTACTACAGACTGTTCTGTTTTTGACAGATTCTGTTTTTCGTGTGTTGTTTGCTTATTTTGATGAACCTATGGCTAGTAAAATAGTTTATAAACCATAGAGAAGTTGGAATACATTAGGTTTAACACCAATATAAATAAATAATGAGTTCATTACAGTACCTTGAAGTGGTCTTTTGTTTTCTTTCGCTAACGGAGCTCACGAGATTTTCAACTTTAAGTTTTGTGTTGTGAAGTTTTCAAGTTTTGGGTAAAGATTTGATGGATTATGGAACAAGGAGTGGCAAGATCCTAAGCTTGGGGATGACCATGGTACCCCCAAGATAATCTAAGGACACCTAAAAGCCAAAGCTTGGGGATGCCCCGGAAGGCATCCCCTCTTTCATCTACTTCCATCGGTAACTTTACTTGGAGCTATATTTTTATTTACCACATGATATGTGTTTTGCTTGGAGCGTATTATATGATTTGAGTCTTTGATTTTTAGTTTACCACACTCATTCTTGCTGTACACACCTTTTGAGAGAGCCATACATGACTTGGAAGTTGTTAGAATACTCTATGTGCTTCATTTATATCTTTTGAGTTATATAGTTTTGCTCTAGTACTTCACTTATATCTTTTAGAGCACGATGGTGGATTTGTTTTATAGAAACTATTGATCTCTCATGCTTCACTTAGATTATTTTGAGAGTCTTAAATAGCATGTTAATTTTCTTAAATAATCCTAATATACTAGGTATTCAAGATTAGTAAAAAATTCTTATGAGTGTTTTGAATACTAAGAGAAGTTTGATGCTTGATGATTGTTTTGAGATATGGAGGTAATAATATCAAAGTCGTGCTAGTTGAGTATTTGTGAATTTGAGAAATGCTTGTGTTGAAGTTTGCAAGTCCCGTAGCATGCACGTATGGTAAACGTTATGTAACAAATTTGAAACATGAGGTGTTCTTTGATTGTCCTCCTTATGAGTGGCGGTCGGGGACGAGCGATGGTCTTTTCCTACCAATCTATCCCCCTAGGAGCATGCGCGTAGTGCTTGGTTTTTGATGACTTGTAGATTTTTGCAATAAGTATGTGAGTTCTTTATGATTAATGTTGAGTCCATGGATTATACGCACTCTCACCCTTCCATCATTGCTAGCCTCTTCGGTACCGTGCATTGCCCTTTCTCACATTGAGAGTTGGTGCAAACTTCGCCGGTGCATCCAAACCCCGTGATATGATACGCTCTTTCACACATAAACCTCCTTATATCTTCCTCAAAACAGACACCATGCCTACCTATTATGGCATTTCCATAGCCATTCCGAGATATATTTCCATGCAACTTTCCACCATTCCGTTTATCATGACACATTCATCATTGTCATATTGCTTAGCATGATCATGTAGTTGACATAGTATTTGTGGCAAAGCCACCGTTCATAATTCTTTCATACATGTCACTCTTGGTTCATTGCATATCCCGGTACACCGCCGGAGGCATTCATATAGAGTCATCTTTTGTTCTAGCATCGAGTTGTAATCATTGAGTTGTAAATAAATAGAAGTGTGATGATCATCATTTTCTAGAGCATTGTACAAAGTGAGGAATTAAAAAAAAGAGAGAAAAAGAGAGAAGGGACAATGCTACTATGCTTTTTCACACTTGTGCTTCAAAGTAGCACCATAATCTTCATGATAGAGAGTCTTTTGTTTTGTCACTTTCATATACTAGTGGGAATTTTTCATTATAGAACTTGGCTTGTATATTCCAACAATGGGCCTCCTCAAGTGCCCTAGGTCTTCGTGAGCAAGCAAGTTGGATGCACACCCACTTAGTTTCTTTTTTTTAGCTTTCATACATTTATAGCTCTAGTGCATCTGTTGCATGGCAATCCCTACTCCTTGCATTAACATCAATCGATGGGCATCTCCATAGCCCATTGATTAGCCTCGTTGATGTGAGAATTTATCCTTTTTTCTTCTCCACATAACCCCCATCATCATATTCTATTCCACCCATAGTGCTATGTCCATGGCTCGCGCTCATATATTGCGTGAAAGTTTATAGGTTTGAGATTACTAAAGTATGAAACAATTGCTTGGCTTGTCATCAGGGTTGTGCATGATGAGAGCATTCTTGTGTGACGAAAATGGAGCATGACTAAACTATATGATTTTGTAGGGATGAACTTTCTTTGGCCATGTTATTTTGAGAAGACATAATTGCTTAGTTAGTATGCTTGAAGTATTATTATTTTTATGTCAATATGAACTTTTATCTTGAATCTTTTGGATCTGAATATTCATACCACAATTAAGAAGAATTACATTAAAATTATGCCAAGTAGCACTCCGCATCAAAATTATCTTTTTTATCATTTACCTACTCGAGGACGAGTAGGGATTAAGCTTGGAGATGCTTGATACGTCTCCAACGTATCTATAATTTTTGATTACTCCATGCTATATTATCTACTATTTTGGACATTATTGGGCTTTATTATCCACTTTTATATTATTTTTGGGACTAACCTATTAACCGGAGGCCCAGCCTAGAATTGCTGTTTTTTGCCTATTTCAGAGTTTCGCAGAAAAGGAATATCAAATTGAGTCCAAATGGAATGAAACCTTCGGGAACGTGATTTTCGGAATGAACATGATCCAGGAGACTTGGACCCTATGTCAAGAAATAAAGGAGGAAGCCACGAGGTAGGGGGGCGCGCCTCCCCCCCAGGCGCCCCCTCCACCCTTGTGGGCCCCCTGTTGCTCCACCGACGTACTCCTTCCTCCTATATATACCTACGTACCCCAAAACGATCAGAAAGGGAGCCAAAACCTAATTCCACCGCTGCAACCTTTTGTATCCATGAGATCCCATCTTGGGGCTTGCTCCGGAGCTCCGCCGAAGGGGGCATCCATCGGGCTTCTACATCAACACCATAGCCTCTCCCATTAAGTGTGAGTAGTTTACCTCAGACCTTCGGGTCTATAGTTATTAGCTAGATGGCTTCTTCTCTCTTTTTGGATCTCAATACAATGTTCTCCCCCTCTCTTGTGGAGATCTATTCGATGTAATCTTCTTATTTGCGGTGTGTTTGTTGAGACCGATAAATTGTGGGTTTATGATCAAGATTATCTATTAACAATATTTGAATCTTCTCTGAATTCTTTTATGTATGATTGGTTATCTTTGCAAGTCTCTTCGAATTATCAGTTTGGTTTGCCCTACTAGATTGATCTTTCTTGCAATGGGAGAAGTGCTTAGCTTTGGGTTCAATCTTGCTTTGTCCTTTCCCAGTGACAGTAGGGTCAGCAAGACACGTATTGTATTGTTGCCATCGAGGATAACAAGATGGTTATTTTTATCATATTGCATGAATTTATCCCTCTACATCATGTCATCTTGCTTAAGGCGTTACTCTGTTTTCATGAACTTAATACTCTAGATGCATGCTGGATAGCGGTCGATGAGTGGAGTAATAGTAGTAGATGCAGGCAGGAGTCGGTCTACTTGTCTCGGACGTGATGCCTATATACATGATCATACCTAGATATTCTCATAACTATGCTCAATTCTGTCAATTGCTCAACAGTAATTCATTCACCCACCGTAAAATACTTATGCTCTTGAGAGAAGCCACTAGTGAAACCTATGGCCCCCGGGTCTATCTTCATCATATTAATCTTCCAATACTTAGTTATTTCCTTTGCTTTTTTACTTTGCTTTTATTTTACTTTGCATCTTTATCAAAAAATACCAAAACTATTATCCTATCATATCTATCAGATCTCACTCTCATAAGTGACCATGAAGGGATTGACAACCCCTTATCGCGTTGGTTGCGAGGAGTTATTTGTTTTGTGCAGGTATGAGGGACTCGCGCGTAGCCTCCTAATGGATTGATACCTTGGTTCTCAAATACTGAGGGAAATACTTACGCTACTTTGCTGCATCATCCTTTCCTCTTCAAGGAAATCCAACGGAGTGCTCAAGAGGTAGCACTAAGTTACCTCAATGGGATATGAATGTCCCCAACAATAAGCATTTCATATTTCTTTTTGACAGTAGGTAGAGGTATTCGAAAACTTCCAATAGTGATTGTCGGAGATTTTTTTAATATCATTAATACCATTCACTTGGAATTGTTTCTTCAGAAAGTGCACCGTATGCTCATTACCATTGATATGAAAAGTGAACTTCTTTTATTGCAATCAATAACAGCCCCTGCAGTATTCAAGAAGGGTCTACCAAGGATAATCAACATGTTGTCGTCCTCGGGCATCTCAAGTATAACAAAGTCAGTCAAAATAGTAACATTAGCAACAACAATGGGCACATCCTCACCGATACCGATAGGTATGGCAGTTGATTTGTCAGCCATTTGCAAAGATATTTCAGTAGGTGTGAGTTTATTCAAATCAAGTCTTTTATATAAAGAGAAAGGCATAACACTAACACCAGCTCCTAGATCACACAAAGCAGTTTTCACGTAATTCTTTTTGATGGAGCAAGGTATAGTTGGTATTCCCGGATCTCCAAGTTTTTAGGCACTCCATCTTTAAAAGTATAATTAGCAAGCATAGTGGAGATTTCAGCTTCCGGTATTTTTCTCTTATTTGTGATGATGTCTTTCATATACTTTGCGTAAGGAGGCATTTTCAAGATATCAGTCAAGCGACTATGCAAAAAGACTGGCCTCAGCATTTCAGCAAAGTGTTCAAATTCTTCATCATCATTCTTTTTAGTTGACTTAGGTGGAAAAGGCATAGGTTTTTGAACCCACGGTTCTCTTTCTTTACCGTGTTTTCTAGCAATGAAGTCTCTTTTATCATACATTTTATTCTTAGGTTGTGGGTTATCAAGATCAACAGGTGGTTCTATCTCAACATCATAGTCTGGTTCCTTATTATTTGGTTGAGAGTCTTCATGAACATCATCATTATCTTTTTCATTATCACTAGGTGAGTGTTCAGTACCAAACTGAGTTTCAACATCAGAGATAGAAAATTCATTATCTTTGTCAGGAGGTTTCTCTATTTCAGGTTCACTAGGAGCATGCAAAGTCCTATCATTCTTCTTTTTCTCTTTAGAAGAACTAGGTGGACTATTGTTGGCTCTTTGTGAATCTTGTTCAATTCTTTTTGGGTGTCTGAGGGAGTCCTAGATTAGGGGGTCTCCGGACAGCCGGACTATATCCTTTGGCCGGACTGTTGAACTATGAAGATACAAGATTGAAGACTTCGTCTCGTGTCCGGAAGGGACTCTACTTGCCGGGAAGGCAAGCTAGGCAATACGGATATGTATATCTCCTCCTTTGTAACCGACCTTGTGTAACCCTAGCCCCCTCCGGTGTCTATATAAACCGAAGGGTTTTAGTCCGTAAGACAACATACAATCATACCATAGGATAGCTTCTAGGGTTTAGCCTCTCCGATCTCGTGGTAGATCAACTCTTGTAATACTCATATCATTAAGAATAAATCAAGCAGGACGTAGGGTTTTACCTCCATCAAGAGGGCCCGAACCTGGGTACGTGTCCCCTGCCTCCTGTTACCATCCGCCTTAGACGCACAGTTCGGGACCCCCTACCCGAGATCCACCGGTTTTGACACCGACATTGGTGCTTTCATTGAGAGTTCCTCTGTGTCGTCACTGTTAGGCTTGATGGCTCCTACAATCATCGATAGCGATGCAGCCCAGGGTGAGACTTTTCTCCCCGGACAGATCTTTGTGTTCGGCGGCTTCGCACTGCGGGCCAACTCGCTTGGCCATCTGGACCAGATCAAAAGTTATGCCCCTGGCCACCAGGTCAGGTTTGGAAGCTTAAACTACATGGCCGATATCCGCGGAGACTTGATCTTCGACAGATTCGAGCTCCTGCCTTGTGCGCCGCGCGGTCACGATGAGTATGATTTAGCTCTACCATCGGACCGTATTCAGGAGATCGCACCGGCAGCCGCTCCGAGCCTCAATTCGGAGCCAGTTGCGCCATCCATGTACGGGTGGATGGACCCCGTCACGGAGGCCATATCCTCAGTGGCGATCGAGCCGAATATCGACCTTACCCTTCACAAGAGTCGTGTTGCCAAACTGCCGGATCCTTCTCCGGCCACAGACTCCGAACCGCCTGCGCCCGTTCATGTCGAATCCGATTGGGCGCCGATCATGGAGTTTACCTCCGCGGATATTTTTCAGCACTCGCCCTTTGGTGACATACTGAACTCATTAAGGTCTCTCTCCTTGTCAGGAGAGGCCTGGCCGAACTACGTCCGGCAGGATTGGGATGCGGATGACGAAGAAATTCGCCGCCCACCCACCACCCACTTAGTAGCCACTGTCGATGACTTAACCGACATGCTCGACTTCGACTCCGAAGACATCGACGGTATGGACGACGATGCGGGAGTCGAAGAGGAACCACTGCCCACAGGGCACTGGACAGCCACCTCATCATATGATATATACATGGTGGACACACCCAAAGAAGGCAATGGCGATGAGACAATGGAGGATGACCCCTCCAAGAAGCAACCCAAGCGTCGGCGTCAGTGGCGCCGCTCTAAGTCCCACCAAGGCAAAAGTGGTGATACCGGCACCGGAGATAATAGCACTCCGAACAGTGCCGAAGACAACAACAATCCCCTCCAACAAGATTTAGAGCAGGAGGATGGAGGAGCCAGCCCTCCTGAGAGAGCGGCAGATGGAGAGGCGGAGGATGATAATTACATGCCTCCCTCTGAAGACGAGGCAAGCCTCGACGATGACGAATTCGTCGTGCCAGAGGATCCCGTCGAACAAGAGTGCTTCAAGGGCTGGCTTATAGCCACGGCAAATAGCCTTAAGAAAAAGCAGCAGCAGCTTCAAGCTGATCAAGATTTGCTAGCCGACAGATGGACTGAAGTCCTGGCGGCCGAGGAATATAAACTCGAACGCCCCTCCAGGAGTTACCCAAAGTGCAGGTTGCTACCCCGACTGGAGGAGGAAGCACCGAAACCTACATCCCCGACGTACGACGCGGCTGATCGGCCACCTCGTGGCCGCGACAGAGAAACATTCCAGCCAAAAGCTCAGCCCGCACCCCGACGCCATTGAAATAAAAAGGCATGGGGAAATACGCCAGACCTGCGAGACGTACTGGAGGACAAAGAAAAACATGCAAGATCGATCTATGGATCACGAGGGCGCGCCACTATGCGAGACGATAATTGTCATGCCGGATACAGTAAAAGTAAGTCCCGCCGGGCCGAACACAGCGGGCAAGACTCATTCAAGCTGCATCGCAATATAGCCCAGTACAAATGCGCCGCACACCCCTTATGCTTCACAGACGAAGTAATGGATCATCAAATCCCAGAGGGTTTCAAACCCGTAAATATAGAATTATAGGGCGGCACAACAGATCCTGCGGTATGGATCGAGGATTTCCTCCTGCACATCCACGTGGCCCACGGTGATGACCTACACGCCATCAAATACCTCCCACTAAAACTCAAAGGACCAGCGCGACATTGGCTCAACAGCTTGCCAGCAGAGTGCATTGGCTGTTGGGAAGATCTGGAAGCCGCATTCCTCGACAACTTTTAGGGCACTTATGTGCGATCACCAGATGCCGATGACTTGAGCCACATAATTCAGCAGCCAGAGGAATCGGCCAGGCAATTCTGGACACGGTTCCTAACAAAGAAAAATCAAATCGTCGACTATCCGGATGCAGAGGCCCTAGCAGCTTTCAAGCACAACATCCGCGACAAGTGGCTAGCCCGGCACCTTGGTCAGGAAAGGCCGAAATCTATGGCAGCCCTCACAACACTCATGACCCGCTTTTGTGCGGGAGAAGACAGCTGGCTGGCTCGCAGCAATAACATATCAAAAAACCATGGTACTTTGGATACCAAGGACGACAATGGCAGATCACGTCACAACAAGCATAAGCACTGCATTAACAGCAAAAATACCGAGGATACGACAATCAATGCCGGATTCAAGGGCTCTAAACCTGGTCAGCGGAAAAAGCCATTCAAAAGAAGCACTCCGGGCCCGTCCAGTTTGGACCGTATACTCGATCGCTCGTGTCAAATACACGGCACCCCTGACAAGCCAGCCAACCACACCAACAGGGATTGTTGGGTGTTCCAGCAGGCCGGCAAGTTAAATGCCAAAAACAAAGATAAGGGGTCACATAGCGATGACGAGGAGGAGCCCCGACAGCCGAACACCGGAGGACAGAAGAGGTTCCCCCCACAAGTGCGGATGGTGAACATGATATACGCAACCCACATCCCCAAGAGGGAGCGGAAGCGTGTGCTCAGGGACGTATATGCGTTAGAGCCAGTCACCCCAAAATTCAACCCATGGTCTTCCTGTTCGATCACCTTCGATCACAGGGACCACCCCACTAGTATCCATCATGGCGGATTCACCGCACTGGTCCTAGACCCAATCATTGACGGATTTCACCTCACTCGAGTCCTTATGGATGGCAGCAGCAGCCTGAACCAGCTTTATCAGGACACAGTGCGCAAAATGGGTATCGACCCCTCAAGGATCAAACCCACAAAAATGACCTTTAAAGGCGTCATACCAGGTGTAGAGGCCCATTGCATAGGCTTAGTCACACTAGAAGTGGTCTTCGGATCCCTGGATAACTTCCGAAGCAAAGAGTTAATCTTCGACATAGTCCCGTTCCGCAGTGGCTAGCATGCATTGCTTGGGCGAACCGCATTCGCAAGATTCAATGTGATACAACATTATGCATATCTCAAGCTCAAGATGCCAGGACCTCGGGGTCATCACAGTCAATGGAAACACAGAGCGCTCTCTCCGCATGGAGGAGCACGCTGCGGCCCTCGCAGCAGAAGCACAAAGCAGCCTCTTAAGGAAATCCACTAGTTCGGCGATTAAGGACCCGGACAATTTCAAGCGCGTCCGGAGTAATCGGAAACTAGACCGCCGGGCACATTCCGAGCTCACATAGCAATGCGGCCCCCACCCCGGTCCCAGCCAAAATGCGAAATATGTGCCACGCGTACATAATTATGCATTAAAAATACCATGAGCACAGACAGGGAAGGGCGCACAACTACGGCACGCCCCAAGACGCGTCTTAAACCGCACTAGGGGCTTCCCGCTTTGTTACTTTTTCTCTTTCAGGACTTTAATCTCTGGAAACCCTGTCCGGCAGCATGATTGCCGAACACATGATGCAGCAACCAAGGAGGCAGAAAGCTACATCACACCACGGAACTCCCAGGTGGATTACGATAACGACTGAAATATTTGCTTCAATACTATTCCTCAGCTTGCCCTTGGAAGGGACATGTCAAACAGTCCTACTTTTTGCTTATCGCTCTACTTGTATAATTCTGCTTTGACGCCCCCTTTTGAATAAAACAATGCATAGCATTATGACTATTATTGCATTCTTCCTTTCTATACATATATGTTCATTCATGACATCTAGCACCCGTACACTCTGGTACGGCCAATACGCTAGGGGCTTAAGCATACCCCATAATATGACGTGAGAAGTCCGAACACTTTCGACAATGAGGCACCCCAAACTTATAGCATTATATGCATCAGCTCCGAATCATGTCTTGGGTCAATAGTTGGGTTTGCCCGGCTCCCATGTTTTGGTACCTTACGTTCCGCTCTATCGGCTAAGGTAGCACTGGGAGAACTACTGCGATTGTGCCCCAGTTCTGCTGGGCTAAGCACCTCAGTAGAGAAAGCTAAAACTGACTGTCATGATAAGGTGAGAGACTGGTCGCTGTTCGAGAGGTTTCAAGTCCCTAAAGACTTATGCCTCTTAGAGCGAGGAGTCGGCCCTGTCCGGCTTACGGTGTGTATCGCGCCCCAAATTCGGCCTTCCGAATACTAGGGGCTTCGCCGAAATTTAAAATTATAGAATTCTATGGCTAAGTGAGAGTGATAACGCATTATGGTCTGATTGCCTTGTTCGTTGTGCTGAGCACCTCCCTCGAAGGACCCAACAATGGGAACAAGAGTGCTCAGGTTTATCCCGAACACCCCAGCACTCGTGGCGTGGGGGCAGAAGCCGACGACTAGCCATCTCTCAGATTTGATAAACAGCCGAACAGAAGGTAATATTTTAGATTCAGACAAGCGTTGCATAGCGCATATGAACAAGTTTTCATAATACAAGATTACATGAGCAAGTTCATTCAAATATTACATCTTTTGCACACTCATCCGCTATGAGATGGGCACCCTTCAGGACACCCTCATAGTACATCTCGGGGTGGCGATGCTCCTTGCCCTGCGGCGGCCCTTCCTTCACCAGCTTCACGGCGTCCATCTTGGCCCATTGCACCTTCACACGGGCGAAAGCCCGGCGTGCACCTTCGATGCAGACGGACCGCTTGATGACTTCCAGCTGTGGGCAGGCATCCACAAGCCACCTCACCAGGCCGAAGTAGCTGTTGGGAAGGGCGTCGCCAGGCCACATCCGGACTATAAAGCCCTTCATGGCCTGTTTGGCCGCCTTGTGCAGCTCGACCAGTTGCTTCAGCTGGTCGCTCAGAGGCATCGGGTGTTCGGTCCCAATATACTGAGACCAGAACAGATTCTCCGTTGAGCTTCCCTCCTCGGCCTGGTAAAACTGTGCGGCATCCGACACGCTGCGGGGCAAATCTATGAATGCTCCTGGAGAGCTCCAGATTCGGGTAAGTAACAAGTAATTCACTTTCACATGCTTGCTTTGCATATAGAATGCCTTACCCGCCGCTATCTTCTTCATCGCATCAATCTCCTGGAGGGCCTTTTGGGCTTCGTCCTTGGCACTATTTGCGCTCTCAAGGGCCGTGGCAAGCTCGGACTCTCGCGTCCTCAAGTCAACCTCCAATGCCTCGTGCTTCGTCACGAGAGCGTGGAGCTCTTGCTGCACCTCGCCCACCTGTGCCTCATGCCTTTCCTACTCGGTGTGCTCCTTGGCTGCATTGTTTTCGGCCTCGGATAGCGCTTGCTTCAGGGTTGCCACCTCGGTCATGGCCCCTGGCAAATTTACGATGATCCTATCATTTTGCAATCGCATTCTTTTTATATATATCCATAGACTAGGTACTACTTACCTTTGTTCTCCTCGAGCTGCCTCTTGGCAAGGCCAAGCTCTTCCTTGGACCCTTCGAGGTCCTGCTTCAGTGCGGCGACCTCCGCAGTTAGTGCGACAGAGGCCAGCAGTGAAGCCTGCATACGCATATAGACATACTTATATTAGACTCCTGCGATATTGTTTGATCCTCTGTTCGGCTTTTCTTTGTGAACACCGAATAGAGCATCGGGGGCTACTGTCTATGCAGTAATATTTTTCCTATATTTCAAATTCTTACCTCAAAGCCTTTCAGAAGGCTGGCACAAGCTTCAGTCAGTCCGCTCTTGGCGGACTGAACCTTCTAGATCACCGCACTCATAATAGTCGTTGATGGAAGCACTGCGAAGCGCTCCCAGCAGACTGTCCGGTGCCTTTGGATGGAAAGAGGTCACTGGCACAGGCGTCTTGCCCCTTTTGGAAGGACGCCGCCTGCCTGAGTCCAGAACCACTGGATGTTCCGACGCGGTGTTCGGCTGAGGGCTGACGGAGCCCTCGGGAGCCTTGCTCCCTCTGCTCCCAGAATCTGGAAGGTCGCCTCGAGGCGCCTCCGGGACTGTCTCCCCTCGACCCAGTGCCTCTTGAGACAATACCTCGGCATTGTCCGTAGGGCAAGGGGAGGTGGCGGTCGGAAGTGGATCGCTATCCATATCCGACGAGCCTAGGGAGTCGTCTGACGATACGTTGATACGGGCTCGTGGCGGTCTGCATAATCATAATTCGGCGTTAGGAGAAGCAGTGCGACAAAGGTATGCTATGAGTTACTCTGGCATCCGAATACTTATGACTTCGCCAGGGGCTTGGCCCTGAGCAGCCACTCATCTTCGCCTTCGGCGGTGGTGGTGGAGTAGTCCGGAAGGAGAGTCCTTCCCTTCTTGGACCCTT
>NC_041382.1:223891876-223931352 GCF_002162155.2 Triticum dicoccoides
CGGCCTTCCTTTTCTTGTCTCCCCCGACTGGAGGGGGAGCATCTTCATCTTCCTCCTCGTCTTCAAGGGAGGAGTGCATCGCGGAGTTATCGAACGATGAGTCCGATAACACCTGGCGTTGGGAACTCTTTCGGGTTCCCTTCGCCTTCTTGGTCTTCTCCGACACCTTGTAAGGAGCTGGAGTCAGCATCTCCGTCAGGAGAGCGTCAGCAGTGTCTTCGGGCAGAGGGGCCGGACAGTTAATCTGCCCCGACGTCTCCACCCAGTCTTGTCAAAGGCATGGAGCTCAGACCCCGCACATGGTTAAGCTAGGGGAAATAAATATCCTACCAGATGTGTAGAACTCACCGAATGCGCTAGGCGCTTCACGCTTAGCCCGCGGTCCTCGGTGAGAGAGGGAGGGACCTCGGCGCCCTTGAACAGCACCTTCCAGACGTCCTTGAGCGTCGTGTCGAAGAGCTCGCTCAGAGTCTGGTGCTGGGCCGGGTCGAACTCCCACAAATTGAAATCCCGTTGTTGACACGGGAGGATCCGGCGGATGAGCATGACCTGGACTATGTTGACAAGCTTGAGCTTCTTGCCTGCCATATTCGGGATACATTTCTGGAGTCCGTCCAGCTCCGCCAATGAACCCCAGGACAGGCCCTTCTCTTTCCAGGAGGTGAGCCGCATGGGGATTCCGGATCGAAACTCGGGGGGCCGCCACCCAGTTGGTGTCGCGCGGCTCGGTGATGTAGAACCACGCCGATTGCCACCCCTTTATGGTCTCCACGAAGGAGCCTTCAAGCCATATAACATTGGGCATCTTACCCACCATGGCTCCGCCGCATTCTGCTTGTTGGCCTCCCACTACCTTCGGCTTGATATTGAAGGTCTTTAGCCACAGGCCGAAGTGGGGCTGGATGCGGAGGAAAGCCTCACACACGACGATGAACGCCGAAATGTTGAGGATGAAGTTCAGGGCCAGATCATGGAAGTCCAGCCGGTAGTAGAACATGAGACCACGGACGAATGGGTGGAGGGGAAACCCCAGTCCATGGAGGAAGTGGTGGAGGAAAACTACCCTCTCGTGAGGTTACGGGATAGGGACGATCTGCCCTGCAGCGGGCAGCCGATGCGCGATATTCGCGGCTAGGTATCTGGCCCCGCGCAGCTTTTTGATGTGTCCCTTCGTGACGGAGGACGCCATCCACATGCCTCCCGCTCCGTACATGATTGGAGAAGGTTGAGGGGAAGGATGTAGACTTGGGCGTTGGAGCTCGAGTGTGCAAGAATGGATGAGCAAGGAGGAAGAAGGCGTGGGTAGAAACAGGTTAAACCTTGTCCCTTTATAAGGGCGGACGAAACTATGTGCCCCCACTAGCCCGGTAAAACTCGCTTATCCCCCAAGTGCCGTAATCGATGGCGCGGTTGGGTTACCCATGCCCGTATTGATGAGAATCCCGTAATAAGGGGGACACAATCTCTGCTTTGACAAGACGTGTCAAGAAACTGCCTCGCGTTATGTGCGGGGCTAGTTAAAGGAAACGGTTTGAATAATCACCGGGCCATGGCATAATGTCATGTTGCCAAAATGTGTTAGCAGATTAGATTTGTGGAAATATTATTCTCTCTACGGTGGTATGTGGAACTTAGTTTGCAGGGTTGGACACTATCCTTGTATTCAAATTCTTCAGTGGTGTATTCGGAGGAGGAACCCGCCTTGCAATGCCTAAGACAATACTGCACGCCGGACTCATCGTCATTGAAGCCTGGTTCAGGGGCTACCGAGGGAGTCCTGGATTAGGGGGTCTCCGGACAGCCGGACTATATCCTTTGGCCGGACTGTTGAACTATGAAGATACAAGATTGAAGACTTCGTCTCGTGTCCGGATGGGACTCTACTTGGCGTGGAAGGCAAGCTAGGCAATACGGATATGTATATCTCCTCCTTTGTAACCGACCTTGTGTAACCCTAGCCCCCTCCGGTGTCTATATAAACCGGAGGGTTTTAGTCCGTAGGACAACATACAATCATACCATAGGCTAGCTTCTAGGGTTTTGCCTCTCCAATCTCGTGGTAGATCAACTCTTGTAATACTCATATCATCAAGAATAAATCAAGCAGGACGTAGGGTTTTACCTCCATCAAGAGGGCCTGAATCTGGGTAAAACATCGTGTCCCCTGCCTCCTGTTACCATCCGCCTTAGACGCACAGTTCGGAACCCCCTACCCGAGATCCGCCGATTTTGACACTGACAGTGTCCCTCAGGATAAAGTGGTTGTCGGCGTTCTGGGAACAGGGGTCCCCAGACTTGCCTGCCTGCGGCCCACGGCTTGGCCCTGTGACCGGGCCCATACGGCCCATCTTCACCAACAAGATTTCAAGACCCTCGTGAGGCGGACAACAGACCTCCTCAGGAGCGGCCTCACCAGGCTGGCTCGTGAGGGGCGGAGAGTTCAAGGCAAGGCAAACCTCGCGAGGTTCCGATGACATGAGCCATGATGATTGAGATCAGGCGGGAGTCAGGCGGGCGCCAGCACGCACAGTGTCCTTGTTTCCTCTTTGGTGCCAAGGGGGCAAGCGCGGTTGTGGAGTACCGAGGCGTCAAGCAAAGGTTTCCATATCAGTGCAATGAGACCAAGACCAGCAGGATGGCAAGACGAGGTCACCATGGAGCCCAAGACGGCGTCACCACCAGAGCTTTCGGCAGGCGAAGAGTGCTTTTGTCAGGATAAGTTGTACTAGTTGTCCCCTTTTGAATTGGCCCTTGTTGGCTCCCTTCCCGCTCAATATTTGGGGAGAGGACCAGGGCCTCTATAAAGAGGATTAGCCACCACGGTAGGAGGGGGATCCAGATAGGCTGGAACTCACTCAGCTCATCCTCTCACCCACCAAGCACAAGAACACCTCGCCTCAGGAGGTTGTTCTTCCCCTTGTACTGTTCATCCTCAGCCCAAGAGGCAATCCACCACCACCACACTGGAGTAGGGTATTACACCACAACGGTGGCCCGAACCAGTATAAATCTTGTGTCCTTTGCATTGCAAGTTCGTCGAGTTAGCCCGAGAGATCTTAGCGAAGCTAGGACGCGGATAGGTGGAGGGTGTTCACGCGCACCCCAGTGTTCGAACCTTGAGGGTTTTGCCGGAACCCATGATCCGACATTTGGCGCGCCAGGTAGGGGGTGCGCCGGAGTTTTCCTTCCGTCGATCTGCGCTCCGCCGCCACCTCGCTTCGCCCTAATGGCAGACGTCTCGCTCCCTGCTCCGATGACCGGTGCTAATGGCAGGGCCAGGGGGCTTCTAGCCTTGGCCCTCGCCCTGCAGCGGGTGTAGTGGCCGCCCAAGTTCAAGCCGGAGATGTCGCCGCGCTACAACGATGCGGCGGACCCGACGGCTTTCCTGCTGGCATATATGGCGGCCATCCTTAAGGCTGGGGGCGATGACAAGGTCATGGCCAACTGGCTTCCCATGGCTCTCACTGGCGCACCGCGTGCCTAGCTGCTCAACCTCCCCAGATCCATGGTGGCATGTTGCGAGGAGTTGTGCGGGCTCTTCGCCGCACGCTACATGGCGCCGGCGCACCACGTGGTTCCGGCCCTCCTCGGCGGCTCGCAAGCACCACCCTCAGATCATCACATCAAGACGTTCTTTCACCAGGTCGGCGCTACTTCCAAGCACCCCGGGGCTCCGCCGGGCTGGGCCGCGCCCAAGGCCGACCTCACCTTCGACTCAGGGGATCATCCCGCCTCCACCATCGGCTCGGGTGCGCTCCCAATTCTTTGCACGCCCACCATCTACCATGTGTCCATCACCAAGACGCTCATCAACGGCGGTGCCGGCCTCAACGTGCTCTCCTCGAGGCCTTCAGCCTTCTTCACGTATCGCTCGAGCGGCTCCTCCCTAGCAAGCCTTTCTCAGGGGTTGGTGGAGGCTCCGCCCGCTCCCCAGGGCAGATCCGCCTCCCCATGATCTTCGGCACACGCAACAACTACCGCACCGAGCTCATCGACTTCGACATCGCCCACATCAGCCTCCCGTACAATGCCATCCTTGGGTACCCAGATCTAGCCCAGTTCATGGCAGCAACCCATCCGGCTTACAACCTCATGAAGATGCCAGGGAGCGAGGGTGTCCACACCATCAAGGGGGACGCCAAGGAAGCCTTGATGATGCTCAAGCTCGCCCTCAACACCGCCGCAACAGCGCAGCCCTCCACTGGGATACCTCTGAGGCCAAGGGAGCCGCACCAACCAAGAAGAAGCAGTTTTCTCACTCAGGACAAGGCAGAAACCAAGCGAGTGCTAGTCGAGGAGGACGGGTCCTTAGGGGCAACCTTTACCATAGGCGCCAACCTCGAGCCTAGTCAGGAGGAGGCGTTGGTGAAGTTCTTGCGTGCAAACAAGGAAGTGTTTGCTTGGGAGCCCGGTCAGCTGGTGGGGGTCCCAAGAGAGGTGAAAGAGCACCACCTGAAGGTGTGCCCCAACATACGCCCCGTGAAGCAGAAGGCGAGGCGGTAGTCCACGAAGAAGCAAGCTTTCATCATCCAAGAAACCCGCAAGCTAGAGGCCGCGGGTGTCATTCGCGAGGTTCGGTACCCCGAGTGGCTGGCAAACCCCGTCGTCGTCCCCAAGAAAGGCGGGAAGGAGCGGATATGCGTCGACTTCACCAACCTCAACAAGGCCTGGCCCCAAGATCTGTTCCCGCTTCCATGCATCGACCAGATCATCGAATCTACTTCCGAGTGCGACTTGCTGTGTTTCCTGGATGCTTTCTCAGGATATCACCAGATCAAGATGGCGGTAGAAGATGTGGAGAAGACGGCCTTCCTAACCCTGTGTGGGGTGTACTGCTACACTTGCATGCCTTTTGGACTGCACAACACAGGTGCAACCTTCTAGCGGCTCATGCACATCGCCTTGGGTCGGCATCTCGGGAGGAACGCTAAAGCCTACATCGACGACATGGTGGTGAAGTCTCGGGAGGCGAGGACCTTGATCCAAGACCTGGAGGAGACCTTTGAAAGCCTCCGCCAGGTGGACTTGCGGCTCAACCCGGAGAAGTGCGTGTTTGGCGTCCCTTCCGGCAAGCTGCTGGGCTTCCTTGTGTCCCACAGGGGGATCGAGGCCAACCCAGAGAAGGTCAAGGCCATTGAAGACATGAGTCCACCGCAAACCATCAAGGAAATGCAGAAGCTTGCTGGACGGGTGACTGCGTTGGGATGCTTTATTTCCAAGCTGGGAGAGCATGCCCTACCCTTCTTCAAGCTGATGAACAAGAAGGGCCCATTCAAGTGGACCCTGGAGGCCGACCGAGCATTTCAAGACCTCAAGAGATACCTGACTAGCCCCCTAGTGATGGTGGCGCCGCGACCTCTCGAGCCCCTAGTGCTCTATCTTGCGGCCACTCCCTACTCCACCAGCGCGGCTTTAGTGGCTGTTCGGGAAGAACACCAAGCCAAGGGCGCATCGTGCCGAGCTAAACCTCTAGCAGAGACGAGCAAGACCGGGAGGGCGCCACAAGGGCCGCCGCAGCAATAGCAGAAGAGCAAGCTCAGCAGGATCACGCTCCCGAACCCGCAAAGGCCTTGACAAGCGATCAAGCGCTGGGGGCTCCACCACCTCAGGAGGCACCCCAACTCCCGGAAGACGCAAGCCTCATCAACACGCCTACCCTCGTTGAGCACCCGGTATACTTTGTCAGCACGGTGTTACAGGACGCAAGAGCACGGTACCCCATGCGTCAAAAGCTCCTGCTCACGCTCCTGGTGGCCTCACGAAAGTTGCGGCACTACTTTCAAGGCCACCCCATCAAAGTCGTCTCGGCCTACCCACTAGAGAGGGTGCTCAGGAGCCCCAACTCTGCTGGAAGGGTCGTTGAGTGGAACATCGAGTTGCAAGCATTCCAGTTGGAGTTCAGCACTACCAGGGTCATCAAGGGAACCGCACTCGCTGATTTCATGGCGAAATGGACAGACGCCCCGGCTCTTGAAGTAGGCGAAGATCGGTCCTTCTCACCGGGAAGTGAGGCGCCTGATGGTTGGGTCATGTATTTCGATGGTGCCTTCGCACACCAGGGCGCGAGGGCTGGAGCGGTGCTCATCTCACCCACTCAGGACAAGCTCTACTACGTTGTGAAGTTCTGCTTTCAGCAGGGCGAGAAGGTCTCCAACAACATCGCATAATACGAAGGCCTCATAGCTAGCCTGAAAGCTGCGGCAGCTCTCGGGGTGAAGCGCCTCACCGTTAGGGGTGACTCGCAACTCCTCGTCAAGTTCTCCAACAAGGTGTATGAGCCGAAGGACAAGCACATGGAAGCATATCTCGCGGAGGTGCGCAAGACGGAGAAGCAATTCCTGTGCCTAGAGTTGCAGCACGTGCCTCGTGGTAGCAACAAGGAAGCTGACGACATCGCCAGAACAGCATCCAAGCGACAGCCCCAAGAGCCTGGCATCTTCGAGGAGCGGCTCTTCAAGCCATCAGCAACACCACCGCTTTGAACAACAGCTTAGCCTCGAGAGGAACTCCCGCAGCCGCCTGCCACAGGATCCTCGGCCTGTGGCCCGACCTCGGGAGCGCGCCTACTCTTGGCGCTCGAGCCCCAGGAGGGAAGCTGTACTAAGGAATTCAAGGAATACCTAACACAAGGGACGTTGACAGAGAAGGAGGAGGACGCGGAGCCTGTGGCAGGCCACAGCATACTGCATCCAAGACGGTGAGTTATATAGGAAGCGACCAAATGACGTTTCACTATGTTGTATCTCCAGGGAACAGGGGAAAGAGCTGATAGCCGACATACACGGCGGGGACTGCGGGCACCATTCGTCGTCACGAACCCTCGTCGGCAAGGCATTCCGCAGCGGATTCTACTGGCCTACGGCGCTAAATGACGCAGTTGAGCTGGTGAAGTCCTGCGAGGCCTGCCAATTCCACGCCAAGCAGATCCATCAGCCAGCTCAGGGCCTCCAGACCATTCCACTCTCATGGTCGTTTGTAGTGTGGGGGCTAGATATCCTGGGCCCATTCCCTCGAGCGCTTGGGGGCTATCGATACCTCTACATCGCCATCGACAAGTTCACTAAGTGGGCAGAGGTTGAAGCCATCCGCACTATCCCAGCTGGCTCTGCGGTCAAGTTCACAAAGGGCCTCGTGAGCCGTTTTGGGGTCCCCAACCACATCATTACCGATAATGGCTCGTAGTTCACTAGTAATCTCTTCAAGTCATATTGTGCTACCTTGGAACGCAGATCTGCTATGCTTCGGTAGCGCACCCCAGGAGCAATGGCCAGGATGAACGTGCCAACGCGGAGGTCCTGAGAGGCCTCAAGACCAGGACCTTCAAGAAGAAGCTCGAGGCCTGCGGCAGGGGCTGGCACGATGAGTTCCAGTCCGTGTTGTGGTCCATCCGCACCACCGCCACCAAGCCGACGGGCGAGACCCAGTTCTTCCTCATCTATGGAGCAGAAGCAGTCCTCCCTCACGAGGTCGGACATCGCTCTGCACGTGTCCTGGCATTTGATGAAACACAGCAGGATGCCAGGCGGGGGATGGACCTCGTGCTGGGGGAGGAACGTCGTCGCGAAGCTGCACTATGGGTAGCAAGATACCAGCAGGTGCTGCGGCGGTACCACTATCGCAGCGTCCACTCCAGGACGCTCGAGGTGGGTGACCTCGTCCTGAGGTGGGTCCTCTCCAGGGAAGGGCTGCATAAGCTCTCACCCATGTGGGAGGGCCCGTTCAAGGTCGTCCATGTCTCCAGGCCTGGGGCCGCGTGCCTAGAGACACAGGACGGGGTACCCATCCAGAACGCTTGGAACATTCAGCACCTTCAGAAGTTCTACCCCTGAAGAAAGGCCCAGCGCCTCTGAAGAAAGCCTGGCGCCTATGAAGAAAGGCCCAGCGCCTGTGAAGAAGGCCCGGCGCCTGTGAAGATCGTTGCTCGTGACACTCTCACGTAATAACGAGTGGGGCTGTACACGCCCCAGAGTCTCAGGAGTGCCGCCCTTGGGCCTCGGGGGCTCCCTCCCATGTCTTAGTGGCAGCACTTAGCTCCGCGCTGGTGAGAAGACATCGAAGACTAGACTAGGTGCCGGACGTGGCTTTTCATTTGCTTTCCGAAGTTGGCTCGCCCCTCTTTAATTGGAATTTGCTTTCTGGTGTCTCTTGCTGGTCTCGCCCTTTTGATTTCTGCCCCTGTTTCTGCATTCATTTCTTTGGTCGGCATGTACTCTCTCTCGCGCGCATTCCTTGCGAGGGGGCTGAACAGGTACCTCCATGAGCTTCGTTCTTCACTTTTTCGCGAGGTACCCTCGTTCGAGCCCGCAAGCTAGCGCACCTCTCTCTCAATCCGTGTCCCTTGGGTACCATGATATGAAGCGATGGGTCAAGGCCAGCGACACCTGTGACCAAGCCTCAGGTGAACGATAAACCTCTTGATGAATTTTTTGTAGCTCCTAAGCGCCTACCAGGCCAAGGAGGCCTCAGCAGGCACCAGGAAGCAAGCGCCTCGTGAGGAGGAGGCTACCTCGAGCAAGTCAAGCTAAGTTATCCCTACATAAAACGACGATGTTGCGTCACAGCACAGGAACGACAAACACAGCATAATGATTGAGATCATAGTTCGATACACGCCCCTCTGGGGCCCATTCTGGTTTCTTTCTGATGTAGGAAGGAAAGGAAGAACAAAATAAAAGGGACGCGTGCCCCTACAGCGATCCGCGAGGGCGGGCTTTTGGCGCCGTCCCAAGCTTAGCCAGACCCCTCCTCGCGCTTCATGGAGACGCGGCAACGAGATGACCCACTGTCGCCTTCGAAGCAGGCGCGGCAGCATGGCGGCTAGTCGTAACTGCCGCTGCTGGAGCTGTCGCTGGAGGAAGAGCCGCTGTAGCTGGACAAGACGTGGTCGGCCCCAAGGGCGGGTTCACCCTCATCCTCATCACAACTATCGCCAAGGTCGAGCACCTCCTCGCCATCGTTGACCTCGGGGCAGCACCCGACGCGGCGACCATCTTCCCCAAACACCCTCACGTAGAGGGTCGCATCACCGTCATACTCGAAATGGAGGGTGCACCGCCTGCCCAGGCTGCGCGCGCACGGGCAAACGTATGCCAACCACGGTCCAGGGCTATGTTGCCCGCGACGGAGACGTCGAACGCGACCCAGGAAGCCCTACTGCAGCAGCCATCCTCCTGCAACCAGAACCCGCTTGGACCAGAGTCTGGCAGCTCGTCACGAAGAAACACGAGAGCTGAAGCCAGTTGCCGTCCGGGTTCTCCGACCAGACGACAAACTCCGGTAGCACCTCCGCCAAGTGGATGCGCGGCCGGGGAGGCCGCACAACCACATCGCGTCTCCCTTCATCGACATGACAGCCACGACCATGGCTGCGCGGGGCCACGGCGAGGGTAGCGGTGTGCTTGCGGGGACGGCCACGTCCATGCTTGGGCACCGGAGAGTCGGGCCCCTCGCTAGGGGCCTTCCCCTTCTCCGCGGCGGAGAACCTCTTTGGTGGCGCCATTGGTGTCGCAACTGGCAATGGAGCAAAGGGGGAGAAGCGAGCGGAATGGGAAGAGATGGGCGACAGGGCCTCTGCCCCCTCCCCATTTATAGCAGAAGACGGCCAACTAGCGCCCCCACGATCACAGGTAATGATGGTTTTTCCCGCATGCAGCAGAGACTCGTCAAATCAAGCAGTTGCCGAGGCGATGTGGGGGAGTGGAGACGCCCATGTCCAGTCAATCGCCACGCGTCGACCAAGGCCGCATGCTAACGGGGCCCGCGGTGCTCCGCGCTTGCCCTTTAACTTCGCCTTGAAGCCAAGGCCGAGCGCTCCTTGGTCCCGGGGCTACTGTCGGCATTCTGGGAATGGGGGTCCCTAGACTTGCCTGCCCGCGGCCCACGGCGTGGCTCTGCGAGCAGGCCCGTATGACCCATTTTCACCAACAAGCTTTCAAGACCCTCGCAAGGGGCCAAGCCTCGTGATGCGGACAACACAAGACCTCCTTAGGAGCGGCCTCACCAGGCTGGCTCGTGAGGGGCAGAGAGTTCAAGGCAAGGCAAACCTCGCGAGGTTCCAATGACGTGAGCCATGACGATAGAGATCAGGCGGGCGTCAGGCGGGTGCCAGGCGGGCGCCAACACGCATAGTGTCCTTGTTTCCTCTTTGGTGCCAAGGGAGCAAGCGTGGGCGCGGAGTACCGAGGCATCAAGCAAAGGTTTCCATATCAATGCAACGAGACCAAGACCAGCAGGACGGCAAGACAGAGGTCACCATGGAGCCCAAGACGGCGTCACCACCAGAGCTTTTGGCAGGCGAAGACTGCTTTTGTCAGGATAAGCTGTACTCGTTGTCCCCTTTCGAATTGGCCGTTGTTGGCTCCCTTCCCACTCAATATTTTGGGAGAGGACCAGGGCCTCTATAAAGAGGATTAGCCACCACAGTAGGAGGGGGATCCAGATAGGCTGGAACTCACTCAGCTCATCCTCTCACCCACCAAGCACAAGAACACCTCGCCTCAGGAGGGTGTTCTTCCCCTTGTACTGTTCATCCTCATCCCAAGAGGCAATCCACCACCACCACACTGGACTAGGGTATTACACCACAACGGTGGCCTGAACCAGTATAAATCTTGTGTCCTTCGCGTTGCGAGTTTGTTGAGTTATCCCAAGAGATCTTAGTGAAGCTAGGATGCAGGTAGGTAGAGGGAGATCTTCACGCGCACCCCAGTGTTCGAACCTTGAGGGTTTTGCCGAAACCCGTGATCCGACAGTGGTTCCGAAGTCATTTTACCTCCTCTAGTTGCAATTCTAATAGGAAAGTCATGCATATTATTATTCATTTCATCAAGCAATTCTCTTTGAGATTTAGCAACTTGTTCTAACTGAGGTTGAACCATAGAAGCATGCTTTCCAACACCTCAAACATCATTTGATATTCTAAATAACAAGTTACTCAAGCGAACAATCATATCAAAATTGTATTTCAATTGTTTCATAACATTTGCATTGAAGTGATCTTGTTTTCTAATATAATTTTCAAACTCATAAAGGCATTGAGTAGGATGCATATTGTGAGGATTGTCATTATCATTGAACTTCATATGAGAATTTACCTCTACCACCTTAGGAGGTGGTGGTGTATTAAGCCCATGTATTTCTTTAATAGGAGGCAAATTTTTAACATCTTCAACTTTAATACATTTTTTCCTTCATAGATTTCTTTGCCTCTTGCATATCTTCAGGACTGAGATATAATATACCCCTCTTCTTTGGAGTGGATTTAGCCAGTGGTTCAGGAAGAGTCCAATCATCATAATTTTTCAATATGTTATTCAATAATTCTTCAGCTTGTCCAATAGTTCGTTCCCTGAAAACACAACCAGCACAACTATCTAGGAAGTCCATAGAAGCATCGGTTAGTCCATTATAGAAGATATCAAGTATTTCATTTTTCTTAATAGGATGATCAGGCAAAGCATTAAGTAATTGGCAAAGCCTCCCCCAAGCTTGTGGGAGACTCTCTTCTTTAATTTGAACAAAGTTAAATATTTCCTATAAGGCAGCTTGTTTCTTATGACCAGGAAAATATTTTTCAGAAAAGTAACAAATCATATCCTGGGGACTACACACACAATCAGTAGCAAGAGTATTGTACCAAGCATTAGCATCACCCTTTAATGAGAAAGGAAATAATTTGAGAATAAAGTAATAGCGAGTTTTCTCATCATGAATAAAAAGGGTGGCTATGTCATTCAACTTAGTAAGATGTGCCAGAATAGTTTCAGTTTCATAACCATGGAAAGGTTCAAATTCAACCAAAGTAACTAACTCTGGGATGATAGAGAATTCATAATCCTTATCATCAATAAAGATTGGTGAAGTAGCAAACTTAGGATCACATTTCATTCTATCATTTAGAGATTATTATTTATACTTGCATAATAATTTCTCTAGATCATCTCTATCTCTGCAAGCAAGAATATCTCTAGTTGTTTCTTCACTCATAACATAACCTCCCGGTACCTTAGGCAATTCATATCTAGGAAGGCTAGTTCTAGTAGGTGTTTCAAGAGATTCAGTTTCAAGTTTATCATTAGATTCAACAATATCATGTTGTATAACTCTAGCAATTTGTTTATCAAGAAATTCACCAAGTGGCACATCATCCTTATCAAGCAAGGCACTAGCATCATCATAAGCATTATCCATAACAGAAGTAGCATCATCAAGAACTTGCAACATATCAGAATTAATAGCATGTGGTGGTGTTGCAAGTTTACTTATAACAGAAGGTGAATCTAAAGCAGAACTGGATGGCAGTTCCTTACCTCCCCTCATCTTTGAGGGAACTATCTTAGTCTTAGCATCCTTCAGATTCTTCATAGTGATAATATGATAATAATCCCAAGTAACTCAACAAATATAGCTATGCTTCCCGGCAACAGCGCCAGAAAAAGGTCTTGATAACCCACAAGTATAGGGGTCGAACAGTTTTGAGGGTAGAGTATTCAACCCAAATTTATAGATTTGACACAAGGGGAGCCAAAGAATATCTGAAGGTATTAGCAGTTGAGTTGTCAATTCAACCACACCTAGAGATTAATTATCTGCAGCAAGGTGATCAGTAGCAAAGTAGTATGATAGTTTTGATAATAGTAGAAGCATCAACCGTAACGGTAACAGTGATAGCAATAGTTTGGTAGCAAGTGTAACGGTGATGATAGCAGTAGTAACTTAGCAACACCAATATAAGAAAAATTTGTAGGCATTGGATCGGTGACTTGTTGGATGATATTCATCATGAGACGGTTATAACCTAGGGCGATATGGCACTAGCTCCAGTTCATCGATATAATGTAGGCATGTATTCCATAAATAGTCATACATGCTTTATTAAAAGAACTCGCATGACATATTTTGTCCTACCCTCCCGTGGCAGCGGGGTCCATATTGGAAACTAAGGGATATTAAGGCCTCCTTTTAATAGAGAACCGGAACAAAGCATTAACACACGGTGAATACATGAACTCCTCAAACTACAGTAATCACTGGAGGAAATCCCGGTTATTATCACTCCGGGGTTACCAGATCATAACACGTAGTAGGTGACTATAACTTGCAAGATCGGATCTAGAACATGGATATAATGGTGATAACATAAACAGTTCAGATCTGAAATCATGGCACCCGGGCCCAAAGTGACAGGCATTAAGCATGGCAAAGTCATAGTGGATACTAGGGATCAAGCCCTAACAAAACTAACTCAACTGCATGATGAATCTCATCCAACTCCTCACCGACCAGCGAGCCTACGAAGGAATTACTCACTCCCGGTGTGGAGCATCATGGAATTGCTGATGGAGAAGGGTTGGTGATGACGAAGAACGAAGAGCCCCCTCTCCGGAGCCCGAAACGGACTCCAGATCTGCCCTCCTGAGGAAGAACAGGTCTTGGTGGCGGCGGCTCCATCTCGTGGATCGCGATAATTCTTTCTCCTTGATTTTTTTTCTCCGAAAATAGGATTTTATAGCGTTTAAGGGTCTGCGAGGCCACCAGGTGGGGACAACCCACCTGGGCGCGCCAGGAGAGGGGGGCGTGCCCTGGTGGGTTGTGCCCACCCAGGTGGATCTTGGCTCCAAAAATTGTTATTTATTGTATAAAAAATCCTTGCAAAGTTTCGTTCCATTCCGAGAACTTTTATTTCTACACAAAAACAACACCATGGTAGTTCTGCTGAAAATAGCGTTAGTCCGGGGTTAGTTTCATTCTAATCATGCAAATTTTAGAGTCCAAAACAAGAGGAAAAGTGTTAGGAAAAGTAGATACATTGGAGACGTATCAAGGATGAGCAGAAATTAAGCTTGGGGATGCTTGATACGTCTCCAACGTATCAATAATTTTTATCGTTCCATGCTATTATAGTATCAATCTTGGATGTTTTATATGCAACTTTATATCATTTTTTGGGACTAACCTATTAACCTAGTGCCTAGTGCCAATCGCTATTATTTGCTTGTTTTTGGATTTTCAGAAAATCAATATCAAACAGAGTCCAACGGAGAAAAAACTTTGGATTAATTTTTTCTGGACCAGAAGGGACCTTAGAAGGTTCGGGAGAAGACCAGACGAGCCACGAGGGAGCGACAAGCTTGGGGGGCAGGGGGTAGGTGCGCCCTCCAGGCTTGTGGGCCCCTTGTGGCACGTCTTGACCTAATTCTACCTCTATAAATTCCCAAATATTCCCCATACATCAGAGAGCCACCTGAAATACTTTTTCCGCCGCCGCAAGTTTCTGTTCTTTCGTGATCCCATCTGGAGGCCTTTTCGAGCACCCTATCGGAGGGGGAATCAGTCACGGAGGGCTTCTTCACTGCCCTTACGATGATGCGTGAGTAGTTTACCACAGACCTACGGGTCCATAGCTAGTAGCTAGATGGCTTCTTCGCTCTCTCTTTGATCTTCAATACAATGTTCTCCTCAATGTTCTTGGAGTTCTATTCGATGTAATCTTCTTTTGTGGTGTGTTTGTTTGGATCCGTTGAATTCTGGGTTTTTGGTCAGATTATTCATGAATATTAATTGAGTCCTCTCTGAATTCTTTTATGCATGATTATTATTGTATTGTATTTCTCTTCGATCTATCGATTTTAATTTGGCCAACTAGATTGACTTTTCTTGCAATGGAAGAGGTGCTTTGTGATGGGTTCAATCTTGCAGTGCTCAATCTCGGTGACAAAAAGGGACATGACACATATTTTTATTGTTGCCACTAAAGATAAAAAGATGGGATTTATTCATATTGCTTGGGTTTACTTTGTCTACATCATGTCATCTTGCTTAAGGTGTTACTCCGTTTTCATAAACTTAATACCCTAGATGCATGTTGGATAGCGGTCGATGGGTGGAGTAATAGGAGTACATGCAGGAAGGAGTCATTCTACTTGTCTCGTACGTGATGCATTGCTACTTCTTGAGCTTGAATTGGTTTTTTCCTTGAAGAGGAAAGGGTGATGCAGCACAGTAGAGATAAGTATTTCCCACAGTTAAGAACCAAGGTATCAATCTAGCATGAGAAGAACGCGCAAATCACCAATACCTGCACAAACAATCAAACACTTGCACCCAACGTGATAAAGGGGTTGTCAATCCCTTCACGGTCACTTGCAAAGGTGAGATCTGGTAGAGATAGATAAACAAAACTAAACGAAAGATAACTAAATATTTTTGGGTCTTTTTGGTGTATAGATCTCAGAATAAAAGATTGCAAAATAGTATATCAGAAACTAATATGATGGAAAATATACCCAGGGGCCATAGGTTTCACTAGAGGCTTCTCTCTTGAAGGCAAGTAATACGGTGGGTGAACAAATTACTGTCGAGCAATTGATAGAAAAGTGCAAAGTTATGACGATATCCAAGGTAATGATTATGTAATATAGGCATCACGTCTGTGTCAAGTAGACCGACTCCTGGCTGCATCTACTACTATTACTCCACACATCGACCGATTCATGCCTGCATCTAGAGTATTAAGTTCATGAAGAACAGAGTAACGCTTTAAGTAAGATGACATGATGTAGAGGAATAAACTCAAGCAATATGATCTAAACCCCATCTTTTTATCCTCGATGGCAACAATACAATACATGCCTCGCTACCCTACTTTGTCACTGGGTGAGGACACCGCAAGATTGAACCCAAAGCAAAGCACTTCTCCCATTGTAAGAAAAACCAATCTAGTTGGCCAAACCAAACCGATAGTTCGAAGAGAATTAAAAAGATACCAAATCATGCATATAAGAATTCAGAGAATATTCAAATAATATTCATAGAGAATCTGATCATAAATCCACCATTCATCAGATCTCAACAAACACACCGCAAAAGAAGATCACATCGGATAGATCTCCAAGAACATCGAGGAGAACATGGTATTGAGAATCAAAGAGAGATAAGAAGCCATCTAGCTACTAACTATGGACCCGTAGGTCTAAGGTGAACTATCCATACTTCAGTGGAAGAGCAATAGAGTTGATGTAGATGCCCTCTGTGACCGAATCCCCCTCCTGCAGGATGTCGGAAAAGGTCCAAAGATGGGATCTCACGAGAATAGAAGGTTGCGGCGGTGCAAAAGTGTTTTCGTGGATGCTTCTGGAGGTTCGGGAATATATGTGGATATATTGGAGGAAGAACTAGGTCAGGGGAGTCACGAGGGGCCCACAAGGTAGGGGGCTGGGGGAGTCCTTGATTTGGGGGTCTTCGGGTGTCCGGTCTATTTGATATGGGCCAGACTGATGGGCCATCAAAATAAAGCGGAAGGCTATCCCCCATGTCCGGGTAGGACTCCTATGTGCGTAGAACGGCTAGTTTGGTGTCCGAGTGTAATGTTTCTTTCCTCTGCAAGCCGACTCTATACAACACTAGGCCCCTCCAGTATGTATATAAATCAGGGGGTTTAGTCCGTAGAGGCTATCAGAATAATCATAGGCTAGACAACTAGGGTTTAGCCATTACAATCCCGAGGAAGATCAACTCTTGTAACCTCTATACTTATCGAATACAATCAAGCATGACGTAGGGTTTTACCTCCTTTAAGAGGGCACGAACCTGGGTAAAACACCGTGTCCCTATTATCCCTTGTTACCATCGATCCTTAGACACACAGCTTGGGACCCCCTACCCGAGATCTGTCAGTTTTGACACCGACATTGGTGCTTTAATTGAGAGTTTCGTTGTTTTGTCAATAGAAGAATCGATGGCTCGCCTCTTCATTGACAATGGCGCTGTCTCCGGGGAGACTTTCCTCCCCAGTCAACTTTTCGTGTTTGGCGGCTTCATGCTATGTGCCAACTTGACCGGTCACCTTGAGCAGGTCGACAACTATGCCCCTGGTCACCAAATCATGTTTGGAAGTTTGAACTACATTGTTGATATCCGAGGAGACCTGATCTTCGAGGGGTTCACGGCTTCGGCCGCCACTCCCCACCCACACGAAGGAGGCCCTTCAGATCTACTATCACATCCCGTCCAAGGGTCGATGCTCGTGTCCGCCTCAGCCTTAGATTTGGGTCGGACCACTTCGTCCGAAGACGGGAGGTTGAACCGCGCTGGACTCTCTCCCATCACAGAGCTTCTAGCCGGAAACCCAGATGCAACCACGCCATCGGTGGACCTAGAGTCAAACGGGACTCTCTCCGTCATCGGGAAGCCGGACTCACCTCTGGGCACCAACTACGAACTCTCGAGGTATGCGTCCTTCGGATCCTCGGACGTCTGTCCAACTCTCGCTCTTAAATGAGGCGCTGGACTGAATATAATCTCTCGCCATCACGGAGGTTTCATCTCCGAACTACGCCCAGTTCGAACTGGGGGCTGAGACTAGGGAATTGTACGTCCCACCCACCACCCACTTAATAGCCACTATCGAGGATTTAACTGGCATGCTAGACTACGCTTCTGAAGACATCGATGGCATGGACGACAATGTCAAAGCCTGATGGTAGTTGGAACTATGTCGGTATTTTCCTGGAGAGGGAGGGATGATGTAACACAGTGACTGTCGGATTTCGGGTTCCGGCAGACCCTTGAGGTTCGAACACTGGGGTGCGCGCGGAGCTTTCGTCTCCTACCTACCTGCACCCCTCCGCCTTGCTAGGATCTAAACTAAGGAAAGAACAACACAAGAGACACAGGGTTTATACTGGTTCGGGCCACCGTTGTGGTGTAATACCCTACTCCAGTGTGTGGTGTGGTGGATTGCCTCTTGGGCTGATGATGATGAACAATACAAGGAAGAACAGCCTCGCGAGGGTCTGTTCTTGGCTGGGGCGATGAACTGCTGGGAGGAGCTCAGTCGCCCTTCTCTCTCTCTCTCTCTCTCTCTCTCTCTCTCTCTCTCTCTTTATTTTTGCCCTTGGTCCGTCCTCTCCTGTCTAGCGGGTGGCTGGTCCTATTTATAGGGGCCCTGGTCCTCTTCCCAAATATCGAGCGGGAAGGGAGCCAACAATGGCGGGCTAATTTGAAAGGGGACAGCTAGTACTAGCTATCCTGACAAAAGTAGTCTTCGCCTGCGCAAAGCTCTGGTGATGACGCCGTCTTGGGCTCCACGGTGACCTCCTCTCGTAGTCCTCCTGGTCTTGGTCTCGTTGCACCGAAATGGCAACCTTTGCCTGATGCATCGGTACTCCGCGGCTGCGCTTGCCCCCCTTGCACCAAAGAGGGAAGGAGGACACTGCGCGGGCTGGCACCCGCCTGGCGCCCTCGGTCGTCATGGCTTGCGTCACAGGCACCTCGTGAGGTACCCCGTCTTGATCTCTCCGCCTCCTCGTGAACCAGCCTGACGAGGCCGTGCCTGAGGAAGCTCCACGTCGTCCGCCCCGCGAGGCTTGGCCCCTCGCGAGGGTCTTGGGTTTGTGTTAGTGAAGATGGGCCGCGCTGGGCCCCCTTTTGAGCCACGCCGCAGGCCGCAGGCAGGCAAGTCTGGGGACCCCCGTTCCCAGAACGCCGACAGTAGCCCCCGGGCCCAAGGCGCGCCCGGACTTGGCCGTGTAGGGAGGCGGAAGGGCAAGGGCGAAGCGCCGCAGGCCCTAACAGCCTGCAGCCTTGGGCGCCGCGTGGCGGCTGATTGGACGTGGGCGGCACTGTTCCCCTACGCCCTCCTTATTTTGCGCCATGCTATGCGGACCCGTAGTTGTACACAGCCGTTCCCCTTTTTGGTTGCTCGTGCGCCCTCTGTCCTTCCTCCGCTCGAACTCCGGTTTCTGTTCTCAACTCAATCTTGAACCTTCCTCCCCCCTTCCCCTCGCCATGGCTCCAATGAAGAAGGGAAGAGGGAAGAAATCCGTGTCTCCGCCTTGCCCGCCGCCGTTGGCGGCCCCCGCCGAGGGCTTGGGCAAGGTCAGCTTGGCCCTGGCCACCATCTTCAATGAATGCGGGAGGACGACGGCCTGGCCCGTGTCCCACTTCTCCATCAATAGGATAGCCACCGAGGTCCCGTATTTTGCCGACGCCCTGTGGGCGGGTCTGGTTCCTCCTTTTTCTGATTTCTTCAATGTCGTGCTTTCCCATTATCAGATCCACATGATGCATCTGGGTCCTGAATCCATCACTCTCCTTTCGGTCTTCGCCTTTGTTTGCGAGGCTATGATGGGCATCCTTCCTTCGGTTGCCTTGCTGCGCCACTTCTTCTTGCTGCGCCTTGTTGACCCTACCCAATGTTGGGCGTGTGTGAGCTTCGTTGCAGCACCTGAGACGGCGGCCTCTGGGATTGACTTCAAGCTCCCTCCGCCCGCGGTTGGGTTCCGCGAGCGGTGGCTGTATGTGGATGCTGGGGTGCCCAGCCCCCTGCTGTTGGAGCCAACTTCACCTGCTGTCCCCAATTCGGGCTGGGGCCAGGAGACGCTTGAGAGCCCCCGGCTCGTCTTCATCTGGCACCGCTTCGCGTTCTTGAGGTCGCTTGGCGCGATAGCGCCCAAGGTGGTGAAGGAGTTCCTGCTACGCCGCGTTGCTCCTCTCTAGTGTCACTCCTGCCGTATGTGGGCCTTCAGTGGGCGCGATGACCGTATGAGGCTCCAGGAAGAGGACCTGACGCCTGAAGTGCTGAGGACGATGCTCTTAACCCTGACGGGGGACCCCAACCCTGGCAGTATCCAGCAGGGAGGGGCCTTGATGTACCTCTGCCAGAGCGGGGGCGATTTCGTGAGGCAGATGCCTATCTTCGATGAGTGGGGGTCGTGCCCCGCCGGCCTTCAGGGGCCACGCGAGAACCCAGTGGTGGTGACTGCCCTTCTAGTCGGCCAAGGCGACTCTTCCTCAAGTGGCGGAGCAGGGAGGCACGAGGCGCTAGAGGCTGAGGGGGCTCTCGGCAGGGTGACAGCGCAGGGCGAGGCTCATGAGGAAGCAGTTATCGGGGCCCATGTCGCTGAGGCTGAGGGTGACAAGCAGCTGCCCTCCGCGCCTACGATCGAGGCCACTGAGGCTCTGGCGGCTTCTCTTGGCGAGGTGATTGGCGGCGCACGTCAGGCAGGCGCCCCTAAAGCAGATTGCCTTGACGCTCCATCTTCGTCGCTGGTTGATCCCTGCACCCAACTCTTAGGCCGCTTCCGCGTGGACTTTGAGGCCCTCCGGAAGATAAGGGAGGCCCTGGGCAATGATTACCCTTGTCGCCTGCTGAAGCGCAGGAAGTACTTTGCCACTGACGAGTAAGCCTTCTCCTTTCCCAGCTCCCGATCCTTCTGTTGCTCTTACTGACCATTGCTCCGCAGGCCCCTTCCAGCCGAGCTTGCGGAGACGGCTGAGGAGCCATCCCCTTGGCCTCGCCCCCTCCACCGTCCTCAAGCACTCCAAACAGTGGAGCCCTTGTGGTGAGGGCGATCGACAGGCGAGCCGTCCCGAGGCGTATTGTGGCCCTGCGCGCCTCGCGATCCTACGCGGGCCTTCTCGTGGCATAACCAGCCTGCCGTGGGCTTCTCGCTTGGTCGTGGACTGCGATTGGCTGAGGCGCTTCCTGCGCTCTTCACCTGGCAACGGGCTGGCCCCAGGCCGGGCTTCTGACGCGGCGTGCCCAGCCGTCGCGAGGGTGCCAGCCCCCAGCCCCCAGCCCAGAGGGGGAGTGCTGACTCGCGGCCCCCGGCGCTTGCTTGGGGCTGATGGTGGTGTGGAAGACGTGCTTGAGCGCGCTCAGGAGCATCGCGCCCTTCGCCAAGGATTCCTTTGGAGGGCGGCTAACGCGGTAAGCCTGCTTGGAGAGGAGCTTGCCGATGAAGACGCGCGCCTTGAGGCCGAGGGCCTGCACCTGGCTGCAGAGAGGCACGAGCTGGAGGGCGCCATCGCCATCGCGCGCTGTCAGCGCAATCTTGATGACGCAGAGGCCAAGGCATCGCTGGTGACCTCTCGGGAGGCCCGATCTTGGGCCGCTGAGGAGGCTCGGGAGGCTGACCGGCGGAGAACGGCGGCGGAGGAGCGGGCTCGAGAGCTCATGGCCTGGTGCCACTCGCTGGAGGAGCAGGTGGAGCTGCGCGGGGCAGCCCTTGCGTCGATGAAGGTGGCCTCCGGCGACTCAGCAGAGCTCCAGAAGCGTGAGGAGGCGCTGACGCTGGAAGCCGCCGAACGTACCCGTGAGTACGAGCGCCTGGAGACGAGGGAGCGCTTGGTGACGCAGGCGGAGGATGATGTTGCTGCACAGGAAGCCCGCGTCCTGGAGGAGGTCGGATGTCGAGTGGCGATGGCGCATTTGAACCTCGAGCACGAGTTCGAGGAGAAGCTGGGGTTGATTCGGGCCGAAGCTGAAGGCAGGACTGCTGCCTTGAGGGCCAAGCTGGAGGAGGCGACACAGCGGGCCGACGCTTTCCGGGCCGCTCTTGAGGTGTCGCAAGGTGAGTTAACCGCCTCCCAGGACGAGGTGCTCCTTCTCCGCCAGCGGGTGGAGGAGGCTGAGGTCGTCGCGGGCCAAAATGTGGACGAGATCCGTCAGCGGCGGACCCTGGAGCATGAGCACGGCCCCATGCTTGCCACGCTCCGGGAGAGAGCCAACACAGCCTTGGGCAACATCTGCGAGGCGGCTGTTGGCGAGCCGCACGCAGTCAACTATGCTGGCAATCTTCAGTTCTTCACTGACGTGGTGACACAGCTGGAGGCGCGGTCGGTCAGGGCTGACAGGTTGGTGGAGGAGAGGAGCCGCGTCCTGCTTGGGCGCGCCTTTTCTCGCGTCTTCATCCACCTCCGGAACATGGATCCCCACTTTGATTTTGATGCTGCCATCGCCCCAGTCCCCCAGGCCGTCCGAGGCGACCTGGCGCACTGGGTGGAAGACAATGTGGAGGCTCTTATCAGGGCCTTCGCTTCGGACAACGACGACGCGATCGTGGCGGCCGTCAAGGGCGGCGTGGTGAACGGCCCTGACGCCGCTGACGGCGACGCGGACAGTGATGGCGGGTTCAGCGATGCCAACAACGGCTCGGGTGGAGATCCTGAGAACGCATTGGGGGATTCATCCGACTGATTGTGCATCGCTCCTACTTCCTTACCCTGCATGAATAGAACTCAGGTTTCGGCCTGATTGCAGTGAGAGAATTTTGAAGGGGGAGCCCCTTATGTAAACTTGTGTTCATCGTATTAGTAGACGCCACATTGCCCATGCGCCCGCGCCAAGTGGTTGGCCCAAGCGACGCGCTGGTCAGCCAGTTTACCTTTGTCCCGTGCTGGCCCTGAGGCAGCCTGTGGGAGGTTGTGGTGTCTTGAGTGTTCCCTGACTGGGTTCGTAGGATCTGCAGTAAAACACCCTCCTGAGAGGTCACGTCTGCGGCAGTCTGGGCTACGCGCAAGCTAGGCCCGTCCCGGCTCGCGAGGGGCTCGCAAGGGGAGGTAGCTGAGGCGAAGCGGTAACCAAAACGCGAGAAATTGCTCAAACGAGACTAAGCACCCCTTCCCCGAACACACGCAAATCTCAAATTCGAATCCAACTTGAATCCAGCGGGGGAAAGCGACAACCAAAGGGAAGAGCAACGAAAGCAAACAAAAGGCCGCGTCTGGCACCTAGTCTAGTCTTGGATGTCTTCTCACCAGTGTGGAGCTAAGTGCTGCCACTGGGCGTGGGAGGGAGCCCCAGGGCCTGAGGCCGGCACCCCTGAGACTCTGGGGCGTGTACAGCCCCACTCATTATTACGTGAGAGTGTCACGGGCGGCGAGCTTCACAGGCACTGGGCCTTCTTCACAGGTACTGGCCTTGCTTCATATCGCCAGATGAGGGCCCCGCCATGCGCCACACTCTAGTGCCATCAACGACGACCGGAAACCAGGACGCCGCCGATGGAGTAGAGCGGTCGCCAGCGGTTCCCCCGACGACCACGGGTCCTCCGCCGGGGGCAGGCTCTGAGGCACCTCCCCAGCGGAGGGCCTACCTCCTGAGAACACCTTGCTCCGAACGCCGCGGTGGTGATGTCGGATCCCAGCCCCTCTCCTGCAGCCCCCTACGCCCTCCTCCCGAGGGGCAGGAGACTGTGGGAGCGGGGCAGCCGCTCGCTGTGGTGACCTGCACCTCCTGCGATCCATGGTTAGCGTATACCTGCTCCTGAAGAATTAGCAGTACCCGATAATCGTTGCCCCCAGCGCGGCCAGTAGGACCGTCCCGGGGCTCCTGGAAAGGATCAGCTTCTGGCGCCTCGTCCCCCCAGCCTGGGCTGAGGAGCGAGCCTTGTTCGCTCTCGTGTGGGTGTCCTTGGTCCATCATGAGGGGCACGTATTCCTACGGCACCGTCATCCCGAATGCCACGCCATAATGCCCCGCATGCCACGCGGTCCTGCCTGACACGCCCACCGTGGGGTGGCAGCGCGGCCGCCCACTAGGGCTGCAGGTCGCGTCGAGTCCTTCTTCTTCGTGGACCGGGAGCGGGGGCAGCGCCGCCGCCGGTCCGGCGCTGACAGCTTCGCTGGCGTCGGAGTAGCCTTGGATCCCGCGGCCGCGCGCAGAGCCCCCGCGCGGGCGCGCGCGGAGCCCCTGCGCGGGCCGCCGTGGGCTTGAGATGGGAGCTGGGTGGAGAAGGGGTGAGCCCCCGAGGCGGCGAAGCCCAGGAGCTCTGCCACTCGCTCCAGCAGCACGTCGTGGCCGCCCTCCAGCAGCCTGCACTGCGGTAGCTCTCGGGCCACTGTGAGCGCGGCCCTCGAGTTCGCCTGCTCCCTGCGAGTGTACGACGTCGTGGTCGCGGCGTGATTGGAGGCCCTTGCTGCCGACCGCGCCTGCCACGGCATGAGAGCTGTCAAAGCCTGTCCGCGTTGCCCGCGGCCCGCACTGCCCTGCGGACCGCGAGCTGCCTAGGGCACAGGGTCGCCCGAGGCAAGCGGCTCTACGCAGGCGGGCCACACCGCCCACGGATCTGGGGTGCCCGCCTGGTCGCCGGACATGGTGATGACGACGCGACGGGGCGCGAAGCGGTAAAAGGTGGACTCCGGCGCACCCCTACCTGGAGCGCCAAATGTCAGATTTCAGGTTCTGGCAGACCCTTGAGGTTCGAACACTGGGGTGCGCGCGGAGCTTTCGTCTCCTACCTACCTGCACCCCTCCGCCTTGCTGGGATCTAAACTAAGGAAAGAACAACACAAGAGACAAAGGGTTTATACTGGTTCGGGCCACCGTTGTGGTGTAATACCCTACTCCAGTGTGTGGTGTGGTGGATTCCTCTTAGGCTGATGATGATGAACAATACAAGGAAGAACAGCCTCACGAGGGTCTGTTCTTGGCTGGGGTGACGAACTGCTGGGAGGAGCTTAGTCGCCCTTCTCTCTCTCTCTCTTTCTTTTTGCCCTTGGTTCGTCCTCTCCTGTCTAGTGGGTGGCAAATATCGAGCGGGAAGGGAGCCAACAATGGTGGGCTAATTTGAAGGGGGACAGCTAGTACTAGCTATCCTGACAAAAGTAGTCTTCGCCTGCGCAAAGCTCTGGTGATGACGCCGTCTTGGGCTCCACGGTGACCTCCGTCTTATAGTCCTCCTGGTCTTGGTCTGGTTGCACCGAAATGGCAACCTTTGCCTGATGCCTCGGTACTCCGCGGCTGCGCTTGCCCCCCTTGCACCAAAGAGGGAAGGAGGACACTGCGCGGGCTGGCACCCGCCTGGCGCCCTCGGTCGTCATGGCTTGCGTCATGGGCACCTCGTGAGGTACCCCGCCTTGATCTCTCTGCCTCCTCGTGAGCCAGCCTGACGAGGCCGTGCCTGAGGAAGCTCCGCGTCGTCCGCCCCGCGAGGCTTGGCCCCTCGTGAGGGTCTTGGGTTTGTGTTGGTGAAGATGGGCCGCGCTGGGCCCCCTTTTGAGCCACGCCGCAGGCCGCAGGCATGCAAGTCTGGGGACCCCCGTTCCCAGAACACCGACAGCGACAGTAGGTATTTCCCCCAGTTATGAAACCAAGGTATCAAACCAGTAGGAGAACCAAGCAACACAACGTAAACAACACCTGCACACAAAACAACAACAACTCGCAACCCGACGTGTTAAAGGGGTTTTCAATCCCTTCCGGGGTACGGCACAAGAAATTGCGTGTTGACGAGAGAAAGTTGTAATAGACTGAAATAATAGATCGCAAATAAAATAAAGTGCAGCAAAGTATTTTTGGATTTTTGGTTTAATACATCTGAATAAAAATGCAAAGGAAAAGTAGATCGCAAGGCAAATATATGAGAAAGAAGACCCGAGGGGCGTAGGTTTCACTAGTTGATTCTCTCGAGAAAAATAGCAAACGATGGGAAAACAAATTACTGCTGGGAAATTGATAGAACTTTAAATAATTATGAAAATATCCAGGCAATGATCATTACATAGGCATCACGTCCAAGATTAGTAGAATGACTCCTGCCTGCATCTACTACTATTACTCCACACATCGACCGCTATCCAGCATGCATCTAGTGTATTAAGTTCATGGAAAAATGGAGTAATGCAATAAGAACATTGACATGATGTAGACAAGAGCCGTTTATCTTAGGCGGTAGATATAGATCTCGTATTTTTATCCTTAGTAGCAACGATACATACGTGTCAGTTCCCTTTCTGTCACTGGGATCAAGCACCGTAAGATCGAACCCACTACCGGGCACCTCTTCCCATTGCAAGATAAATAGATCAAGTTGGCCAAACAAAACCCAAATGTCGGAGAAGAAATACGAGGCTAAAAGATATCACGCATAAAAGAGATCAAAGAAACTCAAATAATTTCATGGATACAAAAAGATATGACTGATCATAAACTCAAAGTTCATCAGATCCCAACAAACACACTACAAAAGAGTTACATCATATCGATCTCCAAGAGACCATTGTATTGAGAATCAAGAAAGAGAGATGAAGCCATCTAGCTACTAACATTGGACCCGAAGGTCTACAAAGAAATACTCACGCATCATCAGAAAGGCACCAATGGAGGTGGTGAACCCCATCCGAGATGGTGTCTAGATTGGATCTGGTGATTCTGGACCCTGCGGCGGCTGGATGAATATTTCGCCGACTCCTCTAGGGTTCTGGTATTTTTGGGGTATTTATAGATCAAAGAGGTGGTCCGGGGGCACCCGAGGTGGGCACAACCCATCAGGGCGCGCCTGGGCCTCCTGGCGCACCCTGGTGGGTTGTGCCCCCCTCGGGGCACCCCCAGGTGCAACCAGGGCCCATTGCCTTCCTTCTAGTCCATAAAAAATCTCCTTAAAGTTTCGTGGCATTTGGACTCCGTTTTATATTGATTTTCTACAATGTAAAAAACATGGAAAAACAGCAATTGGCACTTGGCACTATATCAATAGGTTAGTAGCAAAAAATTATATAAAATAACTATAAAATGATTATAAAACATCCAAGATTGATAATAAAACAGCATGGAACAATCAAAAATTATAGATACGTTGGAGACGTATCAGCATCCCCAAGCTTAACTCCTACTCGTCCTCAAGTAGGTAAGTGATAAAAACATAATTTTTGATGTGGAGTGTTGTTCATCAAGTCATATCATATTCTATTCTTTACAGCATGGACATTTGGACTTTTATGTGATTCAAAGCAATAGTCTAGTTTTGACATAATAATTTATATGCTCAAGCATATCAACAAGCAACCATGTCTTTCAAAATATCAATGCTAAAACAAGTTATCCATAGCCCATCATGCTCAAACATTTGCCTCCTAGTTGGTGCTTTTATGGGAGAAGATGGAGACTCGTATTTCAAAATATAAAAATTGCATGGACTAAAAGAAAGTCCCTTCGCAGAGGGAAGTAGGGATTTGTAGAGGTGCCAGAGCTTAAAGCGAAAAATTAGAGATAAAAACATTTTCGGAGGTGTATCCATCCCACCAACGAAAATGACTTAGAGTTCCCAATACTTCCCATGCATAGATATATCATAGGTGGTTCCCAAACAGAAAATAAAGTTTATTCCTTTTTCCACCATAACTTTCACTTTCCATGGCGAACCGTATCCACGGGTGCCCTCCATACCAACACTTTCCAAGGAATTTATTATTTGACAACATAAAGTAAATTCATTTATTTTTTTGCAATTCGAGACTGGGCATCCCTAATACCTTCGCCTTACTCTCATGCAATGACAAGTGAATAAACACTCATCTTGAGAATAACACATCTAGCATGGAAAATATTAGCCATCCCTCACCGCTCCGTGAGCGAAACAAACACACAAAAGAGAAGTTTATTTTGAAAATTAGAGATGACACATGCAAATTTTCTTAGAACGGCAAAATAATACCGCATATAGGTAGATATAGTGGACTCATGTGGCAAACTCGTTTAAAGGATTTTGGATGCATAAGTAGAGGTCATACTTCGTGAAAAATGAAGGCTAGAAAAAATATTGAGAAGCGACCAACCAAGAAATGAATAATCTCATAATAAAGCATTAAGCATAATTAACACCAAATAATGCACCACAAGTAGGATATAATTTTCATTGCATGATTATTGACTTTCGTGCATGCATAGGGAATCACAAACCTTAACACAAATATTCTTACTAGAGCACAATTACTCATCAACATAACTCACATATCACATCATCATATCTCAAAACTATTACTTAGAATCAAGTTTATTTTGTCCAATGATCTTCATGACATTTTATTTTACTTTATCCCTCTTGGATATATATCACTTTGGGACTAATTTTCATGTGTTGCTTTTCATAAGCTCAAGCAAATATAAGTGAAGATCATGAGCATAACAAATTTTCTTTCTCTCAAAATAATTTAAGTGGAGCAAGAGAGAATTTCTTCAAAATTTTACTAACTCTCAAACAAATCTAAGTGAAGCAAGAGAGCATTTCTTCAAAAACACTAAGCACACCGTGCTCAAAAAGATATAAGTGAAGCACTAGAGCAAGTCCTAGCTCATAAAAAATTTAAGTGAAGCATAGCGAGCAATTCTAACAAGTCATGACATAATTTTGGCTCTCTCAAATAGGTGTCTCCAGCAAGGATTGTTAACTTAAAACACAAAATAAAACAAGCAAAGACACATATCATACAAGACGCTCCAAGCAAAACACATATCATGTGACGAATAAAAATATTGTCTCGAGTAAAATACCGATAGTTGTTGGAAGAAAGCGGGGATGCCACTCGGGGGCATCCCCAAGCTTAGGCTCTTACATCCTTCCTTCATGCATCGTAAGATAACCCAAGACTTGAAAACTTCAATCACACAAAACTCAACAAAGCCTTCGTGAGATCCGTTAGTATAAGAATAATAAATCACTACTATAAGTGTTGTATCAAACTAATTCATGTTTTGTTTTTGTATTATATCGGCTATATTCCAACTTTTCTATGGAAAAAACTCATCAAACAAAACCATAGAGCCATCAAAATAAGCACACAACACAAAGAAAACAGAATCTGTTAAAATAGAACAGTCTGTAGCAATCTGATTATTTCGAATACTTATGTAACTCAAAAAACTCTGAAAAATTAGGACGACCTAAGAAATTTGTATATATATCTACTGCAAGTGGAATGGGTATTTTATCGCTCTCTGGTAAAAAATGAAAATTAATTTCGTGAGCATAAAAGATTCTGTTTTTTAGCAAGATCAAACAACTATTGCCCAAGAAGATCCTAAAGTCTTTACTTGTCACAAACACTAATTAAAACATAAAAACACAATCATAACAGTAGAATAATTGTGATAACACTCAAGAACAGAAATCGAAAAGCAAAAATAAATTTTATTCATTGGGTTGCCTCACAACAAGCGCTATAGTTTTACGCCCTTAGCTAGGCATAAAGCATGGATCTAAGTTTTTTCATCTTTGTCCAACTCTTCAATCAAACACTTAGAATCCCTCAAAGATTTAGCATAAAGATTTCCATTAACAACACTCCTAGGAATAAATCCAAAGATTTCATTCTTGCAAAAAGGATCTCTTATCACTTCAACAAAATGAGGGTGGATACTAATCATCTTATGATCTCCTTTATTGCTATCACTAGAAGTTGCACCGTTGTTTCTGGATCTCCTACTCTTTATGAGAGTTTCCTCAATAATTTTAGTGGTAGTAAAAGTCGTGCTTAGATTACTAAAGATTTCTTCCAATTTATCAATCCGAGACGGACTTTCTTCTATTCTTTCATGGATCAAGGTACCCCTCTCTTTTAACAACTTAAAAATATCGCCCGCTTTTGACCCAAGATTAGTAGCAAAATTATGCATCTTTTTATGTATAATTTCCATATGATCTCCGGTGAGCATTTTATTTTCGATAGCATCTAGTCTTTCCAAAACATGCTCAAGAGTCAAAATTGTTTCATTAACCATAAGAGGTGGTGATCCCACTAAATTTCCCATAGCATTAAGAGCATCAAAAGGAGGACTCATCAAGGACAAATCTATACCAAGTGGTGATGCCAACTGTCGGATTTCGGGTTCCGGCAGACCCTTGAGGTACAAACACTGGGGTGCGCGCGGATATTTCGCCTTCTACCTACCTGCACCCCTCCGCCTCGCTAAGATCTAAGCTATGGAAAGAATAACACAAATGACACAGGGTTTATACTGGTTCGGGCCACCGTTGTGGTGTAATACCCTACTCCAGTGTGTGGTGTGGTGGATTGCCTCTTGGGCTGGCGATGATGAACAATACAAGGAAGAACAGCCTCGCGAGGGTCTGCTCTTGGCTGGGGCGATGAACTGCTGGGAGGAGTTCAGTCACCCTTCTCTCTCTCTCTCTTCTCTTTTTCTCGTCCCTCGTCCCCCTTGTTCTGTGGGTGGTTGGTCCTATTTATAGAGGCCCTGGTCCTCTTCCCAAATATCGAGCGGGAAGGGAGCCAACAATGGTGGGCTAATTTGAAGGGGGACAACTAGTACTAGCTATCCTGACAAAAGTAGTCTTCGCCTGCACAAAGCTCTGGTGGTGACGTCGTCTTGGGCTCCGCAATGACCTCCGTCTTGTAGTCCTCCTAGTCTTGGTATTGTTGCACCGAAATGGCAAACTTTGCCTGATGCCTCAGTACTCCACGGCTGCGCTTGCTCCCTTTGCACCAAAGAGGAAAGGAGGACGATGCGCGGGCTGGCACCCGCCTGGCGCCTTCGGTCGTCATGGCTTGCGTCACGGGCACCTCGTGAGGTACCTCGCCTTGATCTCTCCGCCTCCTCGTGAGCCAGCCTGATGAGGCCGTGCCTGAGGAAGCTCCGCATCGTCCGCCCCGCGGGGCTTGGCCCCCCGCGAGGGTCTTGGGTCTATGTTAGTGAAGATGGGCCGTGCTGGGCCCCCCTTTGAGCCACGCCGCAGGCCGCAGGCAGGCAAGTCTGGGGACCCCCGTTCCCAGAACGCCGACAGTAGCCCCCGGGCCCAAGGTGCGCCCGGACTTGGCCGTGCAGGGAGGCGGAAGGGCAAGGGCGAAGCGCCGCGGGCCCTAACAGCCTGCGGCCTTGGGCTCCGCGTGGCGGTTGATTGGACGTGGGCGGCACTGCTCCCCCACGCCCCCTGATTTTGCGCCATGCTAGGCGGACTCGTAGTTGTACACAGCCGCTCCCCCTTCTGTCGCTCGAGCGCCCTCTGTCCTTCCTCCGCTCGAACTCCAGCTTCTGTTCTCGACCCAATCTCGAACCTTCCCCCCCTTTTTTTCCCATCGCCATGGCTCCGACGAAGAAGGGCGAGGGGAGAAACCCGTGCCTCCGCCTGGTCCGCCGCCATTGGCGGCCCCCGCCGAGGGCTTAGGCAAGGTCAGCTCGGCTCTGGCCACTATCTTCAACGTATGCGGGAGGACGACGGCCTGGCCCGCGCCCCACTCCTCCATCGACAGGATAGTCACCGAGGTCCCGTATTTCGCCGACGCCCTGTGGGCGGGTCTGGTTCCTCCCTTTTCTGATTTCTTCAATGCTGTGCTTTCCCACTATCAGATCCACATGATGCATCTGGGTCCTGAATCCATCACCCTCCTTTCGGTCTTCGCCTTTGTTTGCAAGGCCATGATGGGCATCCTTCCTTCGGTTGCCTTGCTGCGCCACATCTTCTCTCTGCGCCTTGTCGACCCTACCCAATGCTGGGCGTGTGCGAGCTTCATTGCTGCCTCTGAGACTGCGGCCTCTGGGATTGACTTCAAGCTCCCCCCGCTCGCGGCTGGGTTCCGCGAGCGGTGGCTGTATGTGGACGCAGGGGTGCCCAGCCGCCTGCTATCGAAGCCAACCCTGCCTGCTGTTCCCAATTCGGGCTGGGGCCAGGAGACGCTTGAGAGCCCCCGGCTCGTCTTCGTCTGGCACCGCTTCGCGTTCTTGAGGTCGCTTGGTGTTACAGCGCCCAAGGTGGTGAAGGAGTTCCTGCTACGCCGCGTTGCTCCTCTCCAACGCCACTCCCGCCGAATGTGGGCCTTCAGCGGGCGCGATGATCATATGAGGCTCCAGGAAGAGGACCTGACTCCTGAAGTGCTAAGGATAGCGCTCTTGACCCTGACTGGGGACCCCAACCCTGGCTGCATCCAGCGGGGAGGGGCCTTGCTGTACCTCTGCCAGAGCAGGGGCGATTTTTTGAAGCAGATGCCTATCTTTGATGAGTGGGGGTCGCGCCCCACCGGCCTCCAGGGGCCTCGCGAGAACCCAGTGGTGGTAACCGCCCTTCCAGTCGGCCAAGGCGGCTGTTCCTCGAGCGGCGGAGCAAGCAGGCATGAGGCGCCAGAGGCCGAGGGGGCTCCCGGTGAGGTGACGGCGCCGGGCGATGCTCATGAGGGAGCGGCTCTCGGGGCCCGTGCTGCTGAGGGTGACGAGCAGCTGCCCTTAGTGCTTGCGACTGAGGCCCCTGAGGCTCCGGCTGCTTCCCTTGGGGAGGCGATTGGCAGCGCGCATCAGGCAGGCGCCCCTGACGCAAATCGCCTTGACGCTCCGTCCTCGTCGCAGGTTGATCCATGCGCCCAACTCTTGGGCCGCTTTCGCGTGGACTTTGAGGCCCTCCGGAAGAGAAGGGAGGCCCTGGGCGACGATTACCCTTGTCGTCTGCTGAAGCGTAGGAAGTACTTCGCCACTGATGAGTAAGCCTTCTCCTTTCCCAGCTCCCGATCCTTCTGTTGCTTTTACTGACCCTTGCTCCGCAGGCCCCTTCCAGCCGAGCTCGTGGAGATGGCTGATGTGTCGTCCCCCTCGGCTTTGCCCCCTCCATCGCCCTCAAGCGCCTCGAGCAGCAGAGCCCTTGTGGTGAGGGCGATCGAAGAGGCAGACCGTCCCGAGGCGCATCGTGGCCCCACGCACCTCGCGATCCTCTTCCGCAGGCCTTCTCATGGCATAGCCAGCCTACCGTGGGCTTCCCATCTGGTCGTGGACTGTGATTGGCTGAAGCGTTCCCTGCGCTCTTCACCTGGGGACGGGCTGGCCCCTGGCCGGGCTTCTGGCGCGGCATGCCCGACCGTCGTGAGGGTGCCAGCCCCCAGCCCCCAGCCCGGAGGGGGGGTGCTGATTCGTGGCCCCGGCGCTTTCTTGGGGCAGATGGTGGTGTGGAAGACGTGCTCGAGCATGCTCGGGAGCGTCGCACCCTCCGCTAAGGATTCCTTTGAAGGGCGGCTGATGCGGTAAGCCTGCTTGGTGAGGAGCTTGCTGATGAAGACGCGCGCCTTGAGGCCGAGGGCCTGCGCCTGGCTGCAGAGAGGCGCGAGCTGGAGGGCGCCATCACCCTTGCGCGCCGTCAGCGCGATCTTGACGATGCAGAGGCCAAGGCGTCGTTGGTGGCCTCTCGGGAGGCTCAATCTTGGGCCGCTGAGGAGGCCCGAGAAGCTGACCGGCGGCGAACGGCGGCGGAGGAGCGGGCTCGGGAGCTCCTGGCCTGGTGCCACTCACTGGAGGAGCAGGTGGAGCTCCGCGAGGTAGCCCTCGCGTCGATGAAGGTGGCCTCTAGCGACTCAGCAGAGCTCCAGAAGCGTGAGGAGGCGCTGACGCTGGAAGCTGCCGAACGTACCCGCGAGTACGAGCGTCTGGAGACGAGGGAGCGCTTGGTGACGCAGGCGGAGGATGTTGTCGCCGCACAGGAAGCCCGTGTCTTGGAGGAGGTCGGACGTCGAGTGGCGATGGCGCATTTGAACCTCGAGCACGAGTTCGAGGAGAAGCTGGGGTTGATCCGGGCCGAGGCTGAAGGCAGGACTGCTGCCTTGAGAGCCAAGCTGGAGGGGGCGACACGGTGGGCCGATGCTTTCCGGGCCACCCTTGAGGTGGCGCATGGTGAGTTAACCACCTCCCAGGGCGAGGTGCTCCTTCTTCGCCAGCGGGTGGAGGAGGCTGAGGCCGTCGCATGCCAGAATGCGGATGAGATACGTCAGCGGCGGATCCTGGAGCATGAGCACGACCCGTGCTCACCATGCTCCGGGAGAGAGCCAACACAGCCTTGGGCAACATCTGCGAGGCGGCTGTTGGTGAGCCGCATGCAGTCAACTACGCCGGCAATCTTCAGTTCTTCACTGACGTGGTGACGCAGCTGGAGGCGCGGTCGGTCAGGGCTGATAGGTTGGTGGAGGAGAGGAGCCGCGCCCTGCTTGGGCGTGGCTTTTCTCACGTCTTCAGCCATCTCCGGAACATGGATCCCCACTTTGATTTCGACACCGCCATCGCCCCAGTCCCCCAGGCCGTCTGAGGCGACCTGGCGCACTGGGTGGAAGACAATGTGGACGCTCTTATCAGGGCCTTCGCTTTAGACAACGACGGCGTGATCGTGGCCGCCGATGAGGGCGGTGCGGTGCACGGCCTTGACGCCGTGGCGGCGACGCGGACAGCGATGGCGAGTTCAGCGACGCCAGCAGCGGCTCGGGTGGTGCTCCTGAGGACGCATTGGGGGATTTATCCGACTGATTGTGCATCATTCCTACTTCCTTGCCCTTGGTCCCGTGCTGGCCCTGAGGCAGCCTATGGGAGGTTGTGGTGTCCCGAGTGTTCTCTGATCAGATCCGTAGGACCTGCAGCAAAACACCCTCCTGAGAGGACGCGGCGGCGGCAGTCTGGGATGCGCGCAAGCTAGGCCTGACCCGGCTCACGAGGGGCTCACGAGGGGAGGCAGCTGAGGCGAAGCGGTAACCAAAACGCGAGAAATTGCTCGAACGAGACTAAGCACCCCTTCCCCGAACACACGCAAATCTCAAATTCGAATCCAACTTGAATCCAGCAGGGGAAAGCGACAACCAAAGGGAAAAGCAACGAAAGCAGACAAAAGGCCGCGTCCGGCACCTAATCTAGTCTTGGACGTCTTCTCACCAGCGCGGAGCTAAGTGCTGCCACTAGGCGTGGGAGGGAGCCCCAAGGCCTGAGGCCGGCACCCCTGAGACTCCGGGGCGTGTACAACCCCACTCATTATTACGGGAGGGTGTCACGGGGCGGCGAGCTTCACAGGCACTGGGCCTTCTTCATAGGTACTGGCCTTGCTTCATATCACCATATGAGGGCCCCGCCTTGCGCCACACTCTAGTGCCATCAACGATGACCGGAAACCAGGACGCCGCCGATGGGGTAGAGCGGTCGCCAGTGGTTCCCCCGACGACCACGGGTCCTCTGCCAGGGGCAGGCCCTGAGGCACCTCCCCAGCGGAGGGCCTACCTCCTGAGAACACCTTGCTCTGAACGCCGCAGTGGTGATGTCGGATCCCGGCCCCTCTCCTGCAGCCCCCTGCGCCCTCCTCCCGAGGGGCAGGAGACTGTGGGAGCGGGGCAGCTGCTCGCTGTGGCGACCTGCACCTCCTGCGACCCATGGTTAGCGTATGCCTGCTCCTGAAGAATTAGCGGTACCCGATAATCGTTGCCTCCAGCGTGGCCAGTGGGACCATCCTGGGGCTCCTGGAAAGGCTCAGCTTCTAGTGCCTCGCCCCCCCCCCCAGCTTGGGCTGAGGAGCGAGCCTTGTTCGCCCTCGTGAGGGTGTCCTTGGTCCATCATGAGGGGCACGTATTCCTCCGGCGCCGTCATCCCGAAGGCCACGCCGTAGCGCTCCGCGTGCCACGCGGTCCTGCCTGATGCGCCCACCGGCGGGTGGCAGCATGGCTGTCCACCGGGGCCGTGGGTCGCGTCGAGTCCTTCTTCTTCACGGACCAGGAGCGGGGGCAGCACTGCCGCTGGTCTGGTGCTGACAGCTTCGCTGGCGTTGGAGTAGCCTTGGAGCCCGCGGGCGCACGTGAAGCCCCCGCGCGGGCCGCCCTGGGCTTGAGATGGGAGCTGGGTGCAGAAGGGGTGAGCCCCCGAGGCGGTGAAGCCCAGGAGCTCTGCCACCCGCTCCAGCAGCACATCGCGGCTGCCTTCCAGCAGCCTGCACTGCAGCAGCTCTCGGGCCACCGTGAGCGCGTCCCTCGAGTTTGCCTGCTCCCGGCGGGTGTACGGTGCTGTGGTCGCGGCGTGATTGGAGGCCCTTGCTGCCGACCGTGCCTGCCATGGTGTGAGAGCTGTTGAAGCCTGTCCGCGTCGCCCACTGCCCGCAGCACCCTGCAGAGCGCGAGCTGCCTGGGGCACAGGGTCGCCCGAGGCGAGCGGCTCTGCGTGGGCGGGCCACGTCGCCCATGGATCTAGGTTGCCCGCCTGGTCGCCGGACATGGTGATGACGATGCGACGGGGCACGAAGAAGTAGAAGGTGGATTCCGGCGCACCCCTACCTGGCGCGCCAAATGTCGGATTTCGGGTTCCGGCAGACCCTTGAGGTTCGAACACTAGGGTGCGCACGGAGATTTCGCCTTCTACCTACCTGCACCCCTCCGCCTTGCTAAGATCTAAGCTATGGAAAGAACAACACGAATGACACAGGGTTTATACTGGTTCGGGCCACCGTTGTGGTGTAATACCCTACTCCAGTGTGTGGTGTGGTGGATTGCCTCTTGGGCTGGCGATGATGAACAATACAAGGAAGAACAGCCTCGCGAGGGTCTGCTCTTGGCTGGGGCGATGAACTGCTGGGAGGAGTTCAGTCACCCTTCTCTCTCTCTCTCTTCTCTTTTTCTCGTCCTTCGTCCCCCTTGTTCTGTGGGTGGTTGGTCCCATTTATAGAGGCCCTGGTCATCTTCCCAAATATCGAGCGGGAAGGGAGCCGACAATGGCGGGCTAATTTGAAGGAGGACAACTAGTACTAGCTATCCTGACAAAAGTAGTCTTCGCCTGCACAAAGCTCTGGTGGTGACACCGTCTTGGGCTCCACAATGACCTCCGTCTTGCAGTCCTCCTGGTCTTGGTCTTCTTGCACCGAAATGGCAATTTTTGCCTGATGCCTCGGTACTCCGCGGCTGCGCTTGCTCCCTTTGCACCAAAGAGGAAAGGAGGATGCTGCGCGGGCTGGCACCTGCCTGGCGCCTTCGGTCGTCATGGTTTGCATCACAGGCACCTCGTGAGGTACCTCGCCTTGATCTCTCCGCCTCCTCATGAGCCAGCCTGATGAGGCCGTGCCTGAGGAAGCTCCGCGCCGTCCGCCCCGCGGGGCTTGGCCCCCCGCGAGGGTCTTGGGTCTGTGTTGGTGAAGATGGGCCATGCTGGGCCCCCCTTTGAGCCACGCCGCAGGCCGCAGGCAGGCAAGTCTGGGGAACCCCGTTCCCAGAACGCCGACACCAACATAAAAACAACGCAAAAGCACACCGGTAGATTGCTTATAGATAGATCTATTATGAGCTTTGGAAATACAATACCAAGCATCTTTTAAACTTTCTCCTCCCCTTAGTTTAAAGTTGAGAACCTCGTTCTCAGGAGTACAAGCAATAGAGGAGGAATTATCCATAACGAAAAACAAGATCTCACACACAAACAGATCTGGCAAAAAACAGCAAACGGAAAAAGAGAGGCGGATAAAATGGCAATTTTTTGTGAAGTGGGGAAGAGGAAAACGAGAGGCAAATGGCAAATAATGTAAATAGAAAGGAGATGAGATTTGTGATTAGGAACCTGGTTATGTTGAAGATCCTCCCCGGCAACGGCGCCAGAAATTCTCCTTGATGGTAGCTGGAACTACGTCGGTATTTCCCTGAAGAGGGAGGGATGATGTAGCATAGCGACGGTAGGTATTTCCCTCTGTTATGAAACCAATGAATCGAACCAGTAGGAGAACCAAGCAACACAACGTAAACAACACCTGCACACAAACAACAACACCTCGCAACCGACGTGTTAAAGGGGCTGTCAATCCCTTCCGGGGTACGGCACGAGAAATTGCATGTTGACGGGAGAAAGTTGTAATAGATTGAAATAATAGATCGCAAATGAAATAAAGTGCAGCAAAGTATTTTTGGATTTTTGGTTTAGTAGATCTGAATAAAAATGCAAATGGAAAGAAGATCGCAAGGCAAATATATGAGAAAGAAGACCCAGGGGCCGTAGGTTTCACTAGTGGCTTCTCTCGAGAAAAATAGCAAATGGTGGGTAAACAAATTATTGTTGGGCAATTGATAGAACTTCAAATAATTATGACGATATCCAGGCAATGTTCATTACATAGGCATCACGTCCAAGATTAGTAGACCGACTCCTACCCGCATCTACTACTATTACTCCACACATCGACCGCTATCTAGCATGCTTCTAGTGTATTAAGTTCATGGAAAAACAGAGTAATTCAATAAGAACAATGACATGATGTATGTCGGAGTAAATGACCATGGGTAGCTTCATCGGTCTCCCTTGGTATTTCAAGACATAGGGGCCGTCTGCGCCCCTCAAGCATCAAAGACAAAGGACCGCCTTCTCGGGGCCGGCTGGTCCTAACGGCCGGCTGCAAGAAGGCGGCAACGGGATGGGCCGACTCCTAGCAGGAGGCTCCTCACTCCCTCAAAGTTAGCACCTCATTATGATGACAAGACGGGGTGTGGCTACAGTGCATCCTGCCACCCCCGAATCCAGGGCCGAGGGTGGCTATAGTGCTGCATAGCGGGTGGACATCCCCCGCCCGGTGCCGCACTGTAGTCACGCCACCCGTTACATCATCTTGGCAAAGGAGGCCATGCTCCCATGATGATCTGTCAGTATGACCCACAGGCGGTGGGCCCTACCTGTTCACGGGAGGTCGGAAGGCGGCGTGCCCTGACGAGTCGGCGCGGGGGAGGCCAACTCCTAGCAGGCGGCCCCCCTCCTCCCTTGGAGTCTGTGCGCCATTAACCCGATAAGTTGGCGTGTGGCTACAGTGAATGCTCGCCAGATGGTGAACTGTAGCCACGCTTCCCCTACAAAGCATATATCATCAGTGGCACGACTACAGTGCTAAGCAGCTGGCAAGACCCGCGAGCGGCGGACACAGCCTGTCGGCCAAGTACAAGGCAGCCAGCGGGACCCATCAAGCGGTGAGCCCAGGCAGCCGGCGGAGAAGCCGGCGACTAGAGACACTAACGGCCGGGTCCCACACCCGATCGATTACCATTGTCCCCCTGGGGGGTAGGCCTATATAAACCCCCCCAGGGCACCCATGCAAAGGGTTCAGAATCTTAGTAGTTCCACACACACATATAGAGAGGGGAAGAGAAGCTAGCCTTGCTCATCTTCCTCCTCTAGCAAAACAGCTCAAGGAGCAACCTTGTAGTCACCATTGTTGAGATAGTGATCATGCAGAGACCCCGCAGAGTAGGACTAGGGGCGTTATCTCCTAGGAGAGCCCCGAACCTGGGTAAGATCTGCCATCTTATGCGTTCTCACTCACTCCCGCCTCTAGAACCCGGCGACGTCCTCTTGGCCCTCTCCAAGATAAGCCATCCCTTGGCATATGTCGCACCACAACCTCGACATTTGGCGCCCACCATGGGGCAAGGTGCACCATCGTACGGAAACACATTCTAGACGGGAACCCTCTTCCTTACCAGCGAACGCAGCTAGCCCGGCGCGCCGGATGGCGTCTGCGTCGACACGCTGCACGGCGCAGAAGCTGCTTGCGCTGCGAGCGCCCTTGCTGACCTCGTCAGTGAGATCCGTCTCTCTGATGAGCCGACACCTGGCGTGGGAGCGGCCCACTCTGAAAACTGCCTCGTCGAGCTCCTTGGCAAGGTCAACATCACCAACGAGCCTGCCTGTTGGCTCTACCAATCCGATGCTTGTCAACTTCGACGTGGCGTCCCCCGATTCCATCCCCGCCAATGTGGTGATCATCGATGGCCCGCTCGCTCCTGCGATCAGCGACGCCGGCACCAGCACCGTCACGGAGGTGTTGGTCATCGGTCATGATGGAGCTTTTGGTGGAGTCCGCCAGGACCTGCTCCTGCGATCAGAGACGCTAGAGGCCTGCCGCGTCGTACTCGTCGAGAGCACCAAAAAGTTGACCTCCATGAGACGCCTCACTGTGGCTTACCAGCGTGAGATTGACCGTGCTATATGCGGTTTGCCGGTTACCGGCAAGCCCAACCGGATAGGCACCATTCGGCAATGGGGCGCGGCCATCGCCAGCATGGTGGGGGTCGTCCGCCCTGTTTACGCCATGCCTTTGGAGAATTTGTGTGCTTCCCAGGCAGCAGCAGACGAACTAGATCACCTGGACGGTGACGAGCAACGCTGCATAACAGGGCGCGTTTAGCAGCTCCTCGACGCGGCTGCCACACAGCAAGAAGCCGGC